>NW_027526172.1:619945-929918 GCF_052094955.1 Ictidomys tridecemlineatus
TTCCTTCTCTGTGGTTGGCCCAGACACTCTCCCTTGCATGATTATGGTTGAGCCTCTCAAGCTCAGTGGTGGTGCTCATGGCAACAGGGCAAGTTGAGGAGTTTATCCTGAAACTGGGATCAGAGGGATCTAATTCCAGGGCTCTTTGCAGATACAAAATACAGTGAGGCACTACATGGGACCCCAAGGATATGAAGAAGGGAGAGTTCCAACTTCAGACCCACATGATCCACCTATGCCCTGTGGAATCTCCCACTTTATGCTTTCCCTACATCTGAAAGCATTGTTGGTCATCCCCTTAGGTTGGGCCCCTGAACCCTGCTTGGCACAGCCACCCTCAGTTTTTCCCCAAGCCCCTTTCTAGCCTCACTGCTTAGATAGTTTTTTTTTCCCTAGACCATGGGTGAGAAAAACACCCATGGTCTAGGGAAACAGAAGTTCCTGAAGCCTCCATCATTTAATTTTATCCTCAGGAACATGATAAGATCATGTCCCCTTCTAGAAGCATGGCGGAACTTTGTAGCTTCTCTGCCCATCTCTAGAGTCTGTGTAGGGGCCTTTCCTCCTGACCCCTCCCCTAAGGACAGAACCTATATCCTGAGTATCCGAGTTAAATTTGTCCTCAGTGAGTGCCCCCTTTGTGGTTGGTGGTGAGACTCAAAGGTCTCCTTACATCAAGATGGCACTCTGGTCATCTCTGGCTGGAGGAGGATGAAGGCAGCCAGAGGAAGGCAGGAAACCTAGGGACCAGGTTGGGCATCCTCAAAACTCTATGGATGCCTTGTGTCTTTCAGTAGTCAAGGAAAAAATGCATATATATATATATATATATATATATATATATATATATATATATATATATACATTTCAAACTATTTAATATAGAAAATTTCAAATATACACAAAAGCAGAGAGAGGAATGAAGTGATTCCCTGTGGACCAATCTCATCTCTGTGGTTATCAGATTTTCCCAGCAGGAAGGCTTCAAGATCACATGCACTGTGGTTGCTGTGTTCTGGCATCTGTCGGACATTTCTGTGTGCAAAAGGCCAGGCTGTGCAGCAGACTGTGGATTTTGTGGCCACCCACAAAATGAGTGGCTTTAGCCATTTATATTTCAGAAAAATCTCATTATTTGTCTTGGAGAGCTATGTTCAAACTCAGTGTTTTGCAACAAGGTCCCTTTTCAAGTCAATCTTATCTCCAGCCCTTATGTTCAAAACAGATGAAAGTACTTTTTAGCACACATCTGTTACATGAGTTCACTTTTGTATTATTTATTGATAAAATCAACTCGCCTATGGGAAAGAACATTTTAACTGCTATCATGTATATTGATTTTCGAGTTTTGGTAACAATTGCAATGTCACAATCCCATGTATCTCAGTATTCTGTATGGATGAACAATACTTTGAAATCATGGAGTAACACAGGTAAGCTGTTGCTAATGGCAACAGTTTTTTAATCTTGTTTTAACCTATTACCCTTGTGGTCTTAAAAATCTCTTTACTTAAATTGGAATAAATGCTTGGAGAAAAAGCTCGTAGAAACTGCTTTTTTTTTTTTTCCAGAGTTGGATCATTGATCTAACAGATGCTCATAGTATTTATTATAAATATAAAAACCAGGAAAGAAACCCAAGCCTAAAATACACAAAATTTTGTATCCTGTGGCATGGCATCAGACCACACTTTCTGTTGTTGCTGCCAAGGACCATTGTCAGTGGCAGAACACATGCCAAGTCTGGTGTAGATTCATTGTTATGTAACTATAGACACAAACTTGCATTTTTTAAAAGAGTAATGCAAAACTGAAATCTCATGTGGTGAATCATTTACAAGAAATTCAAATGTGGTGTACATTCATGGCAAGAGAAATTTCAGTTTATCTCTCACCCAAAGGGGAATAAAATGACCCATAAATTAATATTGGTAATCTCTGAAAAGTTAAAATTTTATGTATAATCATTTGATTGCATGGACCTTGATTCGTATTTTAAAAATACAAAGAAAAGAAAATATTGGAATCAAGCATTTGCAGAAATCTCAAAAGACTTCCATAGTATGTTAGGGTCCCAGAGAACCTAGTTTGAAAACCATGGTGCTATTCTGAGTTGTTACATTTTTGAAGGTTTGCATTTTTAGCTATTTTATGCCCAGTTATGGTTTCTGATATGATTCATTAACGCAGTCAGATACAGACTACAATCAAGCAAGAATATTTACATCCTTATCCTACTTCCTCTCTGTCTTTCCTTTCTGGTGTTTGGATGTTACCAGGTGGATGTGTTCTTTATTGTCTCAGTGGATAATTCTTTTATGTCAACTGAGCCTCCGTCCCTCCCTCCTTTTCTTCCTTTAAAATTCCTCATATTTATCATATTCAAATCATGACTTTCTTATGTACTTTTTTCCTTCAGCTTCTGGTTCCTGTTATTCTTATTTGAAGATGGTTTTTAATATATTTTAAATCAAATCCATGATGTTTTCCAGCCTGTTATTTCTTCTGTCTCTTGCTCTGCATCTCCATTTCCTAGGAGAAATCTCTAGCATCTCTCGTTGGGACTCTCTGTTCCTGGGCTCCTGTCTGGATTGTTGTGGTGATCCTCACCTCTGTTCCCAGGTTTCATCTAAAAGTTTGTTTCTCCTTTCTCAGTTTCATCCTCATTTTTTCTGAAGCTGACCAAGGACACATATGTGGGAGAAAGCTCTTTGAGGCTTCAGTATTCTTGAAAATGCCTTTCTTTGCCTTCATGCTCGAATGGTTTTTTTTCTGCTCTGGAAATTTTTCTTTGTGTGATTTCTTTAGTAATTTTCTCCCTCCTACTCTCCTGTTGTCTCTGAATGGACTGGAGCTCTCCTGGCCTTGTCCTTAGGAGGTGTATCATTTCTGTCCTACTTGTCATCTCTGATTTTTTATCAGCCAAACCTCCAAATATTTATTTAGAAAATTATTTCATCAATTTTAGCTTTAATTTCCATATTGCTGTTTTCCTAATTGCAATATCCTCTTGAATTTTGGGGGAGAATATTACAGTTTTAAAGAAGTAATTTTGTATTCTTTTCATGGACAGATCTCTTTGGATTTTTAAAAGATGTGTATCCTTGATTGTAAATCTCATGTAAAGACTGATCACAAATATGTAGTGGTTCTGTGTTTTCTCCTGAGAGGACCAAGGCATAGAAAAGGCTCACTGAGCCTCTGTCCATCCATGTGGGCAGCCCTTACTAGAAGTTTTCTGGTCATCAAAATGAGGGGCAATTTGACTCTGTGGAATGAGCATCTTTTTTTTTGCCTAGGTTTTCTTGAGGCAGTTTATTATTATTTATATGTAGAAGGACTGTGTTTTAACACTACCCAGGATTTATTTTAATCAATATGGTAAGACATATAGACACAGAACTGACTGTTGCTAAGAAAGAAGATTTTATTCAAAGTTTCCTAACAACAAGAAGCATAACTCACCCCTGAGTCAGGGATACAGGGGGAAGTGCCGGATTGATTATAAGGCAAAGAAATCAAGGAAAATGTAGATAGATAGGAGCTTTTATTGTGGTTTGCCAGGGAAGGAACAGGTCAGGCAGAATAAGCAGGTTTATAATGGGCTGATTTGAATACTTTCACATCCCTGGGGTGATTAGGGCTGGTGGATAGTGACCCCCAAGTGTGAGAGCCTGATAGAATGGGAGTTGAGAGGTAGGCTCTGGATTGATTGATTTATATTTGAAAAGAGGTCTTGAAGACTTGTTTACTGTTTCTAGGAATTGACTAATCCCAGGAGGGGCAGTTCCTCCAGGTCAGCAAGGCCTCAGATGTGAAATGTCAGAAAATAGAAAAGCAAGTCATGGTTAATTTAGGTTTTTACTTTTAATCCTTTTTTCCCCCTTTTAGGGGTGTGTGTATGTGTGGGTGTGCACGGGTCCGTGTGCGCATTTATCTAAGTTGTCACTGACAGGGGAGGGTCTTGGGGCACATTCATCTAAAACTTGTGCTAAATTTGCTATCTCTTCCTACCCCCACCTTCATCATTACCAGCTGTGGACCAGAGCCCCTTTGGGATTCTGTGTCCAGCTCCCTCCTGCACCTGCAGTTTCAAACATATGGAGTACATTTGTTAATCCTCAGCAAGTATTGGGCCCATTTGAAGAGATTGGAAGTAAAGCTTTGAACATAGAAGGTTATGACCTGTCCTGTGAGGTGAACGGGGTGGCCACATGCACCTATGTTCCTTATCTCCTGTGGAGATGTTGAGATTTTTTTTCCCATCTACAGGTGTTCTCCTTAATTGATTTTAGAGACCTGGGTACAAACAGGAGCCCCTAGAAAGCTGCTACTGTTCTGACCAGGGGCTCAACTAATCTAAGTGCACTGAGGAATCCACAGCCTCATAGCACTGGCTCACAAAACTCCATTTTCTGATTCTAGTGCTGATGAGAGGTTTGATGCCACATTCCACACCAATGTCTTGGTGAATTCTTCTGGACATTGCCAGTATCTTCCTCCAGGTAAGACCCATTTTCTTTGTCTTCTTCCAGTTGGAAAATTTAAGCAAGTAAATTAAGCAAATATCAGCCCAGTTGATGGCCCACCTGAGGGTCAACTGGCTCTTACATGCATCCTGCTTCCTCCTCTTCCCTTCTCTCTGTGCTTTCACGGTCCCCTCAAGACTGCCATCTTTCTCTTTTTTTCTTGGAATCCTGGCTCAAGTGGTCTTTGCCAGCATGTGCCGGGGGTTCTTATTTTCTGCCATGTGCTCTGTAAAGTCAGTCCATAATTAAAGCAAGTCTTCCTTGTTGGGGATAATCTCCAACTCTCTTTTCTACCCATAATCCAGATACTCAGGTCCTTTTGTCTCCATTCCAACATGTAAGTCAGATAAACATGCCCTTTCTTCCCTCTTGTGACCCACAAGTCTGATATCCAAACCATTTTTTTCTCCCTTCCAACCAACAAATCAGACAATCAGGTCCCCTCTCCTCCACTTCGGTCCTCCACTTTCCTCGACTTCCTGTCTTGGCAGGTGTTCCAGGTGTTGGGGGAGATGGTGGGAGTGCTGCATGGTGTATTGAGTTCATGCATTCAAGAGCACTCAAGGGTTAGATGTTAGGTTCAGTGCTTTCTAGGGAGCTCATTACTGACTTGTTCCTGAACTAGTTTTTTTTTTTTTTCCTTTTCAGCTTTCTCATGGTGAGACACTTTCTGGGATAGACCTCCACCCCCCATCCCCAAACCCATTATTTCTTGGGATTTCTAAGGCCCTAGGCTGTTCATTGAGTTATCCACAGCTTGGTAAATTCAGATTTTTGGCCTTGAGGCACAAGGTGGATTGTTTTAGCATATGAATATTAACCAATCTTGGGTTTAGCTTTTAGAACTTTTTTTTTAACATATTCTTTTCAAGGATTTTCTCCTATACTGTCTGGTTTACTTAACTGCCTACTCAAAAGGAACCTGCAATTATCTCACTACCAGCTTGCACACACTCATACCACCCACACACAACCACACACACATCACATATTCTCACATTACACACACAGACACACACACACACACACACACACACATACACCCCTTCAACAGTCTGTCTTACTCATTCCACTGCACACAGCAAAGTCAGCCAGCTTTGCTTTTTGGGTTGTTGTTTACATGCTCTTTCTGTCAGCTGATGATAAACATCCTCTAGACAGAATCTGTGTTTGCTCACCTTAGAATCCTTGGCTCCTCAACCATGTGTGGCCCATGTGAATGGATGAGTGACTGAATCTATCAAAGACATACACCTCCCTATAATATTTGTATAGATTGAAGAAATCTAGCTTTTCAGGCTTTCTGTCTTAACACAACTGTTCTTGGGCAATTCCCCCCATTTTTACTACCCTAGCCTTTCCTTCTGACAGTGGGTCCTCTGTAGACCGGCTGTGGAATGCCTTCCAGCACATCTGAGTTCCTTTTCAACCGGCCTGCAAGTTATAGCTTCTGTTATGAGTGCCATTATAAGGGCCATTTTAGAAGATGGTGTCCAGTAGTCTCCAGGGTAGAGGAATATGTTGCTGCAAATTGTTCTTAGGACTGAGTTTATCTTCAGCTACCAGGGCAACACTCTGGACCCTCAAATGCTCTGAATGCAACAGACTCTGTGAGACTCCATCCTATGACCCTTCCTCAGTGGCCCTGGGAGTCTGGTCAGGATGGGACACATTGTGTTGTGACCTGGGACAATACCTTACACTGGAAGGAAGGGTACAGAACTCCCTGTGCCTTGGGGTCATGTAGGGCTGGTTCTGGGACACTGCTCTGTCCCTGCTTAGTGATGCTTAGTGTTACATGGGTATAAAAGAGTGTTTTGGGTGTGGGGTTTGAAATAGAGACTTGATTATAACGTGACTTTTCCTGCTTCATTTTATGCATTTATTTTTAATAGCTTTATGGAGGTAGAATTTACATATCATACATTTTAAGTACATGATTCAGTGATTTTTAGTAAATTTAGAGTTGTGCAACCATTACCACAATCCCATTTTAGAGCATTCCCTTCCCTCCACAAAGATCCCTTTTGCCTATTTGCAGTTAATTCCCACTCCCACAGCCAGCCCCAGGCAACTACAGATCTGTTTTCTGTGTCTTTCTTGGATTTTTTCATAGAAATGGAATTGTATAGTTATAGAATGTTTTAACTTGCAAATAGTCTGGGTTTGGGGGAATCCACACTACTAATGGAAGGGGAGTGTCAGTTAAGACTTCCAGATTCCTATAAACATTTGAAATAATGCTGCAAATCATGTTTAGAGGACCTTGAGGGGGCAAATAATTTATTATCTGTTCACAACTTGGCTGTGAGGTGAAGTCTGGGTTTTCAAGGCACTTTGAGTCCCTGCCTCCCTATGGTCTTTATTTAACTTGATAGTTGACATTTACAAAGTACCTGCCTTTCCCCACCAGCAGTGGGACACTTAAGCCAATCATGCCTTCTAGTGTTGCTCAATCTTCTCTGAGCAGGGAAGAGAACAGGGCATAAAAATAAAAACTAGAATGATTTCATCTTCATGACCTTCTGGGAAATTCACTTTCAACTTAACAGAGCCTGAACTTCCTCTTTCAGTGGAAACCCTTCCTTGTATTCTCTTGGGCTTACACCTGTCAGGTTTTGTTGTATTTTTATTTTTATTTTAATTGTAGATGGACACAATATCTTTACTTATTTATTTTTATGTAGCACTGAAATCGAACCCAGTGCTTCACATAAGCTAGGCAAGCGCTCTACCAATGAGCCATAACCCCAGCCTGTTGTTCTATTCTTGATCTAGAATCCTCCACATTTATTTCTAGATAACCACATATTTTCCCAATTGGTTAGCTAAATAAAATGCCTTCCCAGACCAAACATACCCACACAGAAATACATGCCCCCATACTTTAGATTCTTGAGCATTTTTATTAATTCCTTTGAGGGTTTTTTTTTATAATGTTCTTTATTTTTCTCCTGCTATTGAGTCTGATGCACAGAGCAAACACAAGTTTATAAAACTAATTTCTTTGCACAAAAAGCCCTGAGAAGTCTTCTTCAACAGAAGCTGTCATGGTTTTTGAATTTCAGAAGACAGTGAAGCTTTAGGTGAGCTGCTTGTCTAGAGGTTTGCAAGATAGATTGATAGATCAATAGATTGATCAATTGATAGATAGATAAAATATATACAATTTTTTTCTGGGTAGGTTTAGAAGCAGTTTGAAGGTGCAACATGGTCTAGAGGGACTGCTGTGTATTTTGAATCCATCTCAGTTGTCTTCCACTTCAGCCTTCTGGTTGTTTTCATCACTAACACAGGCATATTCAAGAGCTCCTGCTATATTGATGTGCGCTGGTTCCCCTTTGACGTGCAGCATTGCAAACTGAAGTTTGGATCCTGGTCTTATGGAGGGTGGTCCTTGGACCTGCAGATGCAGGAGGCAGATATCAGTGGCTATATCCCCAATGGAGAATGGGATCTCGTGGGTAAGCCCAGCAAAGATACAAGACTTGCAGCCTGGGGAAAAAAAAAACTGCTTTCTTCCTGTTGAAGTTTAAAAGTTAGGGATTTTCCACTGACCTTTCCAGTGTGAGCATTTTTTGAACTCTGCAGCATTCTTCATCATTTACTGAGAGCTATAGGATGAGAAACCAACAACAATGAGTGAATCTAACACTTTCAGGAGGAATTTGCAGCTTGGTGAGGACATGTTTAAACAAGTCAGTGCTGGTGACATCTTCAAGTCCACGCCATTGCTAAAATATGATTGCACAGCAACTTTCAATCAACAGTGTGAATGTCATAAATGAGGTTCAGATAAAGTAAAAACAGTTTTATTCAGGAGCAAAACACATTTACAAATATTGGGAAATGGGTTTGGCTACACACTGAACAAGTCTGCTTAGGGATAGTTGAGCTTGGGGTTTATAACAAGAAGTGGGTATAAAAGCTTAGCATTTGGGGAAAAAGATCAACAAGATTGAGGCAACTCTAGTAGTTGGAAATGGATGCAAATCAGGGTGATCATAAATTTCATAGTCCATTGGATTGTCAAGCTCAGGAGGCAAACTGGTCATTGTAGCATTCCTCACATCTTGCAAGGAATTGTTAGATTATGAAAAAATTGTTCCTTCTGTAAGATTCAGTTCTCAACATGAAATTTATCTTGCAATCTACCCTGTCAGCAAATCTCTAAGACTTAGAAAAACATTTTTTTTTACTACTCTGCAGTCATTTTCACTTTTATTTTATCAACAGCCATTTAAAATGGAAAAGCAATGTAGTTAAGATTCACTTAACACTGAATAAATATGCATTCTGAAATGCTTTGTTGCATGATTTTGTCATTATGCAAGCATCATACACTGTACATACACAAACTGAGACAGCTATAGTTCAGTAGGTGATATAAAACTGAAGCACATTTTTTATCAATTTCTTTTTTTTTTAAAGAGAGAGTGAAAGGAGAGAGAGAGAGAATTTTTTAATAGTTATTTTTAGTTCTCGGCAGACACAACATCTTTGTTGGTATGTGGTGCTGAGGATCGAACCTGGGCCGCACGCATGCCAGGCGAGCGTGCTACCGCTTGAGCCACATCTCCAGCCCTCAATTTCTTTTTTATTTGTTTGCTTTTTGGTGCTGGGGAATCAAACCCAGTGCCTCATGAAAGCCAAATGGGTACTCTACCACTGAGCCACAACCCCAGATTCACTTGTTTCATCTTTGACAGAAGCATCATTATGTGGCTCATGACTATAATTACTTTTATAATGATAAAAATTGAAAGTGCATCATTTATTCTTATGTACTTTTATGTACTTATAATCCTTCAAAAGAATATTTACCCATTTGCTTAAGTATCACTGAGATATCTTAAAACAATTTTATAACAAACTAGCAAGGGTTTGTTCAAACATCAGTTACCAGGATTTTTAGTACTTAGCAAACTCCAGGGCTATGCTCGTGTGTGGTATATACATGGAAACAAACACAGTAATTATGTTTTCAAATGATAGTTCCTTTTCTCCTCCTCCCCATGCAGGAATTCCAGGCAAAAGGAGTGAGAAGTTTTATGAGTGCTGCAAAGAGCCATACCCAGATGTCACCTACACGGTAACCATGTGCCGCAGGACACTCTACTATGGCCTTAATCTGCTCATCCCCTGTGTACTCATCTCAGCTCTGGCCCTGCTAGTGTTCTTGCTCCCTGCAGACTCTGGGGAGAAAATCTCCCTTGGTAAGTGCCCATATCTTTGGCAAGAGTCTGAGACTGGAGGCCCTTCCTTTAGGTCAGCTCTGGAGGGTTCACTGTGGATGGTACAGGGATGTATTTTGGGGTCCCAAGGGCCTGCCTGACTTATTCTTCATGAACCTCTTAGACCAAAGCAGCTCCAGAGTATCATAGGCTCCTGATTTGTGCTCCAAACTGGATGGATGTACCCTCCTGAGAATAACACAGGATCCTGGAATCCTCTGATCCTACAAAGAGTATGGATTCACCCATGGAGGACCAGCTAGTTTGATTATGCCCGGAAGTGCCTGTGCTTTTTCTCCATGGTGGCAACAAGTCAGCCTTCATTGTGGACAGGGAAGAGTTTAGCTCGGTTTCAGCTTGCATTTTTCTATTGTATGCAGCATGATTCCTTACAGTTGCTTCCATATGAAGATAAGTAAAGTAAAACTTTGAATGGTGAAATGACTTTTTAAATATCTCAAAGAATTTCTCAGTGTCTCAGTTCATCAATCACAAACATTTCACCTTCTGAGTACAAGGTTCAGAATATTACATAACTTTTCTAAGATCACACAGCTAGTAAATGGCAGAGTCAAAACCTGAAACCAGGCCTTCTGACTGCAAGGTTTCTTTTCCCGCTGTGTGGAGGTACCTCTCAATAATATTGCGGTAAAGAAACTGACAGATAATTGTTCTGTGTTGATTTCTCCAAATTTCTGATTCCAAAACTTGTCTTTGTCAGAGATTCTTTTGGGACTTTGACAGGTGATAGAGACTTTCTTCCAGAAAAACATTTAAATGCCCATATGTAAGAAACCATCTGTCCCAAAGCCTTTCCCCAGCAACTCCTTAATTCTTTGAAACTCAGGTTAGATGACCCAATTACTGGTAGAGGAAATTTAGAACTTGTTGCCTGTTTTGTCTGAGGATCTTCTGTGTGTTTGTTTTAGGGATCACAGTTTTACTGTCTCTAACTGTCTTCATGCTGCTTGTAGCAGAGATTATGCCTGCAACATCTGATTCAGTGCCATTGATAGGTAAGTCAAGAGTCAGGCTCCTTTCTAGAACTACAGATTTAGAGAGTCCCTAGCATTTCCCAGTAGATGCAAAGAGTAGAAATGTGTCCTTCATGCCCTGAAGAGCTGTATTGCTCCCTCACCTATTGCCTCTGTTCACTTGGGCCCAAATAGTGGGAAGAGGATATTCAACTTTGTGGTTAGGCTTTAAGTTACTGAAATGGCTAGGAGTGGTGGTGTGCCACTGTGGTGCTAGTACTCAGGAGGCTGAGGCAAGAGGATCACTTGAATCCAAGAGTTCAAAACCAACCAGGGCAACATAGTGAGACTCCCATCTCAAAGAAAAAAAAACATGCAAAATTGCCTATTATACCATAATTCTCCCACTTATTCTTGCTTTGAGGTCAAAGATTTTATCATTAGAGATTCATTATTTTGGTTGAGACCTTGTTTGTCTACAAATGTTTTGTTACAAAGGGAGAAACATACAATTTACCTCTTAGTCATTGTTTCCAGGAATAACTCAGGGTTTCCATATAATAAGTATTTGGGGGAAATATATGTTTTGTCCAAGACAGGTATGAGGCATGACCTTCTGCTCGGGGAGGAATGACAGGTGCTTTGCACCTTCCTGTATGGAAATAAATGGAACCATACAAAAGGATACCCAGTCTAGTGGTTAGAATTTGATACTCTCATTACTGCAGCTGGGGTTCTATTCCTTGTCAGGGAAGCAAATCCTCCAATTCAGTTGTGAGGCTGCAAAGCAGCATTCTGCCAGCACCTATGAGGTTTATTATGGGAGGTACCACTCCTATACAGTGATGGGAAGTCAGGTCTTTGGGTTCTAGGCTGCCTGCTTCCCACCAGGGGTGTGGGCAGTGGGCTATAGGCCTGGCCCAGACAGCCAGTCACTGACAGTAAGAGAGCGAGGTCTGCACACTCCTCCTGTGACTTTCAGTGCTCCTGGGGCCTCAGATCTCACCCTGTGTCTGTTCTCTTCACAGCCCAGTACTTTGCCAGCACCATGATCATTGTGGGCCTCTCTGTTGTGGTGACAGTGATTGTGCTGCAATATCACCACCATGACCCTGATGGGGGCAAGATGCCTAAGTGGGTACGTTCCTCTCACTCCCATGGAGTCAGAGCCCCTCCCTAAAGCAGAGTCTTCATATGGTTTATCTGTTTTAAAAACCAGCCCCCAAAGTAGCACTCCAAAACAAACGGGTCTGTTTTTCATATGACTTCACCTCTCTGACTTCAACCTCTTTTCAGAGAGTGTAGTTATGGTGAGTGTGCCTCTTAGTATCCATCCTATGACAGTGTTTTAACCTGACATCCCAGAGCATGGCTCACATAACTGGCTGCCTGTGTATTTTGCTAACAGAGTGTTTCTAAAAACTATTCTTTTGCATGGCCAAATTGGAGAATTTTGCAACAGTAGAAAGCAACTGATGACACAGACACTTAGCAACTCGGTGAGGGCTTCACAACAGAATGAGCTATACAAAAACATAGCTACCCTTCCGTATCTGCAGAAAATTGATTTCAGGATTGCCTGTAGATATCAAAAATCTTTTAGATTTTGTTTAGAGAATAATGGAAAAACAAGTCTGTACATGTTTAGTACAGATGCAGTTATTTTCTTAAATGTTGGTCAAATCCATGGATATGGAACCTGCAGATATAAAGGGCCCAAGTGTACATACAGTTAATACACATAGAAACATAATCTAATGGAAACCCTATAATGTAAAGGTAGATAGGTTACTAGTAGAGAAAGGAAAGGGGATGGGAAAAAAATGGAATAACTTGATTAGAACTGAGCCAGGGCCAGGAGTTTCCCCATGTCACCAGAACAAAACCTGAGTTTTCACCTCCCATGCTCATGTGGACCCTGCAGACCTTCTTGGTCTTCCTGTCCAGAGTGTTTAGTCTAGGATGGAAAAATCTCTTCTATCCCCAAAGGAACCTGTCTTTAGAGACCCATTAGTTTGTATTTAAGCCCAGAAGAGAGTCTAGGAATCACCACCATGTTAAACGTAGCATAAAGTATGAGATGCATTTATATACTCTCCAGGAACAGAAAGTTTCTGGGCTTTCTAAGAACATTCAATGTGCAGTAGTTCATAGTTACCTACAAGTTAACTAAGGGAAGATCACTTTTTTAAAATATTGGGCTTGCAAATTTATTGTTTCCCCCTCAAGTTCCTTTTCATGTACACTCTTCTCATATACTTAGTAAAAACTCACCTGTAACTTATAGTGCCAGCAGCAGTGTCACTCAACCTAAAATGATGATGCCTCCTGCATAGGTCACATTGCTACCATATGTGAGACTTGTTTTGAGAAGTACCTACCCCCTTTAAAAAATGGGATTCATTTGCACGTATGCAACTACATTCTCATCTGACTTTCTCATATATTTGACACACTTGGAAAAGATGCCAGGACAGATATGAGAGTAGGCTTCTAGTTTATTTTTTTGTCTGTCTGTCTGTCCTTCTTTCTGTTTGAAGCAGATGATACATTTAGATACATTTACCTGTTTCAAAAGTGTACATCATATTAACACTATACCTAAGAAAATTGAGCTCCTATTCCCACCCTTCACCCTGCTCCCACCACCAATATTGAAACATTCAAATGAATTTCTTCTTTTTTCCTTTTAGTGTTTGTTTATGAAAATATGAACACTTATTTCTTATTAGTTATTCAACTGATATGGAGATAAGGGAATGAAACACAGATGCAAAACCATTTTTAATGACCTGATAATACTCTGCTCTTGTGAAAAATCTTAATTAAAAGCATATGCTAATTTTTCACCTCTTAGCATAAGAGCTTGTTAGAACCAATTGGCTACAAATGAAATATAAAGTGTATACATTTCATTTTTATATAGCATACTACATTTTTCTTTTCTTCCATGTGTTTTTAAAACATAAACAGCCTCCAAGGGACTCTTACAATGATCTGTTGCTCTGAAGAAGATACTGCTGAGTGCAGTGGCATTATGTGACATTTGCACAGTCAGAAACAAAACTATAACCTAACAGAAGAGGTCACGAGCACAGTTTGATAAGTGCCAAGAGGATAATTTCATCTTTGGAGATGCTTTGGCCTTGAAAGCTAATAATTCAGGCCATGGAATTAAAAATAGACTTGGCAATGTGGATCATATTAGCTGGATTTGTGCCTCAGGGTATGTGCAGATTCAGTCATGGCTGGAAAAGTGCCTGACCCTGCTTGGCTCTCATGTGCACAGTTGCATCTGGGTATAGTTGCAATCACTATCGGACACCTTCCCTCAAGGTCTGGTGAAGACTTTGTGGTATTTCCAAGAAGGAGTTGGGCTAAGTCACTGGAACTCAGAAAGAGCATGTAGTCTCTGACTGATGAAGCTACAGAGGTCTAGGTACATTACCTGGTGTAACCACTTGCTTATTGTATGACCTTGAGCCAATTAATTAGCGTCTTGGAGCTTCATTTTATCTGTGTGTAAAATGAGAGAATTAAGCTCACTTCCTAGAGCTCTTAATGGCCCAAGTGAGATGACATGTCTCTTGAGGGCCAAATTCACCCTAGATGTTTTCACAGAGGTTTATGTTTTCCTCCTCCGCACAGATGGTGAAAAACACTCCAGGGTCAGGAGACCCAGCCTTCCTAGGATATAGAGTGCCACCTACTGTGGAAAGCACACTGTGAAATGAAGGCCTATCTTTGAAGCTATAGTGAAAATTATTTTAGTGTTTCTTCTTCTTCTTCTTCTTCCTTCTTCCTTCTTCCTTCTTCTTCTCATTCCCTGCCCCCAGATCTTGTTTGCTTCAGTCACCTTTGATAAGATACCATAAAAATGAATGTCAGGAAAGACTTTCCTGCAGATATGAGCTTCACAACTTACCATCTCTATCTACATGGAGATAGATCTGCTAGGTTGCTGATGAAATTTTCCCATACTCAAAAAATGAAATAGGTATCTGGATGATTTTAGGAAAAGAGCTCCCTTTTTATATACTTATCTAGGGAAACTTACAAAAATTATATAGTTATCTAGAGATGCCTTCAAAAATGCTTCCTTTTTTTTTCTTATTTTGGGACATTAGCTGTCTCCCCTCTTTCCAAGAGAGTTAAAAATAATATAAACTCACATGGTAATTTTTCACAAACTTCTTCAGGCACATTAGTACCAAATGTGTATAATATACTTGAGCCAGAGTTTGGCAAACTGAGACCCAGCTGGTCAGATTTAGCCCACAAACTTTTTAAAATACAGTGTTATTAGAAAATTGTTATACTCATCTGTTTACATCCTTTCTATGTTTGTTACTTCGTAAGCTGAGTAGTTGCAACAGAGATCTGTGGCCTGCAGATCTAAAAATGTACCATCTGTCTCTTTATAGAAAGTTTGCCAACTCTGCTTTCAACTTTCAATATAAGTACTTTCCCAGACATCCTTTTATTTGGTGTTCACTGTAGCCTAAGGGATCCTAAGATGAGGGGCTCTATGACTTCCTTGGTCCACAGCACATTGGTGTCTCAGGAATTTTTCCACAGAGCTCCTAGACCTGAGGAAATATTCCCCAACAGTGTCTTTATTACATAGGTTGAAACAATTTAGCTTTTATGTCTTAACATCATGAGAGCCCCTGTAGGGTACATTCAGCACATCCTCTTGAGTCTTGGGATTAGATTGGAAACCACTGTCTTCATTTTTTTGTTTCACATTGGAACTTGATTTTTTTTTCAGGGCAACTTGGAAAACCAGTGTTGCAAAGATATAATGTCATCACGAGATGTGACCATCTAATGTTGAAAGCCTGAACTATTTCAAATCAGTGGTCCTTGTGTTCAAGGGCTGTCCTTAAATGTTAAAATCTCCCAGTGCCTCTGTGATTTACAGTGGTCTTCCAGGGTGCCTTACACACAGTATGGGAGATAGAGGATTAGACCTGAAGGTCCTTGGTTACAGATGTGTGAAGATCAGAGAGGGAAAGTAACTTTTGTTGTTTACCTATCCCAGAGGTATTCTTACCAAGCCAGGCCTCCTCTGACAAGGCTGTCTTCTTAAAGAATGCAGCATGTGTGCCCACCCCAGGGAAAAAAATCAGCTCATAACCAGGGTGATAAACCTGTTATAGCTTTTATTCTCACTTCATGTTTGACTAACAGTTGTTAGGCTTTGGCACCGCCTGCCCATATAGAATCACTGGGGAGGTGATGAAACGTGTTAGCCCCAGGATCAACAAAGTCAGGCCTGTTATGTAGGATCACAGTGCTGTCAGGATCAGTTAAAATCCACTTCTTGGCCTCTCTTAACATTCTCTTGTCCCCCCAGACCAGAGTCATTCTTCTTAACTAGTGTGCATGGTTCCTGCGCATGAAGAGGCCCGGGGAAGACAAGGTCCGCCCAGCTTGCCAGCACAAGCAGTGACGCTGCAGCCTGGCCAGTGTGGAGTTGAGTGCGAGTGCAGGGCCTCCTACCAGCAACGGGAACCTTCTGTATATCGGCTTCCGAGGCCTGGAAGGCATGCACTGCGCCCCGACCCCTGACTCTGGGGTTGTGTGTGGCCGCATGGCTTGTTCCCCTACACATGATGAGCACCTTCTGCATGGTGGACAGCCCTCAGAGGGGGACCCAGACCTGGCCAAGATCCTGGAGGAGGTCCGCTACATTGCCAACCGCTTCCGCTGCCAGGATGAGAGTGAGGCTGTCTGTAGTGAGTGGAAGTTTGCAGCCTGCGTGGTGGACCGCCTGTGCCTCATGGCCTTCTCAGTCTTCACCATCATCTGCACCATTGGCATCCTCATGTCAGCTCCAAACTTCGTGGAGGCTGTGTCCAAAGACTTTGCATAACATCACCCAGTTCTATACACATAGGAAATGCACAGATAGGCAAAGTGGTTGTTGGTGAGAATTCTGTGGTAAACTCACAGCAGCATTAAATGTGACAACTCTGATGTATCCTTTGTGGCTGTCAATCCTGATGGTTACAGGTTTCCTTGTTACCTTCAGTAATAGGATCTTAGTATTTTTCTGTTTGATATCTTATGCATACCATTGGCACATCACTATGTTCAGCAGGGCCACTGTACAGTCATTTTGCCCATTTGTTCTCTTTCTGGAGAGCCATTTAGAGAGATCTCTGTGGCTCCAGACTGCCAGGGCAGGCCTGTACAGTTGGTTTTGCATGCTTGCATGTCATTTGCCATAAGGCCCACATAAAAATTCAACGTGTGCTTTTGCCTGTGTACAAACCTAGATTAAAACTAATGATAATAAACCACTCACTAAATCCATTCTAATAATTGACTTGTGAAAGAAAAAAAAAAACTAAAACCTATCTGCTGGCTTTTCTGTAGTTCAACTATATATTTTTTCTCTACCGATGAGAGTCGGTAGAGAGAAACAGTTGTATGCTGTTTATAGAAGAGAGTGAGACAGACACTGTTTGTGTGTGTATGTGTGTGTTTCTTGTAAACTATGTTTATACCAGCTGACTAATTTTTACAAACCTATTCTTTTGAGAAAAATCAGAGGGACTCAAGTTTGTGTCAATTCCAATATAGGACCAGACCCAGTCAAGTGTGCATGAGAGGCTGTGTCCCCTGTAGATCCTAGATGACTCCCAAGATTCACGTGCTACCCCTCGACACTGTTCTGTTCTGCAAAATTCAAAGGACAAATAGTGTTCTGTGAGAAATACCAGCTCGAAGGAATAACTGAAGCTAAGTTACACACTTTAATGTGCTTTTTTAAAAATAAGAATTTCTTAGATGCTTCATACTTGTTGGAGATGATTCGTTTTAGAAGAATGTCCATCCAAATGCACACCGTAAAATGAGCATATTATTTGGCTTTTTCTCCATGTGACAGGGCCAGGAGGCAGGGACTGGGACCTCTCTGGGCCCCTGTGTAGTAAGAACTGGGGAGGGGATGGTGGCTTTCCGAGATGCCCATCAGTAGCAGTCAACATGGAGGAGCTGTCAGAACATCAGAGGCTGCACAGCAATAAGCCCTGGTTTCTGACTTTTGGGGTTCTGCCTCCTTATAGCTTGTTCACCCCAGTTTCAACACAGAAAGTTGGCTCAGGGTTAATGGGTGATTCACTGGAGATGTGTTCTAAAGACAAGAACAATTTCAATTTTTTAACCTAAGAGGGGACACCATATCCCACTGAGATTAGCAGGTAGTAATCACTATTGCCTCTTCTTGGTTGTTATTGTTTTTAATGAGATCAGAAGGTAATTCACCAAGAAAAACCTCTGTGGTTCTATTGTGTCATTCAGTAACTGCTCAAAGCTCAAAACTGTGCTTCTGAGCTCCTAGAAATCTTTAATCTGCATCCAACCACTGAGTGGGGCACATCATGAAAGATTAGATTTTCAGATCAAAAGAAATTGCCATCCATTTCACTAATTTCTGAGTAATGCCTATAAATTCACTTGTTTAGAGAAAATGAAGGTTTGTGTGTATTATGTGTGCATGGGTGCGTGCATATGTGCATTTCACTAATTTCTGAGTAATGCCTATAAATTCACTTGTTTAGAGAAAATGAAGGTTTGTGTGTATTATGTGTGCATGGGTGCGTGCATATGTGCAAGTGCCTGTGTGTGCAACTTGAGAAGAGAACTTGTTTACAACAAGAAGGTTGATAAACCACGAGACTCTAGTAAAATGCTATTTGGAGCAGGGTTGTTTGGCTTTTTTTTCTTTCTTTTTTTTTTTTTTAAGAGAGAGTGAGAGAGGAGAGAGAGTGAGAGAGAGAGAGAGAGAGAATTTTTAATATTTATTTATTTATTTTTTTTAGTTCTCGGCGGACACAACATCTTTGTTGGTATGTGGTGCTGAGGATCGAACCCGGGTCGCATGCATGCTAGGTGAGTGCGCTACCGCTTGAGCCACATCCCCAGCCCCTTTTTTTTCTTAATTCATTTTCTTGTGCATGTCAGGCTCTTCTCTTATGTCTGGAAATATTTTAATTTATCATTTATCTTTTGATGTGTTTATTAGTTTGCTTGTTTATTGGCATATAGAATGTTTATAATATTATGTTGTAAATTTATCTGTATTTTTCTTTGCAGATACTGGGATTTATTTACAGTTTATTTAAATGCCTTCCTGATTTTGAGATTATAAATAAACTTACTTTTTCTTCTAAAATTTTGTGGTTTCATTTGTTTATATCTTCTGACTTCGAGGGAATCTTTTATTGCAAGAAACAGAGGTAAAGACCCTATTTCTTCCCTCCAATCTGTGATCAGTGGTGTCAATCCAGTATATAACAATGTGTTTCTGTAATAAAATAATATTCTCCCCACTTGCTCAAAATGCCACCTTATGTGTAAACTTAGTTTCTTTAAGCATTTGGGTCTATTTTTCTTCTGTTGATCTCTCTCTCTCTCTCTCTCTCTCTCTCTCTCTCTCTCTCTCTCTCTCTCTCTCCCCTCCCCCTGCCCCTTTTCTAAAGCTTTATTCAATAGTTTCAAGTTAACACACTCATCAACTGCCATTTTCTCTTTATTTTTCTGTCATATGCATCATTTTTTAAAATTGTACCTCAATTTATAAATTGAGTGTTGCTATTCAGAAACACTACAACTAGGCTTGTATTCAAGTCAAATTTTAAGTCACTCATTTGAGTTTTATGGGTTTTTTTTTAACAGGTTCTATGAATCTCTTGTCTATTTACAGATATTTTGTTTTGCTTATCATTTTCAATGGAATGACTTTTTTTCCATTTTTTCAAACTGGATGTTTAGAAAAGTCATTGGGTTTTCTACATTATGAATCTCTTGTCTTTTTACAGATGTTTTGTTTTGCTATCATTTTCAATGGAATGACTTTTTTTCCATTTTTTCAAACTGGATGTTTAGAAAAGTCATTGGGTTTTCTACATTAATGTCATAATCAACCACTATAATTGTGATATTTTTTCTCAGATTTTCTTTGGACTTCTTCCCAATATTACGCTTCTTTCTTTCTTTATCCAATTGCATTTGTTAAGTAACAATGATTCACATAGCACACTTGTCTGTTCTTAATGTTAATGGGATATTTTAATGTCTCACATAATTCTGTTTGTATGAAGACATGTATTTTCCTTGTCATAATAAAAAGGTATCCATTTAGTCTCTCAAACTATTACTGCTCCCTTGGAAAAATGTGCATATTAGATTTTTGTCAAAGCCTTCCCAGTATCCATGGAGATCATCAGATACTTTCCCCCTTTGCTCTAGTAGAATGTTTTATTATGTTAATAGAATCCTTAAGAGTAAATCATTATTATATTCCTGAGGTGATTGCTACTTGGTCTTATGATTTTTGCTATCAATAGTCGTAATTATGATTAATCATTCCACAGCTTGCTTTTGTGTGCATCGATGGATTCAACTTACTGTGGATGACAAATATGCAGGAAAAAGTTGCATCTGCTCTCTGAACACATACAGATTTTATTGTCACTATTCCCCAGTAATACAATATGGCAGCATTTACATAGCATTTGTATCATATTAGGTATTATAAATAATGTAGGAATGATTTAAAGTAAAGGGGAGAATATGTATAGGTTACATGCAAATATTGTACCATTTAATATGAGGGAATTGAACAACATCATATTTTGATATCTGAGGAGGGTCCTGGAATGAAACCCCTGAGGACTACTCTACTTGGTTTTAGAATCATTTTCTACTTAAGTTTGAGAGAACCATGTGTGAGATCTCTGGGCTAGCACCATTATGTTTCTGGATTTCTCCTACCAAGCAGGTTAGGTCCTCAAGCACTTCTGGAGTTAATTTCAGTTACATATTTTAATATAAAATTAATCATATCTATTTTTCATCTTAGAATAGTTTTACAATATAGGTGTTTAGGATTTTTAATGTATTTTTTTCCTCCTCTAATTGTGTACGTGTCTCCTGTGTTCATTGATTTGACTTGACACAGTTTTTTTTTTCTTTGACATTTCTACTTAGCAGCTTGGGGACCTAGATGCTGAGTCCCATTGGTCCCTGTGCTGAGGCAGTCTTCCTGCTGATAGCAGGAATCAGGGTAACCCAAGCCACAGGTACAGAAGTGTAGCCTTCTCCTGCCCAGCTTCAGGGACCCAGGATGGGAACTTTTGCCTTCCATGGGCACTGAGAGCCAGTGGAACAAACCTGGAAGGACAACCAGACTGTATTAGATGTTGCTGGTCATTCCACTCACACTGGGAACAGTCCTCTAGAGAACAGACCCAAACAAACTTTTACCAGAAGCCCTCTTGCCATGTATTTCTCAGGAAATAACGCTTTCTTGCATAATTTACCATTCATTTCTTTATTCTTTTCCTACAAAACACCCCTTCCATCCTCCTTAGACCTTGGTCAAAGAATTGCTGCCTCACCGCTGGTGGATTCTTCTTCTAATTTCATTTAATTTATTTTTATATGGGTTTGACCTTCTCATGTAGTATATCATGAGTTGGGGAAGTGGTTCCAAAGTAATTGATTTAGGCTGCTGTCTGCAGTTTCCATCTGTATGAAACTTTGGGGGCAGACTCCTACTATGTCCACAGCAAACCCCACTTTAGGAGTTGCAGGAACAAGGAACAGTTCATAGTTTTAACATCTTTTTTTTTTTATTTTGTTGCTGGACTTTACACATGTTAGGCAAAAACTCTACCAGTGAGCTACATCCTCAGCTCTTAACCACTTTTAAGAGTGCAGGTCAGTAACATCAAGAAATTTTCAAATTGTTGTGCAGTCATCACCTGCATCCATCTCCAAGGACATTATCATCTTCCCCAGCTGTAATTCTGAACCCATTAAACACTAACTCCTCATTTTGCCTACCCTTTGCCCTGGCCACCACCATTATTTTTTCTATCTATGCCAATATGATACTCCAGGAGCCTCATGTAAGTGGAATTGTATGACATTTGTTCTTTTTGTGACTGGCTTCTTTTTCTTAGCATAATGTCCTTAAGATTCATCCATGTTACAGTTTCTTTTCTACTTTGATGTTGTGATGTATTTTTCTGTTATTCAGAAGATTCCAAATTCCTATGTTTCTGTGTATTTTTATTTAATCAAGTGAATACTTTAACTTTCAAATTTTATTATTCTAATCAAAGATTTAACAGCCATCTCCACGTTTTGATACATAGTGTTTTATTATCTTCATTTGGTAAATATGAGTTAACTTTGATGTCTTCTTCTACTGAGCTTTAAAGAATGTTTTAACATTCTCAGTTTTATTGAGTTAAAAATTTCAAATTTTATTCCACTTTTCTTTGAACACTGTGTGTGTGTGTGTGTGTGTGTGTATGTGTGTGTGTGTATAAAAATGAGTTTGTATAAATAAGTCCTATTCTGAATGGGACCCTGACCCCCATCTGGATTTCTGTTCCCACTGCCTTTGACTACTTGTCCTGTCACAGCCTGGCATTGCTTCTCTTTGAATTTTCCTTCCATTTTCTATATGCTGTTTAACAAAATCAGATTTTGATTCTCCTGTAAATCTTCATCTTGAATTCATACTTGATTGCTTTTAAAATCAGGCCCATAGGGGCTGAGGCTGTGGCTCAGTGATAGAGTGCTTACCTAGCATGTGTGAGGCACTGGGTTCGATTCTTAGCACCACATATAAATAAAATAAAGTCCTTTGACAACTAAAAACAATATTTAAAAATTAAGGCCCATAGATTTTCTGAGAAGATGCCTAGTGTATTCTTACCTACTGATGGGGAAAATAGGCTGTATATTCTCTACATTCACACAGCACTTCCAGTCTTCAGGTATGCATGGTTTTTCCCCACTAACCAAGACACCTGCTTGGAGTCTTATAGTTTAATCCAATCTGCTACTAACTGCCCAGAATGAGGGCAGACTCTACAGGCAAAAGTCTCATCCCACCAAACTGTCCCTTGTCCCACTTCTCTACCAAGTAGTGGTCCCAGGTATCCACAACTTCTGTCGGATTTGGTTACAAATTGGAAATTCCCCTTCTAAGTTTCAATCATGTTCCAGAACTGCTTATATAACTCAGAGAAACATTCTACTTACATTCACTCATTTATTGTAAGGGATACAACTCTGGAACAGCCACATAGAAGAGAAGTATATGGAAAGGATTGAGGTATGGGATGAGGTATGGAGTTTCCATGCCTCTTTGGGTATGCGACGCTCCTGGCACCTCCACCAGTTCACCAACCTGGAAGCTCCCAGACCCATCCTTTAGGAATTCCTATGGAGGTTTCATTCATGGGTCTGATCAATTATTGACTATGTTTCCAATTCTTCTTCCCTCCTGTGGTCAAAGGTTCCAGGTTTCTAATCATGGCTTGGTCTTTCTGACTTCCTGCCCCCATTCAGGAACCCAACAAGAGTGCTACCTCGTTAGGACAAAAAAAAAAAAATCTTCCATCACCCAGAATATTCCTAGGACTTAGAAGCTATGTGCCAGGAACTGGGTCAATTAACAAAAAATAGATCAAAAGATACTCTGTGTTCCCCTGTCACTTAGGAAATTACAAGGATTTTTCACACTCATAATTTGTATTTCTTTGATGCACTTTTAGATTTATCTGGAATATGAATTTACATTTTAATATAACAGATATATTTACTTTTAACAATTTTAAACATTTTAAAATTCATATTTCTTTTGCTTCCTGTTTGGGATTTTCTTTCTTTTTCTTCCTTTTTGGTTGCATGGCTTCCTTTTGTTAAAATAAAGAAATATTTTTGTGTGTCTAAGTGGTTACCTATATAATATTTCATAATAAAATTAAACGTATATTTCATAATTCATCAACATGACAGCATCTATTCATTTTCTATTTCTCATCTCAAAGACTAGCACATTATTAGTTATCTTTTTTGTTTTTAGTCCTTCTGCAAACAAAGTTTCCTTTTATAGGCTTACATAATGTTTTAATATTTATCAATTCTTAACAGTATCTTATACTACTATTGAGGGCAAAATTGGAAGATATTAAAAGGGATGTGAAAATTAATTCATTTTGCATGCAATCTTCTCTTTCCCCAATTTTGATAGTGTAATTACCTTTGTTATTTTTACCACTTCACAAGTTGTAACATTTACTTTATGAAAATTCATTTCCTGCCATCACATACATGGTATACTTATGAACACCCTATATTTTCTTTATTTTGGCTTATAGATGTGTCATTCTTCTCTATTCCTTGTAGAGATCTGAAACTTTTCCTCTATGTTGCTAACATTTTTTTTTCCCTGACATTATCTATTCCGTCCTGCCCTGACCCTTTATTACCTATTCCAAAATGATGGTGGTTTGGGTTCCTCATTTGTTTCTAAAGCTCTGCAGTTCACCTTTCATCTCTTATTAGTTCCGTTTGTTATACATGACAATAGGATTCATTTTGATAAAATTACAAAGGCATGGATTACAATTTGCTCTCATTCAGTCCCCAGTACTTCCTTTTCCCCTCCTGTTCCCCCTTCCCTAGTTCCTCTCTCTACTGAACTTTCTGATATTTACTTATATTTTTTTAAAATTACTGTCTGTGGACGTACATGGTGGTGACATTCACTGTGATGGATTCATATAGGTATATAGGAAAGTTAGATCAGATTCATTCCATTTACTTTCCCTATCCCATTTTTCCTCCCTTCCCTTCAACCTCCTTCATCTATTCCACCAATTCCAGCTTTCTGCTCGTTTTAAAGAAAAAAAATTCTCATTAACTTCCTATATAGAAGTTGGAGAATTTTCTTCTCTCTTATATTTCTTTGCAAAATAGAATCTTTCCTCACATGCCACAGTTTATTCTTTCATTTCTAATCTCCTTTAGTAAGTTAGCATGAACACCTCCCCATTTATTTTCATTTAATTTCTTTTTTTAATTTTTAAAAAAATACTTTTTAGTTGTAAATGGACATAATATCTTTATTTATCTATTTTTATGTGGTGCTGAGGATGGAACCCAGTGCCTCACCTGTGCAAGGCAGGTGCTCTACCATTGAGCCACAGCCTCAGCCCCATCATTTAATTTCCTTTAAATAGAAGGTCTGTGACCCTCTTCCCAAATTCTCAAATTATTTTCTCATAAGCTCAAGTTGAAGACTCAGTACTCCCTCTTCATTCTGCTTTTTTTTTTTTTTTTTTTTTTTTTTTTTTTTTTTTTTTGCTGAGCTTCTTAGAGGAAGGTCAACCTCCAGCATGGAAGTTCTGAGCTTTTCTGTTTAAAGTTGTTGCTGCTGTCATTGGCCTATTAGTGCCCATAACATCTCAGGTATTGCTCTGGGGGGAGATCTGCACTGTCAGTTATCTTTGTACTCCAGCATGGAATTCTGACCTCTTTGATCAGCAGAACTGGTTCTTCAGCTTTCTCCTTTTACCCTGATCTTCCCAGCAGTGTTTTCCAATACTTGACCTCAAATCCACCTTTAGTTAGGACAGAGGAAAGACAAGATTTCCATGAATTTTGCTGTTAGGACTGGGAGCTGGTGGGATGGTGTGGGGGCACCCACATTTTTCCTGATTGTCCCTTGCAGGTGGTTACAGTGGCATCCCTTTTCCATTCTGTTCATGGAAGGAAGACACATGAAGAGCTCTGGTAGCTTTTCTGCATCTGCTGGGATCCTTGGGATTTTGTAGGGGCTTCTGCACTCATGGGATTTCTTGAATTCTTTCCAATTTAGAACTTCTCAATCAAATCTCATTCCAAATTGGCAATGGAGGGTGGGAAAAAGGGAACAGCTTATAAGCAAAGCTCGCTGTAGGATGTCAATTATTTTCCCTTGTGACAGAAGAGATGTCTGGAATGGTGGCTCACAGCATCTGCTGAGCATTCAAAGTATTCAAATGGCATTATCTCTAGCCCCAGGATTGGGGTGGGGACAAAATTCCCAAGTCACAGTAGGGTATCTATAGAATATGCAATCATTTTGCATTATTGCAAAATTAGAAAAGCATAAACCAAACCCTCCAAAGTCAAGGACTGTCTACATTTCAGGTGGAGGCATGTCTAGGGTGGGGTGGGAATGCACTGAAGCAGGAGCCATGCTCAATAGATACAGCCGCTCCATTTTTCTTAGTTGCAGCATTTTGAAAATGTGGCATGAGGCTCTGTCTCTTCACATAACTGCTGCCGTTTAGTATTTTGCTGGTTATTTTAGGAACATCTCTGACCCTTTCTTCCTCTCACAAAACTTTCATAAAGCCATTGAGCATATAGTCAGAAAAAATGGGGAACAGTGGAGGTGTTAGACATAAATACCAAGGCTAGTGGAAAATTATAGCCTCAATAATTTTAGAGTATCATGGCAAATGTTTTTAACTTCATGCTGGAGCTGTTGATCTTTCTGTTAAAGGACCTTATGTAGTTGCACAACTTAATATTTTTCCACCTACATTTTCCCATTTTGCTTTCTGTGATAAATGATAATATTAAAGAGCTCGCCATTTCTTATAGTATCCTTTTATTAACCTCATGCATGCTTTTCAAGATAAATTACTTTAAACTATCAAAGAAAATAAGGATAGTCTTGTATATGTATTTTAAGGTTAAAATAGAAATTTTGTTAAAATTTTTATCGTGATAATTATTCAATCATATTAATTGTACAAATTAATGGGTTTCCATGTGCTATTTCCATACGTGTATATATCATGCTTTAACCTATACATTTAAAAAATTAGTATACAATATAAAAGCAGCTGTTACACTTTTCAAATATAAGAAGTCTCAAAAACTTAAATGGCAAGTGTCCCTACTTACTGTTGCTCCCTTTACTCTGGGCATTCTTGGCTTTCTGTTTCCTCGGGTCAGGATTAACTCCTGTGGGTATCCTCGTTTTCCAGGCTTCATGCTGTCCACAAAGAGAAATGTGGCTGTAGTACTTTAGAATGCAGGGTTTCAAATCCTTGGTGAAAAGAGTTCACTCTACTCAACTCGATTCAGAATTTTCAAAATATATAAAGGTTTAGAGCTCATCTATGCCATCAGGTTCTAAACATACTTAATTTTTTTAAAAAAAATTTAAGCAAAAGAAATAAGAATCACTGCTCTGGAGTTAAGGATTGGGAGATTTCAGGTTTGGCCCTAAAGAGAAGTAGCAAAAGAGGAATTTTAAAAATGATTAAAAATTGGCTCAGGAGGCAGTGGACCCTCGAGGGAGGAGGCACGGGGTCTTCTAAGCATCTCTGTTTGAGGAAGTAGGGGCCTCTTGCTGTCGGGAGGGCACCTTGGTGGTAATGGCCAGCAGTAGGTTTTTGAGTTCTCCTGAGATTGTTCCAGACTTAGAAATAGACAGAGAGAGAAAAACACAAGCAACTGGCTAAGGCCAACCTACAGCTTGAGTTCAGATTGCACACTGATGTGGCATCATGGGAAACGTGGCACACACTCCACATGTTCATCTGAAACGCTGGACCCTGTCACACACTGACCTGTGTGCTTTCCAAATTCATGTTGAAGTCCCAGGATCTAAGATGAAACTTATTTGGAGATAAGGCTTTGAAAAGAGGTTAACTAGTTAAAAACAAGGATGTGTGGATGAGTTGTAACCCAATCTGATCAGTTTCCTTATAAGAAGAGGAGAGTAGGACACACAGAGAGAAAAGACCAAGTAAGAACATAGCAAGAAGGCAACCACCTAATAGCCAAGGAGAGAGGCCTCAAAGAAACCATCCTTGATCTGGAATGTGTATTTAAAACTATGAGAAAATACATTTGTCGCTTAAACTACCCAGTCTTGATACTTGATGATAGCAGCTATAGAAAATTTTTATCTTATGCTGTCACCATTTCCAGACACTAGGGGTAGACAGTCATGAGAAAGTGACCCTTAGCTAGAAGGACCTCTTTCTCAGTAAGCCAGTTAGATAAGGAAACAGATCAGGGCCACACAGTGAGGAACCCTAGCCCTGGGCAATGACAGAAGACCTCCCAGGCTTAAAAATCAAGAAGGTTAGAATCAAGAAGGAAGACGGAGACCAACAGTGACTTGCTCAGTCTCACACAAACAATTGTGCCTTATCCAAACCTCATTTCCCCACCTTTAAAAGGCTAAGGACTAATAGTAGCGGCTGATATTTCAGCCCAGCCTGGAACAGAAAAAACACTGGGACTAGAAACTCAGTGTTGACACTGCTTTTGTTTACACCAAATATACCTGTCTTCACTTGTTTGGAAATGGCAGAGATTGAATTATGTCCTATCTTTGAATATCTGGAATGAAAGGGAAAGATAGGGACACTCTTGCTGATTTGCCTTCATTCAGAATATCATTTTTGTTACTGGTAAGTGCTGCCTTTGGGAGCTGCAAATGAAAATTTTTGGCTGAAAATATTCTGCATTGTCAGTTAACCCTTTAATACCATGATTCTTGGGACACCGGCAATCCCTAAAACTGCTTTTAGTTAAGGCATGAGCAAGGGTGTCAGCTGAGAGTGAATGTCCAAAGGGCCATGGAGTTAAAACTTTCTATAAAATATTTTAGAGTGGTGTTAAGGTACCACAGAAAGCTTGAGTGAGCCATAATTAAGAAAACCTATGTGAGGCATTTTCCAGCTTGAGATATTCTGTCCCCTCCACACCCCTGCAGTACTTCTAGTACATCGGTCATAAGTGGCCATCATGCTCAGCTGGCCTTACCACCAAACAGAGCTCTGCCCCCACTGACTGATCTCCCACGCTCTACTTGCCTTATCCAAACCTCATTTCCTCACCTTTAAAGGGATAATAGTAGCAGCTGAGATTTCTATGTAGAGCCCATCCTGGAACAGAAAAAACACTTAGAAAATGTCAGCGAGGTCAAGTCTGCATACACTGCATGGAACCAGCCTCCTCTACCCGCCACCACCTATGTTCTTGTTCTCCAAGGCTTTCTGACACATGAGGTTTCCTTTGGAGTTCGCAAACAGCTTTTGCCACTGTGACAGTAGCAGCAACAAGTTCTCCAGTGAGGAAAAGGAAAGTTTAGAGACGTTTTTAGTTGTCTTTTCCCTAGTGATATTTTTCAGACTGCAAATGCTGAAAAGCAATGTCAAAAATGCAGTCTTTGGCAGTGTCACTCAGAAGAAGTTGGCAGGGTCATTAGAAAGGAATCCTCACACATGAAAAGCATCAGGGACCATTGACAGAATGAATATTTGTCTGTGACATGAGATAAGAAGGGGGAGAAACATTGCCATGTGGAGTGTGAAGTCTGGTGAACTAGCCAGCAGACCCATGGAGACAAGAGAGTAACTGTAAGTGTGACCCTGTGACAGATGGCCTGGAACTGTGGAATTCAGAGGGGACAGGATTGGCTGGATGCCCCAAGGCAGCCAACCAAGTTGCACAACATGAATCCTGAGTCAGAATTACCCAGTAAGGAGGGACAGCAGGACAGCATAGTAGAAGAACTAGGGAGGGGATTATGCTGGAAGAGCCATTGGAATTTCCTATTGTTTTTCCAAAGAGTGATAGGGAGCCATTGAAGTGTCTAAGCAGAGGAGGGGTATAATCCAATTTATGTTATTAAAATAGAACTAAATTATTGAAAAAGAGCTCGGGATTCAGCATCTCTCTTTCCTCCTTCCATCCTAGAAAGATTTTATTGAGCACCATGCTGGGAGGCGGAACAAATCTAATTGCAGGAGGTGTTATCTCTCTCCTCCATTTTTAAGGTGAGTTAGAGGGTAAGATTTTTAGGTTATGTATGGGATGGAAAAGTGCAGCCAAAAAGACTTGACTGATGAATGCATAACCTCTGGCCAGAGCTTGGGACAGAGGGATCTAGGAGGAAAAATGTCAAAAGTGGTTTTGAAGCATTTTCCAGGAGATTGTGATATAAACCCTCTTCTCCATCTTCCCAAATGAATACTTTTTAAACCCCACAGAGCCTCTGTCATCAGTCAGTGCAGATGGGAGGCAGAAGCCACACCAACGAGGTCAACATAGACTCTGTCTTAGGAAGAATGGTTGAGAGGGCAGAAAGTAGCCAGCCACGGCAAGGAAAGCAAAAGCTCTCAGGTCTAACTGAGGCAGCAGCTAGAGGAGCCTGCCCTGGAGCTGAGAGGAAAGGTCTGAGATTCTGTAGGGTTTCATTCGCTTCAAGAGAATTTGTAATTATTGAGGCATTTATTTTTAATGGAAGCTCCTTTAAAGTCCTTGTTAGATAATGCTGACATCTGATTCATCTTGGCAGCAGTTGATTATCTTTCTTGCTCAAGATGTGATTTTCTTGATTTCTGGCATATTGAAAAGAATTTTTAATCATATTGTGGACATTTTGTCTGCCAAGTTAGGAGACCCTGGGTCCTATATAAATCTTTTACTTTAGCATAAGTCACCTATTTTTTTTTTTTTTTTTTTAGTTTGGTCGATGGGTCCCAGTTTCTTTTGGAGGCTATTGTTCCCCAAATGGTCTAACTTTCAGAGTCTCTTCTGTGTTATTTTCTTCGTGTAGACTTGTCCCAGAGGCTCCTGCCACCTTTGCTCATGCCACCTGTGGGGCAGGAGGAGCTTCCCTAGGTTGGTGATGTGTCAGGTGGACCCAGCCCAGCCAAAGGGATGCCATGTCACCAGAGGCAGAAGAAGTTCAACTGGCTGCCTGCAAGTGCAGGGCTGGGTCCCCTGTTGGGTTGGGGCCATAAAGTCTTCTGCTGCAGTGCTGTCCTTTTCTTCCTAAGGTCCTAAACTAGCCTGCTTTCCTTAGACCACCTTTCACAACTTTTTGGCTTCTTCTTATGTTATTCCATGCTTTATGGTGATGCTTAGACCATCAGGGAAGGGCTTTCTCATCCTTTCATGACCAGCAGTGACAGGGGCATTGTGTGTCATGGAGGTTGGAGGGTACTCTAAGGGAAATTGGAGCTATCCATGGGATAGAGGAAGTGCTAAGGTGCTGGGTAGATTTGGGTTGTGGCTTGGGGAAAGAAGGGCAGCCCAACTGAGGAACTACCTTTGGGGAAGTTGGTTCTGAGCGAGAGAGGCACTTGGGTACCAGGGAGAACAGATATGGGCAGCCCTCTGTGTTCTCAGGAGATTTGGTCTAACAACTGTAGCACTTTCTTTACGCATATGCATATTGTAAGATTTGATTGCCTTTAGCCCAAAATCTTTTTATCATTTTTACTTTATGTTTTCCATGATTTGAAATGCTGTCCCTTCCAAATTAAATATTTTCCAGTGTTCGTAAAGAAAGGTTATGAAGCATTATTCAATAATAATCTCACAATAAACAATAATGCACAATGTGTTATATTAAATATTCAATTGTCTTAGATGTTATTGTTTTGTTGGTGAGAAGGAGAAAAGCAGTCCTTGACATATAGGAGCTGGCCAGGGACTCCCAACTGGGCCTCAGTTGTCTCCTTCTGGACATAAACAATTTCATAGACATGAACTTCAGCAAGGCCATTTGGTGACTATGGTAGATCCAAGACAAGAAGGAGACCACTATGTCATCAACCTGAACACAGGTAAGACAGAACATTGTCCAAAACATAAAACTGACCCAACGCCCCCCTCACCCTGCTAATTGGTGTGGATGCTGCTCCATTATAATTGAAAAGCTGTTGCCGTGCTCTGCTCTGCTCTGCTTTCCTCTTGGAGGAGATTGTGGTTTAGATCTGAACTGTCTCCCAATACCATGTTCTAAAGGCTTTGTCAGCAGCCTGTAGTGCTATTAGGAGGTGGTGTGACCTTTAGGAGTTGGGACCTAGTGGGAGGAAGTTAGGTTATTGGAAGTGCGCCCTTAAAGGGGATTTTGGGACCCCAGCCACTTCCTATCTTTCTGCTTTCTGACCTACAGGTGAGCAATTTGGTTCCACTATGTGCTTTCTGTCATGATGTTTTATTTCACTACAGGCAAGCAACCATGGACCAAAACCATAAGTCAAAATAAATCTTACCTCCTTGTTTTTTTCATGGTATTTTGTGATGCAACATTGATTTCTCTATTCCTGAAATCATCCAATCCTGAGCAAAACCTTTCTTCCTTGAATCTACCTGTCTTTACAGACCTTAGTTAAATTGGGGTCCCAGATCAGAGTGACTAGCAACACTGCCTATGGGAAATAAAGCTCTGGAGGTGGGTATGTATAGCATGCCTTTCATGGATGCTTTTATTCCCTGATGGATGTCTAATACCCAAGTGCAGACCAACAAGTTGGTGTCCCTCTCATAGGCAGTGTGTTTATACTGGAAGATGCTCTTGTGGCTCTTCTCTGACTTTTGTCCGGTTCATGTCTATCTGATCATCACTCTGTTGTTGGGAGCCTGGAGTTGTGTTCTCCTTGGAGTTCCAGGGGAAAAAAAACTGGTCTCAGAGATAGTTCCCTGTCCTTCAAGTAGAAGGGGAAAATTCAGTATACCACTGCCACAGGAAACACATTCAAGATATTTACTTACAGATCCTGAACAGGTACTTACAGCACTGTGAGTGAGAAGGACAGCCCTCTGCTCATAGGTCATCTGAAGCAGGAATGAAGAATTCAGCAGAAAGGGTGGGGCCAGGGGTAGGGAGAGACAATAAGTTTTATATATGTACACCAAACAACATGAATTGAGTCATTTTAGGTCCATGAAGAAATGCCTGCATGAACTCTTTATAAGAAGCTGTGGATAAACAGAGAGCCCATTGTCTTAAGTAAGAAAGATGCCTCTAAGTTCTTATCTCTGAACACTGACTTGAGCCTTGGGTGGCTTGAGCTATTTGGGTGTAGTATTGTATTTCTAATGTCCAGGCAGCAACTTCTGCTATGGTATTACCATTACACTTCCCCAAATGACCCAATGCAAGCCCAAGTCTTGTGATGAGCCCTTTCTAATCACTCCTATTGATAGACCCACAGGTGCCCTATGCATTAGATGTAGTCTCTTTAGTGTTAGTGAATCATAAACCCAACTTGTTTACCTATCAATGTGTTCCTGAGGGTCTTTGGCTGGAGGATATTTTCACTTACAGTATATTCACATAGAGTGCATGGGCTAACTTGCATGAGGACTTTGAAAATATGTAAAATATTTTACATTTTCTACTTCCACCTGCCCACCAACATCCTGATGGTATAAATTTAGAATTAAACCCTGGGATTTGATCTCTAGGATGCTGTAACATGCAGAATTTTAACTTCTGAGTTAAGAACATCCTTGTTGTTTTACTTGGTTTTATTTTTGTAGTGTATGAATGATACCACAAGGGGAGTAACTTCATTAAAGTGGAAAACTTGCTTTTTCTCCCCCTGCTCATTGGATGATTCTACTAGTAACAAATTGGAAGCTCCAGGCCTTTAAATCCTTCTTCCCAAAGCTCTCCTAAGACAGGCACTGCCATGACTTTTGATTACTATTTAATTCCATTCAAAGAACATTATTTTTGTTTCAGGAAACAACAACACAAAAGACATAATGTTCACCACTACTTTATTAGTAGAATTGCAAAAATATCATTAACTTCATACACGTTGCTCAGATAGGGCATTAATATCCAGAGTATATAAATAACTCAAAAACATAAATTCAAAAAAAAAACAAATAACCCAATTCATAAATGGGCAAAGGAACTCAAGAGACACTTCTCAAAAGAAGAAATACAAATATTCATCAAATATATAAAAAAAAGTTCAACATCTCTAGCAATTAGGAAAATGCAAATCAAAACTACATTGAAATTTCATCCCACTTCAGTCAGAATGGAAATTATCAAGAATACAATTAATAATAAGTATTGGCAAAGATGTGGAGAAAACTTATACTCGTACATTGTTGATGGGATTGCAAATTGGTATAATCACTCTGGCAATCAGTATGAAGACTCCTCAAAAAACTAAGAATGGAACCACTATATGACCCACCTATCCTCCTTCTAGATACATATTCCAACGATCTAAAATCATATATCCATATGAATGTCTATAACAGCACAATTCACAATAGCCAAGCTATGGAACCAATCTAGGTAACCTTCAAACAAATTATGATATATATCAAGAAAATGTGGGATATATACACAAAGGAGTATTACTCAGCCATAAGGAAAAATGAATTATGTCATTAGCTGGTAAATGAATGAAACCAATGAACATCATGCTAAGTGAAATAAGCCAGATCCAGAAAATCAAAAGGCAAACATTTTCTCTCATTCGCAGAAGCCAGTCCAAAATATGGGGGAAAAGAGAGAAGAAAGAAAGAAAAAAAGCAAAAACAGGGGGTATTCATTGAAATAGAAGAAAGATCGTTGGACTAGATGAAGGGAATTGAGGGGGAGAGCAAAGGGACAGGACAAGGGCAGAACAGAGGAATGAAATAACCTAACTTTCCAATGTACATATTTGATTATTACACAGTGAATATACCATCATGTGTATCCACAAGACATTAATAATAGTAAAAATAAGTATGTAAATATCAGAAAAAACCAGCAGGAAAGGGAACAGGGGGAGGGAGTAGAAAAGGGAAAGCCGAAGTCCTAGGGACTGAATCAGAGCAAATTATATTCCATGTTGTTATTATTATGTCAAAATGAATCCTAAAGTTATATATAACTAAAAAGAACCAACAAAAAGGAATGAAACAGACAAACAACAAAGAAGGAAAATTGACTTGAAGTCTCTTGTTACTGAGTCGAAGTAATTCAAGCCAGAGAGCCTTTGCCCCTCTGCTGGAGTCTGAGAGCCCTGTGCTTAAGCTGTCTGCAGTCTGTGTCTAGAATTGATGATGGGGTTTACGAAGCTCAAGGAAGACAGCGAAGGTCTGCAAAGCCCTTCTTTCTACCTTTCAAAAGAAATTGACCAAATTATGCTATGTACATGCATGAATGCATCATGTTGAATTCTACTTTTATGTATATTTATAATGCACCAATTTAAAAAGAAAAACAAACATACCATGCATATAAGGAGGACCAGAAGAGCAGAGGAAGAAGATGGGGGAGGGAAGCAGGAAGGGAAACTCAAGCACTGGGGATTGAACTGGAGCAAATGATATTACATACATGTATGAAATTGTTAAAAAAATAACCCACTATTATGTATAACTATCATACACTCATAAAAGATTTTTTTAAAAGTCTGTGAGGCATGCAGGAGATATTATTTGAACCCTGAATGCATGTGCTTTGTACCAGTGGAAGAACGTGCCTTCATGGACTTGATGGTGTGGGGGTGCCCACTAAATAGTCACCACTTCATTCCAATTTACATGTCAATTAAAAAAACTTGTAAGTATTTTGTTTTTACATTAAACAGTTGTAATAGAATTCTGGAAACTCTTTCCTCAAGGTTTGGTGGAAGGGAGTTGGTAAATCTAGGGCTGCTGTATAGAATAAACATTGGATGTGCCCTACTGGTACTAAAACAAATGAAGCTGCTCACCTGGAATTCACATTTCAGTGGAGGTATCTGCCCACCTCAGAGGAGTTAGCGTGGGAATACTGGACCCAGAGAGCCTCATATTAAGTGAAATAAGTCAAACTTAGAAGGTCAAAGGCCACCTGTCTTCTCTCTTATGTAGAAGCTACAGAGGAAATAGGTAAAGAAAGGGGGCAGGATTTCATGAAAATTGAAGGAAGATCAATAGAACTGAGGAAAGAAACTTGGGGTGGGAGGAGGGAGTAAGTGCTGGGGAGTGATATTGGCCAAGTCCTGTTGTTATATTATGTACCTCTACAAATATGCAACATCAAAGCCCACCATTATATACAACTATAAAGTACCAATAAATATGGGGAAAAAACTGAGTAGATGGTCATGGTGTTCTAAATTAAGGAAGGCTTTGTCTATAATGGGGTCCAAGGCATGTGATTCATGACTGCTATGAAAATGGCCTGCAGGCTTTGAGTATCCCTCTAGGAAATAGGAACTTTATGGCTGGCTAAAGGAGAACACGAGGATAATGTACGTGGTAGGGGATCCCCCATTGATGTGTTCTAGAGAGTTGTGGGTTTCACAGGAAGGTCTAGTGCCAGGCAGTGCCTGGAATGGTAGGTCAGGAGGCTGAGCCACATGCTGGCCATCTGAGAAAAGTGCTCTGTGTGGGAAAAGAGCTGTCCCTAGTCTGGGTGGTATTGTTGGAGAAAGGGGAATAAAGAGGTCTGTGTCCTGTTTCTCCATCCTGGGAGGGAGCATTCTGTTTAACCATTTGAGCTTTGGTGGGGTGGGGTGGGGTTAAGGGGTAGTGGGGTGCTGTTCCTGGAGCTCAAGACAGCTATGTGTCTGCAGGGTCTGCTGTGTGGAAGAGAAGACAGGAGTCTGAGGGAGGGACCCACCTACCATTCTTCCCTCCCTCCCTTCCTTTCTTTCCTTCCTCTCTTTATCCTTCTCTCCCTCCCTTCCTTCTTTCCTTCTTTCCTTCCTGTGCCTGGCTGAGTTCTGACTCTGGGCTGGCCTTGCTGCTCTCTGGTTAGAATTGCCCACTCCAGTAAAAGCGTCCAGATATGAATGATACATAATAATGATCATCCCAGTGTGAGCCCAGGAGTCTCGGTGCCTTGAACGAGTTGCATCCACTTTGTTGGTACCATAGAACTAATCCTTTATGATAGGTAAGAAATATGATTCCAGCTGCCAGGATAAGGACCCATGAGACAGAAAGGAAAACAAATATGATCGGGATCGTCAGCAGTTAAAATTGTAGGAATGGAGAGTAAATACCCTCTTGCCCCCTGTTGAAACATGAATGATCACGTGAACTCACTGTGTGCTCCAGCAGTGTTACCAGGTACCTGGCTGAGGGCATTTCACAGCTCAGCATCAGCCTGACACAACCTGCCATGATAGGTGGCCCCCAACCCTTTACCTTATCTGAAGCATCTTGGGGAGGAATGCTAAATCTGGGACAAGTCCCAAGGAGACTGGGCCATTGAAACTGCTCTGAGAAACTCACATGCTGAAAGGGTTCCGAGAGGTGGATTCTGAAGATACTGAAGCCAGCTCTGGGGGAAAGTAGACCAGCTTGAATCTCTTCTGGGCCATATGTGTGAAGAGAGATTTAGCATTCATCCTCAAGATGCTTCAGATAGGGTAAAGTGTCAGGGGCCACCTATAAGGAAACAAATATGGTTGGGATGGGGTTGTTGTGTCAGATGGCAGGTTGTGTCAGGCTGATGCTCAGCTGTGAAAGCCAGGTGCCTGGTAAATGCTGCTGAAGTAAACAGTGTGAGTTCATATGATCATTCAAGTTTCAGATAGCTCTCCTCTGTCAATTAGTAAGATGTTTCCCGTAATTTCTTAGGAGTCGTGTTGTTTTTAAATTTACCTGTATTCGTTTCTGGATGGCTATTATAACAGATTGCAGTAAACTTAGCGACTTCAAACAATAGAAATGCATTCTGGCAGGGAGTGGTGTCATGTGCCTTTAATCCCAGTGGCTCTGGAGGCTGAGGTAGGAGGATTTTGAGTTCAAAGTCAGCCTCAGCAATTTAGCAAGCCCCTGAGCAAATTAGTAAGATTCTATCTCTAAATAAAATATAAAAGTGGGCTGGGGATATTGCTCAGAGTTTAAGCACTCCTGGGTTCAAATGCCAGTACAAAAAAAAATGCATTCCTATTATTCTGGTCATCAGAAATATGAAAGAAGTCTTGATGGGGCCAAACCAAAGTATCAAAGGTTTTGTTTCTTTTGGTGTCTCTAAAGGAGAATCTGTTTCCTTCTCTTTACCAGCTTCTGGAAGCTATTTGCATTCCTTGGCCCTTTGACAACCCATCACCTTGTTTTCCCCTACTTGTGACACCAAATCGCCTGTCTTACTTACTAAAACATCTCACCCCCTTAAATCTAGGGAATATGTTGCAAGACCCCCAGTGAATGCCTGAAATCCCAGGTAGTACTGAGCCCTGTATATAAGCCCCACAATTCTATGATCCTCAGTCTCTTAACTGAAATAGTTACTAAGTGGCTGACGGGCAGATGGTGTGTGCAGTGTGATATGCCAGACAGAGAGATGACTCACGTTGCAGGCAGGATGGAGTGAGATTGTGCAAGTTTGTATCATGCTACTCAGAACAGTGTGCAATTCAGTGTTTATAAATTGTTTACATTGTTTATGTGGCATTTTCCATTTAGTATTTTCAGATCACAGTTGTCTGAAGGTAACTGAATCCTTGGAAAACAAAATCTGTGGCTGAAAGAAGGACTGTTATACAGTCAAATCCACCTCTGCCTCTGTTTTACAAAGGTTAATACAATTTAATTTAGGCTCTACCTCAATAATCCAGGTTAAATTCCCCTACCTCAAAGTCCTTACCTTAATTTTATCTGCCAAGTACCCTTTGTCTGTAAGTTAACACTTTCACAGGTTCTGAGAATTACGATGTTGACACATAGGAGGCTATTATTTATCCGGTCATACTCCATATTCTTCAGATTGAGCTGATGGCCCCACCTGCTCTTCCAAGGCAGAGAAAGGGACTTAAGACCTCTGCTCCTCACAATGTCCTCTACAAGGAGTTTTTCTCACATATGTTTAACAAGCTCTCAAAATTATCTACAAATCAGGGTTCACTGTTACCATCATCTTACAAATGGGAAATTAGGAAGGAGACTAAAATTTCTAAGTTAGATTATTCAAATGTTAATTGAGCATCACTATACACAAAGCTCATGGACTTTCATTACTTCATCTGTTCCTTCTATAGAATGGAAAGTACCTGCTTTTACTTCCATTTTGCTTTTATCTGAAATAAGATAGATTGAGTAACAAAAATAAGACTGCCAAACCAGAAGTGAAGATGTTGAATTTGAACACAGATTTGTGATTTCCAGCCTCAGATGATTCCCCATCCTATTTCTCCCTGTCAAGAACTCTCAGTGCACAATCCTGCAGTGGTCTGAGGATGAGGGTTGCTGGTAGGTACTGGGAATACCTGCAGATGTTACCTTGTTATGTGCAATTAGTTTTCCTTGGATGCTTCCAGGACAACTGAACATCAGGACAGAAATAATGAACATCTACCCTGAGTGATTCTCAAACAAAAATGTGCAAAGAACTGTCTGGAAGCCTACAAAGAATAAAAGTCACCAAGCATGCACCTTTATCCCAAATTTTAATTCAATAGATCTAGGATGAGGTCTGTATCCATATTTTTAACATGCCTGAAAGCTTATTCTGATACAACTGAAGAGAAAAGTACATCTGGATGAAAGGGGCAATGAATTTTCTCTAGAATACAGCATTGGTTTTTCTTTTTGGGGAACACACTTAAGTGTTATGAAGAACTTAGCATAGAACTACACTCTCTAGAACACAGGATTAACTGACTGGTGAAAGACATCCTAAATTGGGGAATAGATGGTCAGTTCCCAGAGTACATGCACTCTTCAGAGATATTAGTGCAGGCATGGGGTTGTTGCTGCTTGGAAATCTGAGAAATAAAGCACTGTAACTTTATTTGGGCTGGGGGAGAACATATCAAACAAGATGCCTGGATACATGATTGGCTTCAGCAAATTTGTCCTATGGGAAGTTGCCTTGTTCAGATTTATAAACTTATCAAGTTTCCTTTTACTCTAGGTTGCATTTCCCAAGTTGACTTCCTGACACTGGTGCACAGGAAATCTGATTGAGTGGTATATTTCTCATGGTATGAAAGATATGCATGAACAATGATTCTTGACATATCATGAATAATAATATGATGATTGTCACACTGGGGTTTGATTTAGTTCATTGGGCTTTACAAGAAAAAGATTTCTTGAAAGAATTTAGGTTCCTGGCTCAAGATGCCTTTGCTAGAAGGGGGTTTTGAATGAAAGAAAAGCAATAGTTCCAATTTCTTTCCATGGACCAGTTTTCAAGTGAAGTCACAGTTTTAACCAGTGTTGGTTGTGTACTGCTAAAAACCCAACTCTCCATTTTCCAAGGCAAGAGGAAGGGCCAGGGTTTCTGGAGACAGTAATTTTTAATGGCAGGGTCAGCAAATTATTCTAAGTGTGTGTCCTGTGATCTCCATAAAAGGGAATCATTGAATTTTCTGTCCACTTAGCGGTGTCGTTTGTTAATGATGGGCAAGAGGCTTGTATTATTTATGGAGCACTTTGATAACTCAGCAGTTTAAGGAGTATATATGAAGAAAGAGAGCACTTTATCATCTAATAAAATGCTGCATAACAACTCCAACTTTGAACTTATAGAAAAGGAATTGTGGGTTATCCTGCAGTAAAGGAGAAAATGGATACTGTGGTCTCACATTCAAACTCATTTCTCAACCTTTATGGCTGTGTGTGTATGTATTTGTGTGTGTGTGTGTTTGTATGCACATGCCTGTATATATCTGCCTGTACATGTGAGGTATTACTTCAAAACTAAGGAGATTTATTTCACCTATTATAAATTCTTCCCAAAGCAAAGAACCATCTCATTAAAATGCTGTAAGTTCATCCATGTGGGATTTGGGTGAAGGTAATTTTGGACAAGCCACTGTGTACTGGTAATGAAAATAGAAATGAATTCAACCCTCTAATGGGAAAGTGACAAGCAAATAAATTAATCTCCATGTTATCTAATTTTAGAAAATGATCTAAGACAAAAAACATTGCTAAAAGTTGAAAGGGAAAGTTAAGAGTCTCAAGGCTTCCACATGGATGATTTACAATGCAAAGAGGTTGGGGACTACAATCCAGGACAGATCTGAATATTAATATTTGCCCCCAGCCCGATTGCTGCCTCCTGCACTTTTTCTGTGCCCCTCTTTCTACGTTTCATATTAAAGTGTGAGTAAAATTCATATTAACTGTTATCAGCATACAGCGTACACACTGTGCTTGTTGCCTGAGACTGCGAGGGAGCCTGTTAGTTTTGCCTTAGTTTTGTCTTTTCATGAAACAAATGATTAACGCTGCCTATTTCCAGAAAAATAGAAATGGTGTGTTGTAGTATAGAAAATGTGTGAATTATACCTTGATGTTCAGGAAGTGGGGTAGGTCAGGGACAGTTTCAGGGCTGTTGTCTTTGAACTTTCCACCTTTTACTTTCCCGTTATATATTGTTCTTCTACCCTAGGATTCCAAGACACCCATGCCATCTGCTCTAGTTTGGATCTTAAATGTCTTCAAAAGGCCCATATGTTGAAAGCTTGGTCTCTCAGGGAAGACCTACTGTGGAACCTCTAAAAGATGGGGCCAAGTGGGAGGTCATTGGGAACATGCCCTTGAAAAGGACAATGGTATTCTGGACCCCTCTTCTTTCTCTCTTTTGCTCCCTGGTCATGAGGTAAGCAGTTTTGCAATATCATACATTCTAGCCATAAAGTATTGCATCACCACAGATGTAAAAGCAATGGGGCCAGTCAATCATGGACAAAAAAGTGAGGCAAAATAAACTCTTTTTATAAATTGTTTACCTCAGGTCTTTTGTTATAGTCATGGAAATCTGAGTAACATACCATCCTTAAGATGGTGATTTTTTTTTTTTGAGATGGGGTCTTACTATATTATCCAATTTGGTCTCAAATGCCTATGTTCAAGTAATCCTTCCACATCAGCTTCCCAAGTGTGAGGAGTATCTGCATGTATCACCTGGCAGGCACCATCCTTCAGTGCTAAAAATTCCTCTTCCAAGTTTTACTTTCCTCAAAATGCCTCATGCCTCTGAATTACTACTTGATCTTCTCCTTAACTTGGTTCAATCTTCTTCATATGAGCAGTCTCTTTAGCATTTCAGCCCCTCAGATACTGGCCCCCACAAGGAGCACCATCATGCTGACCTTCAAGACAGCTTTGTGACAAGGGCACAAGAAGGAGGAGGAGTTGAAATTCCTTTAGGTTTTCTTTGCTCTAGCAAGAAAGCACATATCACTTGAGGTCCTATTTCTTAACCCAAGGATTTTGACCAGAATTCTACCTAAAGCCAGGGAGCTGAGCCTCTAGGAGTCACAATTGACTCTTGTTTTAAAACAATGTTCCTTTTTCTTGCCTCCAGTTAATTTTGAAATAATCCTCACCCCGGACACACAAAAATTTATTATGTTTCTGGCCACAGAGAGAAGCCTTACACATTCCTAAAAGCAAAAATGTTATAAACAATATTTCTTTTGATAAAACAATTAAATTATCAATTAAGAATAAAAGGATAACAAAATATGATCTATGCCCCTTTAATAAATGCAAATTTTCTTTTCAATTTATTCTTTTTAGTTATATACAACACTAGGGTATGCTCTGACATTGACCCCCACTTCCCTCCTTCCACTCCAGTGGTGGTGATCCATCTTCAATCTATTTTCAGTTTCCTTTTTTTTTAAATTAGTGTCCTGTGGATACACCCTATGTGGGGACCCACCATGCCATATTCATGCATGCACATATGAAAGTTTGGTCAGATTCATTCCACTGTTCTCTTTTCCTCTCCCTTTGTATTCCTCCTTAATCCTATTTGTCTATTTACTGATAATTTTTCAATTTTGATGAAATTCCCTTTCCCTTTTTTCCCATTCTCTCTCTCTCTTTTTCAATCCCCCACCCTTATTTTGGATTAGCTTCCTAGGGCATTAATTACCAGAATATACAAATGTAGCTTTCTATGCCAGGTATGGTGGCACACGCCTGTAATCCCAGCAGCTTGGGAGGCAGAGGCAGGAGGATAATGATTTCAAAGCCAACCTCAGCAATAGGGAGGTGCTAAGCAACTCTGTGAGACCTTGTCTTTAAATAAAATACAAAATAGGGCTGGGGATGTGGCTCAGTGGCTGTGTGCCCCTGAGTTCAATCCCTGGTACACCCTCCCCAAAATATAACTACCTTAATTAATAATTATTAAGTTAAAAAGGAAATCACACCTCACTTTCCAAATGATTTAGAAACATACCATGAGAATGCATGTGGATGATGTTATTTTCAGTTCAAACACTGACATTCTAGATAAACCATGATATATTTTGATTTGTCCATTTTAAACCTAATGTAAAACTTAGGCAGGGAATTTCCTCAAATAGTAGAAATTAGTATACATTGTCCAAATGCATTAGTAACAAAATGCAACATTTCAGAGTAAGATTAAAAAAAAATGAGAGAAGTTGCAGCATATGAACTAGATTGACTTAGAAAAACTAAACAGACAATCAGAGTTTTCAATACCTCAAAAGTACTCAGACAGAAAGAGAATGATAGGTACTTTAAGGCAAGTGCAGAACACTATAATCAAGAGCAAGCTGCCTAGACAGAAATATCAAAGTTAAAATTGAAAAGATAGTAAAAAGAAAATAATATCCATAAGAATGACACCAAATTAGGAGAGTCTGTTGAGTGAATTTTACTAAAGCATTTCCTTTTATATTAGATGATCTCTTTGTTATGCAAACTCTGCAGCAGCATAGAGCGGGGTGGAAAACAGTCTACCTCATTCTATGAGGCTTCTGTAAAAACTAACACCAAAACTAGACAAGGCCAACACAAAAGCAAAAACTACCAGCCAATCTCACCAACATATAGAGGTGCAGAAATTAAACACACACATACACACACTCACACACACACACACACACACACACACACACACCCCACACATTCAGCAAATGACAGGTAGTAATAGTTCTTAAAAATTGATTATTTTATAAAAAAGACTAGAGATGCAACTATGAAGTAACAGCTGAAAATTTCAATGCCTGTAAAGGAGATTTAGATGCCTAAAAGAATTAAAGGAGAGAAAAAAAACTCTCCATAGATTTCAAGAAAGAATTTGTTAAAAGTCAGCTCTAAGTTCTGATAAAAATGTAAGCAGAAACACAACAATAAAGTTAGAAACAAAAGAAAAGTTTCTTAACTGTATATAAGAGAAATCATATGGAAAACAGAACCAAACATAAGAGCTAATAGTGAAATATCAGAAGTATTCATACTAAAATCATACAAAGAAAAAGGACACCCACATTACCACTACTATTTAACATTGGATAATGAATCTTAGTAATACATAAAGAATAAAAAAAGAGACAAAACTGTCATTTTCAAAAAATTTTATATGATTATCTACTCCAAAGTTCCAATTAATTGACAATAAAGCAACCTGATATACAATGAACTTTAAAAAATAAAACTTACCAACAATAACCAATTAGAAATGCAATAGAAAGAAATAAAGGCTATAATCATTCGCTTAAATAAACATAAAATAAAAGAAATATGTCATTATCTTATTAGCTACAGCATTAAATAAACCCAAGTTAAAGAATATCTGTCTTGGGAATGGAGATAGTTCCAGATAGATGTGGGAGCTGTGCCATACACAGACATCTTGGTCTGCATCTAATAACAGCAACTATTATCTTTACCACATTGCCTCTAAAGTGACTTGGGGGTTATAATCCAAGTTAGCCAGAGAGGAGGAAAGTACAGAATATCACCTATGGAAGGTCTTCATAAGCCAGGCCATGAAGTGACCTTCACATTCTGTGGGTGAGCACTCAGTCACATGACAAGATTGAAATGCAGGTGGAGCTGAGAAAAGATGAAGGGATGATAGATTTTTAAACAGGGGTGTTCATCATAATCTTTTCTTGGCATGAAAACCTTGGGGCTTGTTCAAGCATTTCCCCAGGAGATCAACACCAAGCCCCAACAAACTCAAAGTCTCAGATCTTTGGATAATGTGCCCTTTCTTTCTTTGCCAGGATGTAGATCCTCATCATCCAGTAACCTATAAACTACACACCACAGCACAGAGTATAGCCCCAATCAAAACTCCCATTCAGAAGGAGATACACCAGAAATACCAGGAAACATAGAAATCAACAGCCTCTTTCCATAGTGGATTCAAATGAACTGGGCCAGCCCTTGGAAAAGGATCTTGATTAGACATTGGATCTGAGTTCAAGAGAATGTCCTTTGGCCATATTTCTCAGTGGCTCCTGGCTCTACCATTTAAAGAGAACTTTTCTTTCCTTCCATTTTAGAGGGGAGACTATATGGTTTTATGGACATTTTCCTGCCAGTATCAATTGGGAGGTTCAAAGTTTATGCTATATTTTTGGATTTTCTTACATTCATGGTTTGTTTGCATGTTTGTTTATTTGGATGCAATTTCCTCAAAAAAAAAAAAACAGTAAGATTTTGATCCATTGTCTAACAGTCAATTTCACATGACAAATCCCAAACCCATATTATAACAAAACTTATAAATTACTTATCTGAAATTTAAACAAGTGCCCATATGTTTTATTTGGTAAATCTGACAATCTGATAGTTACCACCTGGATCCTGACCCGATAAATATTTACCCCTGTATGGCTGGACTTTGCTGAATCTTTGTGTCTACCCAAAGTTTAGCTTTCCTCTGTTGAAACCTAATTCTGTAATGTGATGTTATTAAAAAATGAAAATCTTTAAAAAGTGAGCAATTCATGAGGGTAGAACCCTCATGATGAATTAGTACCCTTAGAAAAAAGACCCAAGAGGCTTTTTGTGCCTTCAACTTTTTCAAATATTTTCAATCTGTACTTGGTTGGATACAGATTAAGAGCCCACCAATATGGAGAGATGACTATATCTATATTTACACATCTATGTCTACATCATATATGTCAATATCTATCTATATCATCTATATCTAGCTCTCTGTGTGTATGTATGCATGTGAATATATGGATTTTCACAAAAAAATGGTCCATATATAACAACATTTTTTCCTCACTTTTTTAAGCATCAAAAAGTGAGGGTTAGTGGAGAGGAGTCCTCCTAAAAGATAAATATTTTCCCATTACATTTAAATGGTGTTGCATTTCAGCTAATTCTTATAATAGCTATTGATGTAGCAGATGGAAAAAAATCTATTAAATCCTTGAATTCTAATAACCTTGATGCTATGCACCATGTTAGGAATATTAAGATCTCTTCTTCACAATGAACAAGTTAACAAGCTTTGCCCTTTAAGACCTCACCAAGACCACAGGCCACATCCAGCCAACATGATTCAGTAAAGTCACTGGAGTTCTAAATGTGGACAGGTTTCTGATACATAGCCACAAGATACTAGGAGATACAGTTTGCTATTGCCATGGGATACTTCCAGGATAGATGTGTACTGTTGTACAAAACATCTCATGTTATTCAAAGGTACCTAGGTCAGCCTGAAGTCAAGAGAGCCCTAATAAATAATTAATAATGCACTTTCATGGTTTTATAATTAATAGTTAATATCAGGAAATCTACAATGACTAAAACATTCTCTTACATTTATGAGAAAAGTAGTGATTAGACACCTATCTTTTTTGAAGCTTAAAAGTGAGCATGAATTCCAATAGCATTTGGGCTCTTTCCTTGGATGTGTGCCCCCTTGACTCTCTTAGGAGTAAAAACGTATGCATAAAATTCAGACCATACAACTGTTTTAAAACCTCCGATGTGAGACTTTAGGGTTAATTTGGTGTGTTCTTCACACTGAATTCAATGGTAAGTAGAAAATGGAATTCCAACAACGCAAAGCATGTGGTGCCATTATAATTAACTATAACCTGAGGTTGCTGGGGAAGAAATGTAGCATGTGCCTTGGGTGCCACTCTTGACACTTGTAGTGGCAGTGCTATGGGAATGAGGGGAGGGACATGATAGCCACATATGACTGCACAAAATAGCAGTCACAGGACATGATGTGGTTTCAGTAAACTCTTGGCTTGTATCATGATCAGACAATCAGACAGCTTCTGCAATGAGCACTAACACAAAACATCTTGTTTCCTTATAGTAGCAATTTAGAAAGGGCTGTTATAAAACTCCAAGTTTAATTCAGTAGGTCGCAGTCAAGAGTATAAGTTGAACTCTCAGACTTACCAATACCCTTGTGAATAAGTCAGAACTGGGATATCTATGTGAATTTGTGAAAAGTTGAAAAATGTGAACTTCATCTGCACCATTTCTTTCTGGAAAAAGCAGTCCACTCACTCTGTTAGAACAACTTTTCCTTATTTAAAGACTTTTTAATAACTTCACCTGGGAGGACAACCCTTGCAGTTGATGCCTGAGACCCTCAAAGCCTACCCCCATCATTCCTTATTGTCTTGAGGTCTCAAATTAGGGTTATAAACATCAAGTTTGCTCCACAGGGACAAATGCAAAATCTGATCCATGGGGAGAGTCTTTGTTCAGCACTGAGAATTGAACTCATGTCTCACACATGCAAGGTAGGCAGTTGACTAGTGATCTACATCCCCAGCTCCTGGGGAGATTCCTATATGTGGGAGAGTTGGGGGGCAGCAGAGAAAAAAGATAAAAAGAAAAAAAATTTGCTGATTCAAAGCACTGGAAACACAGGTAACAGTATATGTGTGGATTCTAAGAATATTAAACCTTAGAATATTAAGCCACAGAATTCAACACTAGGTAAGCTGAACTTATCCATACTTACAGAGATTCGGGCTGAATGTGTCAACTTGAGCATTTTGGAGCAGCTCTTATAGCTTGCTTGGCTAGTGAAGTGAAACACAGAATCGATGATGGTTCACATCTAGTGAGTTCAAACTCTTCTGCTCTCTGTGATAGTTCCATGCACAGAAATCTATGCATCCCACAGAACTTGCCAAACTACTGATGACATTGTCTTGATTGGACCTGGTGAGCAGGAATAGCAAGAACCCTAAATGTCTTAATGAGACATATGTGAGGCCTATGGTAAGTGATAAAAGCATCGAAAACTCAAGGCCAATGAATTTGGTGAGGTTTCTTGTGACCATGTGGTCTGAATCATGTTGGGACAGTTTCTTCAAAGTGATAGAAAATTTGTTCCATCTTCTGCTGCCTACTTCTAAAAAATGTACAGTTTTAGTTTTTTGCCCTTTTGGAGGTAACATATACCATACCTGAGAGTGCTGTTCCAACTATTTACTGAGCTACCCCAAAAGATTCAAGTGTTGAGTGGGTCTTGGAGCAGGACTTTTATCATTATGGACATGCGTAATGGACACTGAATGTCTGTTTCATTCAGTGAAACTGGGGTATTGTTATGGGCTGATTTGAAAGTTAAGTCAGGCCAACCCCATTCTGCTCAGATATTTCACCAGTGCAAATTAGCCCCTCTTCATGTAAGAGCTCATTTGCATAGAAGCTGACAACCCCACCCACTTGCACCCTGACCACATGTCTTTGAACTATGGAGCTGGTGCTAGATTACTTTCTGAGTGGATATGGGGCATGTCAATTCTGAGAACTTAGTGACACTTTATGAAATGTGTCTCCTGATTGTACTTGCCTCTCCTGCCCACCTCCTTTGTAGTTTTTCTGTTTAAATGGCCCCTCCACCTGCATTCAGTGTCTTGGGCTGCAGAATTGTCTGCTTTCTGCTCCCTTGGAATGGCCGGAATAAATCCTTTGTCTTTTCTTCAAAAAGACCTTGAGTTTTATTTGGAATTTTAGAATCATGCCTTAACATCATGAACCTTCTGTCAAAGCTAAATTATAATCACTATGTAAATATCTAGGAGAAAATCTGTGTTCTAATCTGTGTATAATTATTAGTATTTTTTTAAAGAGAGAGAGAGAATTTTTTAATATTTATTTTTTTTAGTTTTCAGTGGACACAACATCTTTATTTTATTTTTATGTGGTGCTGAGGTTCGAACCCAGCACCCCGAGTATGCCAGGTGAGAACGCTACCACTTGAGCCACATCCCCAGCCCAGTATACTTTTAATATTTATTTTTTAGTTGTAGTTGGACACAATACATATATTTTATTTATTTATTTATATGTGGTGCTGAGGATGGAACCAGAGCCCTGCATATGCCAGGCAAGCACTCTACTACTGAGCCACACCCCCAGCCCCTAATTATTAGTATTTTTAAATCAGCCATCATCTTGCTCTGCCACCAAGCTTTGTAGAGACAGAACAGGAACTCTGTGACCTCATGGCCTGAGCCATTCCCTATATACTTCTGTGCACTGAGACACCAAGCCATGAGATGGAAGTGGTTTCACAGAGACTAGGTTTGAGCAACACCAGAAACACATTTTGTGAGCAGGTGGCTTAGACACTGATTGCATCTTCTCCTGCTCATTTGTCTTTTTCCTCCACAGTTTAAATTGATGACCCCATCGTATTTCCTTACTGGATTCCAAGTGGTTCTACCTAATGTGTTGGCACCAGCCACAAGTGGATACCTACAGCACCATAGCCTTACTCAAAAATGACCTTGAAGATTACTACTAAAGGCATATTTCCCAAGTGGGCAGAACTTTAAGCAGTATATTTAGCTTTTACTTCATCTGCATAAGTGATGGCTAGAAGTCAGATCTACAAAAATTCATGTGCAGTACCTTGACTAGATGGTCAGAGACTTGGAAAGCGCAGAATTGATTAATAGCAAATACACTGGAGAAACAGTGCGTTAATGGACTTCTAAGGGAAACAGGAAGGAATCTCTGCCATTTCCTTAGAGCTACTTACTTATTCTCTCATTGCAAATGCTAAGGCCCTTACTTGGTCAGTGTTGAATTCAGCCTACTAAATTCTTGCCCCACTCTGAAATAGGGCTATACATCCTGACAGAGGGACAGAATCAACTTTGCTCCTGATCAGCCTTCCCAGGTTTTCATAATGAGGCCCCATAATCCTCTCTCATCTTACTTAGCTCAACTGCATAGCAACTCTCTCCTTTATAGCACAAACTCCTCCAGTTCTGGGAAATCTGTGATTATCCAGATTTTATTTCATTCATATCTTTTTTTCTTCCTCACTACTTCCCTCCACATACCCGGAAACCTACCAATTTCTAAATGCTCTGTTCATGTGTGATACCTTCCCCAACATTTCCACATGCTCTAACCCAGTATTGTCATCTAGTTTATGCTTAATTCCTCCATTTATTTCATGATATTTTTGTTGAGCCCTTGAGAGTTCTTTTATCTGGCTGGAATTTCTTCCTTTTTTCCTGTTGTCCTCTGAAGTTGATTGGTTACTAAATCACATTTACTTGTTTCAAAAAATATTTTTATTTTTGCTGTGTATCACCACTCTAATGAGTGCTGATAACAACTAGGTCTGCAAATGCAAACATGGTCTGGTAATTACAAACATATGCTGCGTGAAAAGTGCTTACTAAGCACAAAGCACTTTTCATGGTCATGTCCATCATATAATCCAAACCAAGATCTCATGAGACACATACCATTATTTTTCTCATAAGGAAACAAGTGAAACAATCTGCCCATGGAAACTAGTTTATTGTGACTGAAAGTGCTTAAAATAGAAAAGCCTACACAAGAGAGAAAAGGGTTTGGGGTGTCCCATTTTATATAATGTCCTCCAGACTCATCCATGTTGCTCCAAATGACTGGATTTAATTCTTATTTATGGCTGAATCATATTACATTATGTTTATTACACACTTAAAAAATCTATTCATCCATTGATGGAAACCTAGGTTGATCCCATATCTTGACTATTATAAATAGTACTGCAATAAATATGGGAGTGTGAATGTTTAGTGCAGGAGATTTTTGAGGGTACTCAGATGTCACATTCACACTGGTATGGTGTGGGAAGGGAGGAAAGTGAGGCAGCTTCTTCTATATATGTATATGCATATATGTAGATGATATGGATATGGATATGGATTATATATGTGTGTAGGTACATGCAGGTGTGTATATGTATATGTATGTATGTATGTATATGGATTTTCATTTCCTAACAGGTTCAGGTGCTTTAGAAACATAGTTTTAAATCCACTGTTTTAGGACCACAATTGAGAGTCAGGAAGATTAAATCTCTTGCCAAAGAAACATGAGTATTTAATGATAATTTTCAAGCTCCAGCTTCCCATTGTGACCAGATGTTTGTTTCCTTTCAAAGACTTGGGGCAGGATATTCTTGAGGAATAGGATGAGCGATTGGCACCTTTCAGGCTAGAGGTCTGTGCCTGAGGCTCTGTGGCTCAGGGACTCCTCAGCATGTGACCACATGGTATGGGCCAGTTGAGCACTGCATCCAGTGGGTCACACTGCCCTCATTAGTTCTCTGCAGTTACCCTTAAAGTTATAGTATGTTGGCGGCTCTGTTGCTGATGCACATTTTATTTCTTGGATAATTATCATTTTCTTGTTACTTGCAGGCCGAGTTCAGTGGCCCCTGTCTGCACTGTGAAGATCTGCAACTTTACTCTCATTATCATCTTACTAAAGAATGGATTCAATATAACTGGTACAAGGATGCTGGAAGGCCAATATTTCAAATTAACATATGACCACATTTATTTTTTTTTTCACTAAAATGTGCCTCTCAAGAACAGAAAAAAGAATAAAAGTGAAAGTGTACAGCCAGGAATTAAGATGATTGTCTTACTTGAACTATGCCAAGGAAAGCAGGGACTTCTTGTGGGGAGTGGAGGAAGACAGAGACTTTCAAGGCCTGCCTGCCATTCCATCTTCCAAAGGCAATAAGACTTTCTCTGCTGTTTTACAAATTAGCACACTGAGCTGGAATCACGTGGGTCTCTCCTTGATTGCAGCAAGCTCAGTGGTGCCCATCAAATACTTTTAACCTTTTTTAATGGGAAGAATAGCAGGTAGGCAAATACGACTTCTCTAGCCTCAAAGAACAAACACATCTTAATTTCTTTTTATTTTTAGCAAATTATTAACAAAGCCCTGGTATACTTTACAAACATCGTAGAAGAAAATTTGTTCTAATTCTGATTAGAACAGAACATTTTTGTGTGCTATAATGCATAAACCTCATCTTAGGAAGAAATTAACCTTCTGGAGAAATGCTTTTATTGGTATTTTAATGGATTAAGAATTCTTCTAAACACCAACTGCACACCAGTTCTGTTGATCCCTTACAATACACACTGGGTTTCCGGGACCATTATAGATTTCACTTCCTGCAGCAGCTAGGCCATCTTTTGCACCCGTGCCTGCCTGCAACTCTTTAACCATTTTTTTCCTATAAAATTTCCTACCAAAAGTCAGTCTTTAAAATGACTTCTTAGAGATATTGTCCCTGGCAGCAGACATAATGAAAGTTATAAGAAAGGTATAACATTGAAGAAGGAAGAGAAGGCATGGTGGAAGCAAATTACATTTTCCATGATGTTTACAGTTACTTGAAATTACCCATTATTTCATTTGCATCCTTAGACAAAAGCCCATGTGTAAAAGGTATTTGGGCCCCATTTCACAGGTGAGGAAATGAAAAAGGCAAGAAGGGAAAGTTATTTGTTCAAAATCTCACAACTAACTCAGAAAATCTCAGGGTCTTAACTTAAATCTCATTTGTTTTTGAAACCAAGTATTATAAGCCCTTAGACCATATACCAAGTACATGCAAAAGAATGCTTACAAATCATCACAGACTGATGTGAGTAGAAAAAACCAAGTGCACAGGCCAACATACGTATTTGTATGAAGTCAAGCCTGCCTGCAGTGTATCAAACCTGCCCCGGAATTCTCTTACTGCTACTGAACTGTGAGCAGATGCCAATGTCCTAGGTTACCTATGCCAAAGAGGCACATTCAAAGCACGTGATGCAGGAGTTTGAATGTGAAATGTTGGATGTTTGTCTTAAAGCATCTTCTGTGTTCCATCAGTAATTGTTCAGAGGGGACTGCTTGTGTGCTTTTTTGCTCTCCTCACAATCTCTCCAAATACATCTTCCTTCTGTCCTCTGGGAGGAAACATGAGAAAGGTCATCAAGTTTAAAAAAACGAAAATAACAAACAAACAAAAATACCTCTTGTTGCTGAAAGAAACATTAATAATACATAGCTTGAATGTATTATTACATAGCTTGAATGTATTTGCTTAAGAGACCATTTGAGGAGTTGGCTCTGGAAATTCCAGAATTAGAGCCCTGATGCAATTATGAAATCAATTTTTTTTAAACTCATACTTTGGGATTGTTAACAGAAGAAAAAGGGTATGAGTCAGCCTTCTAAAGGTTGTTCTAATTTGTGCCTCTGAACTTTGTGATGGAGGTGAAGAAGGGCAAAAGTTACTAGTCAGACAGAGAGCTTATTAGATTTCTTCCACAGACTTGGCAACTAAGTAGAAATGAACTAGTCTTTAGAGACACAACACAATTGCAGTTCTCTGGGAACCAGCCTTAGATCCCCATCGTTTGTGAGTTGAAAAGGATGACCATAGCAAGAGCCTTTAAGGACCTTGGTATTCAGGCTGGCAAACTCCAAGTAAGAATGCTGAATGAGGCAGAACTTCCTTGGAATAGTGTTGAATCAGTGAATTTCAATGAAACAGCCCTCAGAGGCATAATACTTACTGATTTCAGTCTGCATTATTTATTGACTAGTGGGGAGTTTGTGGGTTTAACATTTTATTAATATGGCAGCAGGTCATCTGAGAAAGTTGTAGCCACTGAGAAGGCTCCCAAGAAGCACATTTTCGTATTATCAACAGTGCACTTTTAGGACTTGAGCAGAGTCCCTGGTGTATCTCAGGGGACAGACAGAAAATGCTGGGTCTTCTACTCTGAGAGTGAGGAAAATATGGATCTACTTTCTTTCTTAGATGATCTTGTGGTTCTTATTCTGTGTCTTCAGACCCAGGTAGGGCTGGGAAGCAGCAATCTAAACAAGTCTGTTCTATAACCGTTCATTAAGTGATCCCAAGCTATCTAGCATCAAATAAGCATTTTCGAATCAAGAATATAGAATTAAGGACAATTTATATACAAAAAGATTTGAAAGGGATTCAACCTAATGGTATAAACTTTCAATAAGGTACAACTTAGACACTTTAAAAAAATAGAGAAAAACTCAATATTCATAATTTTTCCTTCCCAGATTACATTAGAAACTTAAAGTGAAAAATAAAGTCAAATAACTACCAGATACTCTCTAAAGAGAGAGAGAGAGAGTGTGTGTGTGTATATATATATATATAGGTTTAAATATATAAATAATTATATATATAAATAATTTATATATACTTATATAGGTTTAAATATGTAAATAATTTATGTATCTAGGAATACACACATACACATATACATATGCAGTAGCTGGACATAATAAGTGCTAAATACATATTATATATTATTCTGGTGTGATATTTAATTATAAATAGTTTTTAACCTCAGGTAAAAAGAACATTAATTATACATCTCAGATCAAAACCCTTCATTAGCCTGAACATAACCTCTTTTGTTTCATATATATCTATATAATATATATGTATATGTATGTATATGATTATCAATTATTTGAGGAACTCAGGTGAAAAGAGAAGAATATTAATCATACATCTTAGGTCAAGTCTCCTAATTTACATGATTACTACCTCTCTTTTGTTTCATATACGTTGTCCCTATTGCCTATTCCATTCTATCCTCTTAGCATATTAAAATTCCATCCCAATTTATTAGCCAGAATGCATTTTTTCATTTATATTCCATTATAATATAATGGAATATATTATAATTATAATTATACTATAAGGTCTGTTTTCTTTGCATATATTTAAAGTTACATCAATAGGATTTTGCTATATATTACATTACGCTTCCTAATTTTCCACTTGGATGTGTTTTTAAGATATTCTTTTTGTTGTCTTTACATTTTGTCTGTAGCATGTATTCACCATGTTTGACATATCTACTTGCAAATAAAAAATTTTAAATACTGGATTTTATAGTCACATACACAGTTACTTTTTCTAGAGATTTTTTATTTGTATTTGTATGGTTTCAAGTTATTATGTAGTTGTATTTTGTTTTAGCCCAAAGGACTCCATTTAGTAATTCTTATAGAGCAGGCCTAATGCTGACAAAAACCTCAGCTTTTGTTTATCTTATAATACAATTTATTTTTTCAGTTTCAAAGGACAGTTTTTCTGGATTAGAATTCTTATATCATGGCTTTATTTTCCTTTTTTGCACTTAAATTATGTCATTTCACCACATTACATCCTCCATAGTTTCTGATATGAAATTGGCTGTTAAAATTATTGGGAGACTTGTACATGATGAGTTGCTTCTATTTTGCTGCTTCCAAGAATCTCTTTTACTTTGGTTTTGGTGATTTGATTATAATGTGCTTCAGTGTGGATCTCTTTGTGTTTATCCTACAGCATTTGTTGCTCTTCTTGGATATTTAGATTCATGTCTTTCCACAGATTTGTGAAGTTTTTGGCCATCATGTCTTTAATTATTCTTTCTCCACTTTTCTCTTTCTCCTTCTGAGATTCCCATAATGTTTGTGACTGTTGTCTCACAGGTCTTTCAAGTTTTGTTCATTGTTCTCAACTTTTTCCCCTTCCTTTCCTTAGACTTAATAATTTCATTTGTTGTATCATCAAGTTCACTGATTCTCTTTTGTGTTTGATCACATCTGTTGATGAAACCTTTTACTAAATTTTTCATTTCAACTACCATATTTTCAGGTCTGGACCTTCTTTTTGGTTAATTTTGATAATTTCTATCAATTCATTAATATTCTCTTTTCATACATATATACTTCTTTTTTATCAGTGAATTAATTTAGACAGTTTATATATTTTTTTTAATTTAGTAAGTGCAGTGTTTAAGCTTCATGATGGACAGTTTCTGTTCACTTTCTTCTGAATGACCCATATTTTCGTCCTTTGTATGCCTTGTGCTTTTGTTGTTGTGGAAGTGCTGTTGAAAACCGAATATTTTGATAATTATCTAGTGGCAATTATAAATCAGATCCTTTCCCCACCTCAAGGTTTGCTGTTATTGATATTTGAGGGATGTATTTTTTTCATATTGGCAAAATATTTTTGTAAAAAGTGTATTTCTTATCATGTGTTCCTGAAATCTTCTCATTTGGCCGGTGCTCTGACAAAGATTTCCTTACATGGTTTGAGTCAAAACAAAACACCTATTTTTTCACTTCAGATTGACCCTGAGCAGGAATGCTTCTTCATTGCTGAGATAGGCCAATTGCAATTCACCATTAGTCTTCATGGAGATATTGGTCTAAAGGCAGCAAGTACAAGTCTAGGGTTACTTATTTCTTTTTCTGATAATGTATTTTCCTCTGAGATTTACTTTGCACTTCAGATCCACACTGTATGCAGTAGCCCTTCAAATCCTTGAGGTACCCATCAAGAGTCTTCCTCCCTAATCACCTCCTTCTCAGGCCTTTAGGTTCATCTGCTACTTTCTTCCTCTCCATCATTTGTCCTAGGTGGCTATGGGTAATGCTTGCATCAGATGCTGCCTGGAAAGCCATTCTATCTGATGAAGATAAAGCAGGGGTCAGCTTCTATTCTAGTAGGCTTTCAGATAAACACCACACATGTCACAATCCACAACCATAATTCTTCTCATCCCAATTATCTAGTGACACTGGCAAGTCACACCATTAATGCATGCTGTAGTACCCTGGGTCACTACTGAGCTGGAAAATAGAAAATAGTATATGGATTAGAAAAAAAAAAAGACCTACAATTCTTTTGTAATAAAGTTTATTTGCACCATCTTTTTATTAATCACTCTCTGGTTCACAGATAAAATATTAGTCTCATCTAAAAATACCCTTTCAGAAATGCCCAGAATAATGTTTGACAAAATATCTGGGCACCCCATACTGAGTTATATTGACACAAAAATTACCAATCATAAATATCCCCTATCGACTTCACACACACACACACACACACACACACACACACACACACACATCCAGAAGATACAATTAAAAGGATATATTTCTTTCTCACATGATACAATGATCCTTCATATAAGAAAACACTCTAATCCTTTCCTAGAAAAGTTTTTAAAAAATCATTGGATAATATTTACTCTTTTCCTTTATATCATGGAACTAAAGTACTATGGTATAAATTTAACAATACTTAAATATTAGGTTTATATAAAGCCAATACATCTTATGCTATATGACAAGGAAATTAAATATTGAAAAATAAATTATGACAATTACAATCCTCATTTCTGTAACTGGTTATGTGATAATAGCTAGTATCCATAAGTACTTCCTTCCAGTGTATTCTATATTCATTATAACCTCAGCAAGCACCTCAGCTGGTCATAACTCATTATCTGATGGGGAGACTCAAACCCCTATCCCTAAAGAGTCTAGACAATTAGATTGTGTTTTAATTTTCTCTTGAGTATAGTCACAGGGCATGATTTTACTAAGGGATATCTTGAAGGATCTCTGTATTGCAGACATACTTTTCCTTGTCTCCTTGTGGAATTCGGGGTTCAATTCAATTTCTTCTCAATATTCAGGATCAATTAATCCAATCAGTACAGTACTCCTTCTTTGCCAGTTGATTTTCAGGCTTGAGGAACACAAAGTGACTAGACTAGTGTCAATCCTAGCTTCCAGTTCTATGGAATCATTGTTACGTCTCATGGTGGAAGCATTCCTCCTTCTGGAACTACAACCGTTAGAGGAGCAAAACATAATATCATGGGGACAAAAAAAATGTTACTAGTGGGTCAGAAGGGGTTCTAGTAAGTGACACCACTCCCATTTTCATTCCTTGATTCCTGGGTCCATGAATCTTGGCTATGGGAGTGAAAGCACCATGCATTGGAGCTGATTTAGAGCATATTCAGTTTCTTACAAAACTTTGCCTCGGTTCTGCAAGGTATTGCTACCTAGCTCATATTGTTACTGAGTCTTCAAATAGCCATTCCTCTTCTATCAAGCCTCTGACTTCAGGATGGTGGGAAACATCGCAGAATCAGTGAAGTCTATAATCATAAGCCCTTTACTACCTTTTGTTTGTGGTAAAGTGAGTTCTTTGTTCAGAAACAATGCTGTATAAAATACCATGGTGGTGAATAAGCTTTTCTGTAAGTCTGCAGATTATGGTTTTTGCAGAAATCATTGCACAAAGGGAATAGAAATACATATCTAGATTAAGTGTTACAGTGAGAACAGAATGCTTCCCCTTTCACGATGAAAGCAATTTAGTATAATCAACTTGCACCAAGTAACTGAGTGATTATCCTGGGGAATGATGCTATATCAAGAAAATCAGTGTTCATCTCTGCTGCTGGCCACTACTCAGTGGTGGCCATAATCAGGTCAGGATTGGTAAGTGGAAGTCTATGTTGCTGAGCCTACATAACTTCCATCCCTCTCATGGGGTAAATTCATTTGGTAATGACAGACATGGATGGGAAAAGAAACTGACTTTATGTACAGAATATATTATCTATTCACTTGATTATTGAATCCCTCTCATTCTTAGTTCACCCTTTGGTAAGTATTGACAGGGAACACAAATATCCTCACAATTTTTCCCAACAAGGTCTATGCACATACTTCTTCCTTGTCATCTGTCTTCTCATAATGTTGCTTACAGTTCAACCACTGGCCAAAGCTCAAGAATTGCTATATAATTACAGGTCTGTAACTTATCCTTGCAAGTAAAAACACAACCAAATGTGCTACTTGAATTTCTCCCCACCAGAAGAATTTTCCTTTACCACTTTCCTTCAGGGGTGTCCAAAAGAGTGTCCATCTTTGGGTGGTTAATGCTTATTATGCAGAACCATTTATAAACCAGGCCTGAGACATCTCTTCCTCTGTCATTGGTTGTGAGAAACACTCCATGAGGCCATAGGTACAGACTGGGAGAAAGAAGAGAAGAATGAGTAGGGACCAGGTAAATTTTGTCACTTATGTAACTTGATTCTTTTTCCAGGGACTCATCTGGCCTGATCTTGTATATTCCACTTTTATTTAAGAATGGAGTGTGGTGCAAATCCAACTATTAACCAGTTCATGATGGCTAGCTCAGATTGCATAGTAGTAACTTGGTGTCATAGTTAAGTGTTGAATTTCTATAAGGGTCTATTTACTAGCCAAAATCTAAATTCTCAGATAGAGACTAGTATCAGTCATATCACAAGCATCTTGCTCCAAATCCTAGGAAAGTGCTCTGTGATTCACCTGTAAGGAATGTAAAGCACTCCAAACAGCATCCTATCTCTACTGACATCTCAAATACCACCGGACCTGCTAAATCAAAGACCAAGTGTTCAGAGCAGCTTGCACAGCAGTCTGGATCACTGTGGAACCACTTCCAGTCTGGACCACACTCAAAATTAGTAGCTCTCTAAAAGAACTTTTGTATCTATGTTCATCAGGAATGTTGGTCTGTAGTTTACCTTTCTTATCTGTCCTTATCTGGTTTTGGTATGAGAGTGATACTGGTTTAATAGAATGAGTTTGAAATGATTGAATAATTCATATAATGAATTATTTTCACGTAATAGTTTGAGGATCATTGGCATTAGTGGTTCTTTTACAGACCTGGTAGAGTTCAACTGAGAGTCCATCTGGTACAATGCTTTTCTTTGTTGGAAGACTTTTATTACTGCTTTAATCTCATTGCTAATTATTGACTTGCTTAGGTTGTCTACATCCTCTTGGTTCAATTTTAGCAGGTTATATGTGTTTAGAAATATATCTATTTATCCTTGATCTTCCATTTATTGGAGTACAAGTTTTCAAAAATAGTTTTTAAAGATCCTCTGGATTTCTGCAGTGTTTGTTGTGATATCACCTTTTTCATCTTTCACTTTATTAATCTGGATCTTCTCTCATTTTCTTCTGATTAGTTTGGCTGAGGGTTTATCAATCTTGTTTATCTTTCCAGAGAACACCTCTTTGTGTCATTTATCCTTGGTATTGTTTTTTTTACTCCCCATTTTATTGATTTTAGCTCTCATATTAATTGTTTCCTTTTTTTCTACTTGTTTTGAAGTTGATTTGTTCTAGTTTTTCTAGGTCCTTCAGATATATCAATAGATTTGTTTTATTTGGTATCTTCATGATTTTCTTAGAGCTATAATTTTTTTCTCATTAATATAAATTTTCCTTTAGAACTGCCTTCATAGAGTCTCAGATATTCTAGCATGTTGTATCACTATTCTTTGATTATAGTAATTTAAAAAAACTTCTCCATAGTTTCTTCTATCACCCATTCATCATTGAAAAGTGTATTGTTGAATCTTTAGGTGTTTATTCATTTCTGTAAGTCAACAACACATTAAGTAGATCGTACATCATGACCAAGTTGGTTTTATTCCAGGAATGTAATTATGGTTCAACATATGCAATAAATATAATTCACCATATAATTAGAATTAAAGACAAAAATCATTATAATTATCTCAATAGAAGCAGAGAAAGCCTTTAACAAAATTCAGCGTCCATTTATGATAAAACACTGAAGAAACCAGGAATAAAAAAGTCAATATCATAAAGGCTATATATGAAAGACCCAAATTCAACATCATAGTGGATAGGAAATACAGAAATCATTTCTTCCAAAATCTGGAAGAAATATGGAAGAAATCCTACTGAATATAGTACTTTAAATTATAGTAAGAACAATTAGGCAAGAGAATCAAATAAAAGAGATATATGTCTATGCCACTAGATATCTAGAAATTACATTGAGATGGGGTTATTTAATGAAGATCCATAAACTTTAGTCAGATTTATTTCTCATCCTCTGAACACAAATTGTATTACTAAGTTTTGAGTAGTGGCTATTTATTTATCCCTAGGTAAATCAGCATAGTGTCATCGATGCAATGTGCCAGTGTGATATCTTTGTGGAAAGAAAAATTGATAAGTTCCCTATGAACTAAATTATGATCCAAGGTTGGTGAATTGACATGTCCCTGAGGTAGAATATCCAATTTTTTCCATCTAAAAGAAACGTACTTTGGTGGTTGTTTCTAACAGATATTGAGAAAAAGGCATTTGCCAGGTCATTAACTGCATTCCAAGTACCAGGATATGTGCTAATTTGCTTAAGCAATGAAACCACATCTGGTGCAGCAGCTGCAACTGGAGTCACCACTTGCTTACCCTTATGATAATTTTGTGTCATTCTCCAAGATCCATCTGTCTTATGAAGAGGCCAAATAACATAGTTAAATGGGAACGTGGTAGGAATCGCCACCCCTGCATCTTCAAGTCCCTCATGGTGGCACCTCATTATAATGTCTATAATACTTTCAGGAATGTAATATTTTGCCTTACCATTTTTTGTTTCCATATGGCAGTTCTAGTGGTTTCCACTTTCCCTTCTCACAACAGTATCGCTGATTGGACAGGTCAGGGAATCAATGTAGGGATTCTGCCATTCACTGAGTATGTCTTCCCCAGTTACATATTTTGGAACTGGGAAACAGCAATGGCATGGGTTTAGGAATTCCCAGGACCCTCTGTAAATCAGACTCCAGTTAAAATTCCACTGATAACCTGACATGCATGACCACTACTTTGATTGGTGGGCCATAGTGACATTATGTGTCTCCTGAATTAGTGTCAGTTCAGAGCCAGTGGCCAGAAATCCTCTAAATTTCTGATTGTTCCTTTTCCCCCAATGTGCAGACACCCGATTAAAAGGCCATAGTTACCCTTGGTAAAGGCCTGGAACCATTAACCCTATATATCTGGCTGTGTCCTGGGGTCTTTCCTCAAGGTGATCTCACTTACCTTTTATTTAAGGGTTGTTTTTTTTTTAAATTGGCTTAAGTCTTGGAATAACTGAGTAGTTATGGCTGATTTTTCTCACTTGATTAGAAATTTTCTGCATGTATAGATCAACTATGAACTTAGGAGACTTCCTGTCTATTTCAATTCTAGGTACACTGTGATCAACAATCCAATGCTGCACATCTACACAAGTCAGACAACTCTGATTGCTGCTTTGCTTCAGTTGTCCATTTTAGTAACTATGCCCACCTGGCTTTTAGAGGTTGATTGATGCCACTTGCCCACTGCCATCCTGGGATCCAATTACTCTTATCACATTCAGTTTTTACAATTCAGTGGTTATAGTTCCTGTTGTAAGATCAGGTTTATGGAAAACAACAAATGGAAATCTGCAAAAATGGTGGAACTTCCCTCACAGATTTATTTTTCATAATCACGGAAAAAGAAGTATCTCTGGATCATTCTAATATATGTAAACAAGTCTTAAAATAGCAATCCACTTGAATATTCCAATTTTTTAAAAGAGAGAGTGAGAGAGAATTTTTTTAATATTTACTTTTTAGTTTTCGGTGGACACAACATCTTTGTTTGTATGTGATGCTGAGGATCGAACCCAGGCCGCATGCACGCCAGGCGAGCGCGCTACCGCTTGAGCCACATCCCCATCCCTGAATACTCCACTTTTATTATGCCTTCAAATCCTTTTCTTTTACATTAAACCAAGACACATCTGGCATTTCTAACTCACTCACTTTGTGTCACCTTTAGGTCCATGTTTCGTTGGGTCAATCAGACAAATTATTAGAGGCCTTTCTAACTCCCAGAGCTACAACAGAACATGAAAAAGCTCTGTTTAGTAGATCCATATGAATAAATTCAGCCATATACAACTTTATGTTCCTTCCTCATTAGCCTACACACTGAATAACTATTCCCACACATTCCCTGGATTTCTGTCTGTATAAATTAGAAACTTAAGTAATTCTTTGGGAGTATAGAACATCTTTTCATGAATCACTTTGTATGCTTTATGCCTCAACTTTTGGGGATGACTGTGACTTGAGTAAAGTTATAGGTCCATAAGCAAAGAGGCACAGTGGAGGTGTATCCTGAGGAAAATCAGATTTATCTTGCATGGCATCTGCCTCAGGGGGACCATTAGAATTTCCTCAGGCAATTCAGGGTTACTTGCCTGAGACGGGAATCAAGAGGCCCTTTCTGTTGGAGTGAAAGACTTGCTTCAGTTAGCAAAGAATATCTGTTAGAATTTAGGGGCTCAGTAAACCAAGCTTCCTCAGCATTTCCTCCCGCTGAATTAACTAGATTTCCATTACTATAACAAATACCTTAGATAATAAACTTATACAGAAAAAGGGTTTATTTTGGCTTGTGAGGTTTTGGAGTTTTCATATCTTGATCTGCTAGCCTTGCTGAACTGGCTTTGGGTCTTTGATAAAGTGGCTCATTATAGTGGGGAGTACATGATGGAGCAAAACCACTCACTTCATGGTTGAGAAGTAAAAAAAAAGAAATAGAAAGTGACTGGCATTCCATTATCCCCTCTGGGATGCCCCCAGTGATCTACGTCCCTCCCCTCAGCCCTCGCCTCCTAAAGTTTTCACCACCTTCCCATAATGCCAATCTGGGGAACAAATTTTTACACATAGGTCTTTGAGAAACATCCCAGATCCAAACTATAGCACCTACATCTGTCAGTTAACTGATCTTTTATTGAAATCAGTTTTATTTGTGTTGTTTCCAGGAGCTTCTAAAAATTATTTGGTTATTAACTGCCCCTTTCTTTTTTTATGCATGTTTCAAATATCCCAATATCCTTCTCCCTCCATCTATTGTTTCCATTAAGAAGTTTCTTTAAACAACTTTAAATCCAATTAAGTCTGCCACAGCACTACTTAGACCACTTCCATGATATTTTAGGCAAATTGTGAACTTCGCTCACAGGGCTGGACACTCTGCTTGAGCTGCCTCACAACCTCCTTCTCATGCGTCCTCATCCCTGTTTCTTACCATGCTGCTCTTGGCCTCCTCTGCTCCTTGATATTGCTGAGCTTTCTAACTTGTGGCCTTCTGGTGGAGATTCTTTTCTCTTTGTGCATTACTGTGGAAGACGGATGGACACCAAGGAATAAGCAGAAGTAGCAGTAGCAATAGAATCAAGCACAAATGGCTATGAATCCCAAGCAGCATGGAGGTTTGTAAAATTTTTCCCATTTTTCTTGATTGAGTTTTCAAAATACAGTCTTATTTATTGATTTGCATTTGAAAACATAGGTGCATGGTAAAATTCAAAAGGATTAGAAGCCTGTAGTGAGAGGTCTTCCTTCCTTCTGTCCCAGACAGCTCTTGAGTTTTTTTTTTTTTTTTTTTAGTCTTCAAACTTATATGTATATGTTCTCACACAAGATACATTATTTTGTACCTTATTGGTTTGTGTTTTTCACTTGTCTCTCTAGTATATTTAGAATGTTTTCCAATTAATTTGTTGCATACTATTAAATTGCATGTATCTAGTAACATTTAAATCCCCAGCTTTCTGTTGACTTATAATGAGTTACATCATGATAAACCTGTCATAAGTGAAATATCTAAAATATGCTGACAACATAGTGCACTGTACAGTATTTGGTTGGTTACTTTTCTAATTAGGGCTAAGTGGAAACTGTGGCTTCCTGGTGCTGCTCAGCTTCATTGCAGAATATCCTCATAAATATCTCTAACCCAGGGAAAAAATATTCTAAATCCCAAAGTGGTTTCTACATCACTTCCACACTATAGTCAAACTCAGAATTGTGGGTCAAATCATCGTAAGTGAAACTGTCCATATTACTATTATAAAAAATGCAGTCATCATGTAGTAAATCATCACATGACTTGCTTACTTGATTGTGCGAAAATAAATGTGTTAGAGTATGGGAACTTTCAGTTTTGCCAAGATAGGACTTTGTTGTTCTTTACACAGGTTGCAACAAATCGTATTGCTACCAGCCAAACCTTCTCCAACTGCTTATCAAATTTGACCAATAAAAATATGTCATTGGTTTTAATCTTCTTTAAATGATGAAAGAGGCTCATCAGTTGCTCTTGTGTTGTTTCCCTATGCTTTGCAATGTGTTTTCTTATCATTTGTTCAATTTTATTGGGTATTTGGTCATATATATATGGAATATAGTATGTATATATACACATATATATGATATAAAATGTTTAGTGCATATAATGTAATCCATATATTATATTACATGTATATGTGTATATGTATAATATTTTACAGCTATGTGAGAAATAAATGTTTGGTTTTAATTGTACTCTATTTGCAGACAGAATGCATCATTTTCATGGAGAGGATTTAATCAATAATTTTATGGCTTTAGGTTTTGTAGTTTAAAATGTTTTTGCCATCCCACTTCTTAATGAAAAATGCTGTGCTTTCCTAGTATTTTTGTGTTTTCATTTTTAAGAATTGAGATTAAGTATTTATAATTTATATAGTTGGAGCTGGAACTCCAACATATTTATTGTTTAGATGGATATAAGTTGTCAACACCAAATATTGAATAATCTATATTTTTCCTCATTCATATGAAAGGTTGCCATCATAATTGACTAAGTATGACTAAATAGAATATATTGTGTTTATTTATGGATTTTTTCATTCTGTTTTGTTGTTTTCTTGATTTATGTACTAGAACCACAATCTTTTAATCAGTGAGTACCTATAATAATATATTTTAATATCTGAATATGCTTTCTGCCCACATAATTCATACATGCAGCACTTTCCTCTTTCTTTCATGCTTTATTTTCTTGAAATCTATAATCAACTTCCGTGGTTTCTAAAGAGAACAAAAAGGAAAAACTCTATTTGTGTTCTAACCAATCTGAATTGTAGGTTAATGTGAGGCTAATTGACATGTAATTATTGTTTCTTTTAATCTAAGAACACTGTATATGGCTTTCCTTTTGTTTAAAGCTTCTTTGAAGTCCCTCAGTAGCATTTAAAATTTTCCTCATAGAGGCTTTTTAAATTTTTTATTTAAAATACAGGGAGATTTTTTTTCAATTGTTAGGTGCAGTATGATGACTTTTGTACACTAATTTTTGTACAGAGACCCTTCATGAGTTCTCTTGTCTTATATCAGTTGGTTCTATTGGGTTTTCCAGGTATGTAATCTAACTGTGTTCAACTCTTCCTTTCCCATTTCAATGTCTTATATTTTAAAATTTTTCAGCTAGTAGTACTCTAGAAGTATTTATCAGTGGTACTTGATATCCTAGTTTGTTCTTGCCTTCAGTAAGAATATTTCTTAATGGTAATACTTTATAGTGAGAATGATTCTGGGTTTTTTCTATCAAGCAAAATCATGGATTAGGAATATACATGTATATGTATATATACCATGTATATACAATTTGTAATATTTAATATATATACACATATATGTATATACACATAATACCTCTATCAAGCATAATAATGGATTTGGAATATATATATTCCATATATACTCATATTTACATATGTATATGTAGATATACATATCCCTAATACATTATTATGCTTCTATCATTCCCATTTTGAAGTATTACCATTTAGAAATATTCTTCATTTTATTCATGTATATATATATGCATACACACACACACACACACACACACACACACACACCTCCAGAGACACACATATATATAATTCATCATGGTTTTTAAACTGTTTATTTTTAAAAATTAAGAATAGATATTAAAGGCTGTAATTTTTTTTTTAGTATTTGTAGAGATGGTTTTATCTGTTTTTTCCATTTTTTTGTACTACAATTCATAACAGGGACATATAATGACTTATATATTAATGAGTTTTTCAATTTTAAGCCATCCTGGTTTTACTGGAACAATGCTACATTGACATTTTATATTTATAATATTTATTTATAACACATATAAATATTCATAATAAGGATGATTCTATGTTTTTTGCACTTAGTTGGGATTGCTATTTTTTTTAATAAAACAAAAAGAATTTGAAACATTATATTTGTAAATTATTCTCTGAATAGTTTAAATATCACTGAGTTTAAGCACTTTTTATAGATTTGGTAAACTTTTCTGTGTTAAAGTGCACAGGATTGATGTTTGAGTAACCTGTTTGGGCTGATCATTTTTTCTGATTCATCTGGGAAATTTCTATTTGAAATTTCACTTTTTCTCAAGATAATTTTTTGGTATAACTCCCTGAGGATTTCCTAAGAAATCATCCAATTTAGTCATGTTTTATTTCACAAAATACAGCAAATCAAAGTCTTTTTATTAAAAAATGTTCTTATCATTTTAGCAATTAAAAATACTTCCCCTTTTTCTTTGTTCCTTGATTATAATAGCTAATGGTTTATGAATCTTATCTTTTAATGACCTGATACTGGGATTATTAACTGAATATCACTCTATTCTTTGCTTTAGATGTTTCACATAGGATCTGATATTTAATCAACATTATTTTATTTAATTTATGCAATTTTGTTTCTAATTTCCTTTACAACCCACGATGTTTTGTTTTTTATATATGCTTTTTTTGTTGTTTGATTTATAGGTGTGGGATCAGACAATTTTCTATTTTTCCTTTACTTTTTGAAATTCATTGAGAGTGTATGTATATTTATGTGTGTGTATAAATTATCTGACATATATGTATACTTTATGTGGTAATCACACCCATACATAAATATGTATTCTAAATTTCACACATTTTTGTGTCTATATATATATGTGTGTTTATGTATACTTTTGTATATAAGTGCATGCATATATATGTAGTCCAAATTCCACACCAATCAATAATTAAAATGTATCTGATGAATAACTTGTCTGATTAATTATGTGATTTAAGTATTTTCCATTTGGGGGATAATATCACCTCTCAAGGACCAAATGAAAAGCATTCAAAGCTTCTGCTTACTTTTTTCCCATAGGCTCTGTAGTTTTTTTTATTTTTAAATGTGCATATTGTCTGTAAGTGCAGGTTTTCATAACCAGTAGGTCTTCCACTGTGGATTACACACTTTTTCATAGAGGGAGCCCTCCTCTGAGCTTAATGAAATTGAACATTTTTTCCTCTCTCTACAACAGAGCCATAGAGCACAAAACCATCCAAGTAGAGAATGAAGGGCTCTCCAGGTGCCCAGAGGGCAGGGAGGTCAAGCAAGGAGGTCAAGGTAACTGCCAACCACCTCTGGACCATAGGATTCAGAGCTGGAAGGGAATTATTAGGTGATATTGTCATGACTGCACCAGAGGAAAAGAGTCACAATTCATGTGCATAGGAACAGTTCACAGAGAAAAATGCTCAAAAAAATATTTGAAAAAGCAAAGGACATTATCTGGCATAGAGCAGGGAGGCCACTTCTATGAAATGTCTTCATCCAAGGAAAGCACAAAGGAGCAAGCTGTGACAGTATCTTCTCTTGTTTCCCTGGGCTGGAAGTGTGAACAGTTCAGCTGGGGTTCATAATGCCTGGTAAGAGCTGTGGTGCCTTTGTGTGTCTTTCCCTTCCCTCTACCATAATTTTTAAAGCAATTTTTAAATTATCTGGTTCTTCTTAATACTTATGAGATGTCTTCTAGATCTTTCTGTCAAAACCTGATTATATCATCTGCCTTTATTTTTGTTGTTGTTGTTTCATACAAATTTTTATTTCTGCAGTATTCTAGCCTCTTTTCATTTTTTTTAAAGAGAGAGTGAGAGAGGGGAGAGAGAGAGAGAGAGAATTTTTAATATTTATTTTTTTTTAGTTCTCGGTGGACACAACATCTTTGTTGGTATGTGGTGCTGAGGATCGAACCCGGGCCGCACGCATGCCAGGCAAGCGCGCTACCGCTTGAGCCACATTGCCAGCCCCCTCTTTTCATTTCTAATGGACTCTGAGAGCTCTGTTCACATACTGTCCCATCCTCTTGGGACCTTTCATGAGAACATCCAACTCTTTAATGAGCTCTTATTTCAAGTGGGGGACCCACTCTCTGCTCTCACTGGGCAGCAATGAAGAACCACTTTTCAGAATTCTTTTCCTTGAATACTTCCTCTTGAAATAAACATCCTGATATGTCTCTGTCTGTTTCTTTTCCTTCCATCTAATATTGAATGAATGCAGCCAGTTGATTGCTAATGTCAGTTTTTTCTCTGTGTGAATCACCTTTGAAGAAGGGGAGTCAGTAGCTGCTTTAGCTGATACTGGGGATGATGGGGTATTACAGGAAATGGGTTAAGGAAGGCTGTCTACTACCTTAACTTGGATTTGTCCTTGAATGTCCTCCAACAAAATATATTTATTGACTCTGAGGACTCCAACCACCTGAGGCTTATCTTCTCAAGCTCTTCCTCACCATCTTGCAGCTTATACACCCTTGATCCTTTTCCATTGTGAAAGTTGTTGTGGAGATAATATATGAATGAACCATGAACCTTGACTTTCAGGAGCATCTCTAGATTGGCCTGAGATCTCAGCTGACAGAGGTTTTAGTTCTATCTTTAGTTCTTTACAATTATTGCTGAGCACAGTGTTGTACTCCTGTCCTCCTACCTACTTAGGAAGCTGAACCAAGAGGATTGCTTGAGCCCAGAAATTTGACACCACCCTCTGCAACATAGTATAGCCCTGTCTCTTAAGAAATGCTTTGAGATTGTGGACATTTTCTTATTTTATCCTAAATAGACATTATTTCCTCTGTTTTTTTTTTTGTAAGTGTATGTTTTCAGATTCTTCTTGCAATGATGTTCTGAATTATGTCCTGACAAAGTCATCTTAACTATAAAGTGCATTTAATACTCCTAACCCATTAAATATCATGGCTTAGCCTAGTCTACTTTAAACATGCTTAGAATACTTAGCAAAATTATCTAACATGAAATAAAGTGTTGAATAAATCATGTAATTTATTGATTAAGATTCTGGAAGTAGAAATCAGAATGGTTGTATGAGTATACTTTTGCACCATTATAAAGTTGAAAAAATAATTAAGTAAAACCATCATAAACCAGAGAAATCTCGTGTGTGTGTGTGTGTGTGTGTGTGTGTATGTGTGTGTGTGTATTTTGGTGGGAGGTGGGATGTTTCTGAAGGAGAGTTAAAATAAGGAAAGTCATTGTAAAACACAAGGCAATTTATACTTTTTATTAATATCATGCACTTAAGAGGGCTTTAAACTTACTAAAAATCGTCTGCTTTTGGGAGAACATAGGATGTTTGGCAAAGAGCCTTAGTTCAACATTCCCTATCTATTAGGAGTCTGAGTAAACCCACTGGGAGCCCTTTCTGAAAAGTTCTTCTATGTTCCTCTCAGCCTACCTAATTGGGCAGGGAGATAATAATTAGGAAAGGAAGAATTTGACAGATTGAGAAAGAAACGTGAATTAGAGACTAAGAAAGGAGCTTTCATTTAGCAGAGATAAAGAACAATCAAATATGGTGTTTTCCCATTACAAATTTAAGAATTGTATTTTGTTGCTTTGCTTTTTCTAGTTAAACACAGCAATGGGGACATAATCTGATTATTATTATTAATAATATCATTATTCTTACTATTGACACTTTCAGGAGGTTGGTTTCCACCAAGCCCTGGATCTGTAGTTTGATTGCAAAATAAGAAAGTGACATTAGGGGAATGTCCAGTTCCACCAGTGTCAATACCACACGGATGATGGATTCAGCAGATGATTTGTTGTTGTTCATTTGTTTTCTATAATGAGCACAAACTCCCTGCCACATTTAAATAAAAGCCCAATTACATCTCCATAGCTACAAATGCTATTACCTGTTTGTCTGGCTATAAAAGTTAACGAGTTTCCTATTGCTTTGCAAAGTTTGAAAATAAAAAGGTTCAGAGAAATGCTATATAATATGAGGTCCACTTTGCGCTCGCTCTCTCTCTCTCTCTCTCTCTCTCTCTCTCTCTCTCTCTCTCTCTCTCTCTCCCCGCCCCCCAGGACCAAGAATTTCAATTATTTTACCCTTTAATGCTTTTTATTTTAGAATACAGCTTGCTCTGCATTATTTTCTCTGCTTGTTGGACATAAGTATAACAAGGGCATTAAATATATCTAAGCAGCATTGAAGGAAATTGCATCAAATCAACTGAAGAGAACTGAAGAATGTTTTTATAGGCTACATGTTTTTAGAGAAGATACACAAGGCTGACAGCCTAATAAAAAATTTAATAGCATGAACTCACCCATTTGCCACGGGCTTTCAAGGTCTTTTCCAACAAGAATGAGCAAGGGATTTTCCCAGATAGATTCTCAATTGGTAATCACTAACCGACCTCTGTATTGTGGGTCCATCATATACATGTGAACCTGAATTTGGTTTTATTTTTCCCTGCAATGCTTGATTTTTAAGAATTCAGTCATTCTAGAGAAAGAGAAATCTAGCTCATGACTATCTCCAGGAATTTGAATTTTTTAACGTATTTTGAGAATTATTCTAAAAGCAAAGATAAAGTTAATATTTGTTCTCACTGCATTTAGTGCATTCACTCATCTTACCAAAGAGAAATCTGAAGCCCAGAGCCCATTTCACCCAGCCACTTGCAGGTCTGGGTACTACACCACAATTGAATCTCTCAAGAACACCTGAAAGCATGAATTTGAGCTTGTATAAAAGAATCAACAGAGTTTCATGAGGGATAAGTGAGAGGCAAAAATATTTGGCATAAAGCATTTCATATGCAATGTTTACTGGATCCCATGGAAAATGTAGCACCATGCCAGGTGTTAGAAGTTCGAAAACATATTAATAAATCTTCATGGGACCTCCTTCCACAGTTTGAGATTGGGAATTCTAGTGAAATTTAGAAGTCAACTTCCAGAACTAAACTAAGTAGAGAAATATTCTCACTAAGAGTGAGAAAATAGATGGAACCCTTCCAGGAGGAAAATGGCTAAAAGAAAATTTGCAATTGAGCTGGAAGTGGAGGGGTGGGTGTGTTTGGAGAAGCAGAGGTTGCAGGTTGATAGAGCACCGTTTGTCAAGGCTGGAGCCACCCTCCAGTGCAAACTATGAACCTTGTGCAAAATTGTGTCAGGGAGAGAAATGGACAAATGTGCAGGGAGCAGATATGGGCATGCATTCTTAGGATTCAATCATGCACCCCAGGAAATAGGGAGAGTGGAGGAATTTTAGGTGTAGGGATAGTGTTTTAGATTGACTTTTAATCATAATCACTCTGACTGCAATCTGTAGAAGAGTTGAGAATTTTCAAAACTAAAAATAGGAGATATGTGTGGAGTAAACCAGACAATTTACAAACTTTAGCAGTTATATTGGAGAGGTGGGGAGAAAAATAGATAGTTAATGGGAAGAAAACAGGAGGTGAACAGTGGAGTGCCTAGGTCATATGTCTGCCCCCATGTTTGATCAAGGTCAGTGAGACTATCAAGGACTGACCACATCCTTTATTCAAGCATTCCTTCATTCTGCAATCAGGGCTGAGCCAGAGGATGCTCCCCTGGTCATTTCCATATTTACCTTTCCTGTCACCACATGCCCTGCTTCGGTTCCCCTATGAAGAACTGGTAACAAGACATCTTGCCCTTAATGAGGAGTCCCAAATACCACCTTACAGGTGCTGTTCTGGCATGTGAACAATGAGGGCAAGCCCATGTTATCCATGGGTCTTTGAGATCGTCCTTTAAGTGAAGCAATGATTTATTACGTAAGTGTTCACTGATGATAAACAGAGACAGGTTGTAAAACAGGCTTCTATCTCAAGACTATTCTTTTGCAAAAAAATTTCAGGGATTCCTCTGGACCTCTTTTTTGAGTGATTGGGTCAAAAGACTTTTTAATGTCTTTGCAAAGAAATCTTATTTCAAACTGTTAAGTGTGTGAATTGAAGTTATTGTCCTTATTTTTAAGTTGTGGTAAACATGAATAATAAAAATTTATCATATTAACTATTTCTAAGAATACAGTTGGATGCCATTAAATAAGTTCACATTGTTATGCTATTATCATCACCATCCATCTACAAAACTAAACTAAATTGAAACTCTGTTCAATTAAAAACTAATGTTCTATTCCTCCCTATCTCCTCCTATGCTTGTCTCTGACAACTAGAATTCTACTCATCTGTCTCTAAGAACTTGACTACTCTAGGTACCTCATAAAAATGGAATAATAGATTATTTGTCTTTTTATGACTGCCTTCTTTCTCTCTTTCTTTCTTTTTGTGGTGCTGGGGATTGAACCCAGGGCCTGTGCATGCAAGGCAAATGACTGGCTTATTTCATTCAACATAATGTCTTTAGGACTGATCCATGTTGTAGCAGGTGTCTTTTTAAAAAAAATTTATTTTATTTCAAGTCTGAATAATATTCTCTTTTATGTACACACCGCATTGTTTATTCCTTTATCCACTGATGGACATTTGGGTTGTTTCACCTTTTGGGTTTTGTGAATAGTGTGTCTTTTTTTAAAATTTATTTTATTTCAAGACTGAATAATATTCTCTTGTATGTACATACCACATTGTTTATTCATTTATACATTGATAGACATTTGGGTTGTTTCACCTTTTGGATTTTGTGAATAGTGCTATTATGAACATAGAGGATCATCTCTTTAATCATAGGTTTGGTCTTTAGCTTAAAGAATAATGGCATTCTTTTTTTTTTTTTTTTACTTCTCTGTTCTTTCCAAAAGTGGCATTCTGTTTCTGAAAAATGAAAAAGTGTGATGGATAAGGTATCTCATTAAATGAAAGGATGAAGGCAAATCTTCTTAACAATTTGGTCTCTTCATCTTTAAAACAGAAATTCCATTACCTACTTCCTAGGTTTATGAGTAAGATAAAATAAGACAACAACTGTGAAGAGCCTAACATGCAGCCTCTCAAGTAGTACCTGCCCAGCAAGTAGAGGTTGATATTATACTGCTTGTAGTTAGGGGCAGAGAGGAAGGCAGAAAACATTTATCTGAGACATGGGGAATGTTCAGAAACATGAGCTTAGAGTCAGTGATGTTGTGAGGGCAGCTGCACACTTAAGATCTTCATGCAAAAGATTTCTGGCCTTAGTCACTGAGTACTGGGGGGGGGTCTCTGACAAATTCAACAGGCAGGCAGTGGGGCATACAGGGAGATTGTATTGCAAGGCAGAAACCTCAAGCCTGGAAAATAAGAGGCCATGATTTCTCAAGTTCCTTGACCCTGGTACTCTTCCTTGGCTAATATGAGTAGCACAGCCCCAGAAGTGGAATCCATTCTGTGATGAGCTAAATTGTGTCTATTCCATTCATAGGTTAAACATTAATTTCCAGTACCTCAGAATGTGACCTTATTTGGAGATATGAGTTAGAAGGAGGTCATTAGATTGGGGCCTGATGTAAAAATCACTGATATCTTCATCGAAAGGGGAAATTGGAATAAACTGACATACGACACAGAGGGAAGATGTCTGATGACATGCAGGGAGAAGATGGCAATCTACAGGCTAAACAAAAACCTGGAACAGATCATTTCTTCATCACCTCATAAGGAACCAGCCCTGCTGACATCTTGATTTTGGACTTCTGAACTCCAGAATTTTAAAACAGTAAATTTCTGTTGTCTAAGCCACTGAAACTATGGTATTTTGTTATGACATCCTGCTATTGTTTGGATCTTAAATGTCCCCAAAGGCTCATGTACTTAAAAGCTTCGTACCCAATGCAGCAATGTGCAGAAGTAGAGCTTTAGGGGGAAGTGATTGAATCATGAGGGCTATAACCTCACCATTGGATTAATCCAATTAATGGATTAATAAGTTTAATGGACTGCTGGAAGGAGGTAGAAGTGGTAGGCAGGTGGGGAATGTTGGTGGAAATAGGTCACTGGGGGTGTGGTTGCCAAGAGTTGAGAAGCTTTTCTCCACCAAGCCTTTCTGCCATGATGTCTTGCCTTACCCCAGGCCCAAAGCAATGGAGTTGACTGACCTTGGACTCAAACTTCTGAAACTGTGAACCAAAATAAAACTTCCATCTTTCAAGTTGGTTGTGTCAGGTATTTGGGTCAGTTATGAAAATATGACCAACACGCCGTCTTAGCATGTCTCTACAACCTTTTCACTGCAATAATGGAAGACCCAGGGGAAAGAAATGTCCACATTAGCAGACTCCAAGGAAGCAGAGTGACTCACCATGCAAACTTCTGGGCTTCAAGGACAATTCTAAAGCGTGGCTACACCTACAGTTATGCATCTCCTAACAAAGATTCAATCAAAGACAGAAAACATATATGGATAGTTATATGCTATATAGCCTGTGTGTATAGTAGACTATACCAATCTAAATTGTTGTAAGTAGTCTCTATGATGTTCATACAATGACAGAATCACCTAAAAACATACCTTTCAAATGTTTCCCCATTGTTAAGCAACACGGTATATCATCTCTCCATTTGGAGAGTTCCATCTGGCATAGAATTAAATATCCATTATTTTTTTTTTTTTGCTAAAGGGTTTTATTAAATGAAGTATGTAACTTTCAAGTAATTTCATAAGAAATTCCAAAAGCAAAATTATAAAAAAGTTTTCAATAGAAAAGTTCAGAGTGACAGCAAAATTACTTATACTTTATAGTACAAATAAAAACATTTTGTTTCTAATAAACTGACTAGAAAATTTTATAATATATTCTTCCTTGAACAGCAGCAATATTGCATTCTAATGAGTAGTCCTCATTGTTAATCCAATCATTTATTAAAACAGATTCAGCATTTGGACCATGAGAATCAATTGCTCAATTTAAAGGAGAATGATACATACAACATAAAGTCACATACAACATGAAGTCAGATGCAGATGTAGTCTAGCTTCATTTCTCTATTAAACTCTTCACCCTTCTAAGTCAAGAGTGTTTCCTTACTTTAGCATGATTTTCTAGCATCCTGATTTAGTTTTGAAGAGCCTAAAACTGCAGCTATGGAACATGTAATGGTAACTATTTTGATGCCAGTGACTGTTTCCTGGCTATGCTTTCTTCTCCCTGTAATCACATTAAGAGGCATTTTGCTTAAATTCTTCAGTGTTTTGCTCTGATATTGTCATCAGATATTCTCTCTTTATCTTCTATGGAAGTATGGAACATTTTGTTGCAAAAAAGAGTTGTCATTGGTTTCATGTCTCATGAAGAGGATTCATGCCATTCTCTTCTTTTGGTGCAGGAATGCTCTGCAAAACAGCCATCTATTTTAATCAGCTTTGCATCACTGTCACCAAAAGACCTGACAAGAAAAATGTAGAGGAGGAAAGCTTATTTTAGTTCACAGTCTGAGAGGTTCAATCTCTGTGCCTGAGATGAGGCAGAACATCATGGCAGAGGGCATGGAGGAAGAAAGCAGCTCAGTTCATGGAAACCAGAAAGCCAGGAAGCTGGAGGGGGTTGGATGGGGAGAGGGGCAGGAATAATGTAATTCCCAAAGGTATGCCCACCCAGTAACCTACTTCATCTAGCCAAGCCCTACATGCCTATAGTTTCCACCCATTAATCCATTCAGATGACTAATCCAGCTGATTAATTAATCCATTGATTAGGTTATAACTCCCAGAATGTAATCATATCACCTCTAAACATTTCTGCTTTGTCTCACACAGGAGCTTTCTGAGGACACCTCATATCCAAACCTCAACACTGTTCTTCTCAGTGAAAATTTTCTGCTTGGATGATCTTAAATCTCTTTTCCTTATCTCTTTAGGCTTCCATGCAGTAGAAGTGACACCTCCATTTTTGTGAAAAACTCTAGTGCTATATTTGCACATTCTTATAAGAAATACAGGAGTCCCTCTTTATCTGCAATTTTGCTTTCCATATTTACAGTTACTCACAGTCAAGTCAACCACAGTCCAAAAATATTAAATCTAAAATTCCAGGAATAAATAATTCATAAGTTTTAAATGACTTTTATTACAGTATATTGTTATAATGATTCCATTTTATTATTATTGTTGTTCATTTCTCACTGAGGATTACTTATGAATTAAACTTTTTATAGCTATGTATGCATAGGAGAAATATAGTTTATTTAGAGTTGGGTGCTATCTACAATTTCAAGCATCCATTTGGGGATCTTAGAACATAACCCTTTGGATAAGGAGACCACTATAGTTGTGATCCTTGAAAATGTCCCCACAGGAAGAGAGAAAGAGCATGGGAAGAAGATTACCTCTACATAGGGAAGAGGGGTGGGAGTGAAAGGGAGGGAGAAAGGGAATTGCAAGGATGGTGGAAGGAGACCCTCATTGTTATACAAAATACATGTATGAAGATGTGAGAAAGAAAAAAAAAAGAATAGCATTACCCTAGATTAAGTAGAGAGAAGTGGAGGGAGGGGAAGGGAGGGGTTGGGGAGATAGGAATGATAGTAGAATGAAACAGACATTATTATTACTGTGTGTATATATGTGACTGCATGACCAATGTGATTCTGCAACCTGTATACTCAGAAAAATGAGAAATTATATCCCATCTAATTCAAATGTATGATATGTCAAGATCACTGTACTGTCATGTGTAACTAAGTAAAATAAATAAAAAATAAATTATTTTATACCTTTGAAATCTTTCTACATACAAATCTTGGATATATCTTTTCAAATATATAAATATATAAGTGTTTTTTTGGTTATTGCCAATAACATTTTTTATTATGTTTCTAATTTTATTTCTGTTTAATGTTAGTATATAACAATTCCATTTATTTGTTCCTGTGGGAAAACACATAAAATTTATTATCTAAAAACCAAAAAAAAAAAAAGAAAAAAAGAAAATGTCCCCATAGAAAATTTTGGTTAATATCTGGGCATATCTTGGAGAGTGGCTTCTCCTCTAGTTTAGTGACATACTCTTTCACAAATATAAGTGACTTCTTTTTTGAATTGTGTTTTTCCTGTAAAATATTTTCTTCTGATATTATTTCTCTAAACGATACCTTTAAAAATTTGAGTATTTCAATAGTCCATTAAGATTAGCATTTCAGGGGCTGCGGTTGTGGCTCAGTGGTAGAGTGCCCACCTTGCATGTGTGAGGCACTGCGTTTGATCCTCAGCACCATATAAAACTAAATAAATAAAATAAAGGTATTGTGTCCAACTACAACTAAAAAAAATATTTTAAAAAGATTAGCATTTCAGGTACTGCTAGAGTATTCAATGGTTTCTTATTCTCTATTTTAATGTGATTTTTGTTTAAGATTACTGAAACCAATGTGCCTAACTAGGAGAGCACTCATACAAGCTGTCTATAGAATAATTCTTGTTTGGGGCATTCCTATAAACAAGGGTGGGTGGCAAAGGATAGGTTTACTTCAAATACATATTTACATTTTTTCTATAACTCATTTCCCCTTGTATTATTGTGGAGGAATCATTGTTAGCAAATCAAAGTAAAGCTGGATAAATGAAGTTATAAAATATTGTTATATCAATGTTATGTCTCTACTTATAGAGTTTTTCTGCTGCCTTAAAACCAAACCAAGCAACTATAACAAAACCCAGTTTTGAAGCTTAATGAAATTTGTCAATCTAGTATTTAAAAACCTCCAGGAAAACAAAATCAACAGCCTATCTGGTAAAAGTCCAGTCTCTCTCAAAATCAAAATTAATAGAATTATTTCATACAATGTATAGATTTTATTGCAAGAAAATTCAAAAGACCAAATGGACACGAATGGATTTCTTTATAAAAAAGAGTCTGTTAACTCTCCTTTTAATTTCCAGGTTCAGATCAACAGGAACCAGACTGTTCTTAATACCAGTAGGATCAAATAAGTCATTGAGCTGAAATGCCAGTTCATCAGGTAATGACCACTTCATACAGTCTGAGGTAAGAGATTTGGCCATCAGTGGCATGAGATTCAACATTGCCATTTTATCCTTCTCAGTCTGCAGCTCACAAAGTGCTCCAGGCCATTAAACTTTTCTCCATTTCCGATTCATCTTCATTCATAAATTCTTCCATGTTTATTTGACATTTCAGATAATTCTTTGAAAGATTTCTGTTTTATTAATTCCAGAAGGGTCAGTAAAATTAATTTTCTCATTTAATTCAAATTTTAAAGTGCTAAATAGAGAGTTTAAGATACTGAATTGAAAAAATATGTACTAGCTTCAAAGTCTGTAGCCACTAGATTTTTTTTTAATTTCATACACATCACTAGAGGTTATAGCCCTTAGATATATAGGAAAGACTGCTTGATGCTATTAATCCTGAAAGTTCTGCCTAATGATTATGAAGTAGTTCATGAATATTTTTTAGATCTATGAGAGCATCAGGAAATATACTTGTAATTAATTCAAATTTTAAAATAATTAATTGTACAATTTTGTAGGATACAGTGACAAAATTCGACACATTATAGAGTTTGTAATGATCAAATCAGGGGAGATAACACTAAAACCTCCTTAAACTTTAAAAAATTGATTAATATATAATAATTATATACATTTATATCATACAGTGTAAATTTCAATACATAAATATAACATGTATTGATCAAATCAGGGCAATTAACACTTTCCTCTCATTATAACTCTGTGCTATCTCCCTACAACCCCTCTCTTCTGGTTATTCATAAAATATATGATAGGTTACTATAAAAATTAGATTTTCCAGAGTTACATCTTTTGTCTCTGCCTGCTGAGTTTTCCTTTTCTCCATCATAGGTGGGTTGTGCATCCATAAGTGCTGCTGACTCACAACTGACTATGGAGTTAAGGAGTTTAATATAACAGAGGCAGAATCTTCTAAATTTTTATTACTTAAATTGATATTTGTTATAGGAAGAATGAGAGTTATAATATTCATAAGATATCACTGATGCCACTTAAACTATTAACATTGTGTTAAGGCAAAAATGAATGTATTTTGTCCTTAGCAGTTCAATTTCTTAAAAGCATTCTGTAATAAGGACTCCAATTCTTCAATTAGCTGCATGTACAGTCTTCTGCATTTCCTACTCATGGAGGTGTTGAAGAGATTAAACAAAATAACCCATGCAAAAAGTGCTGTGCACAAGGTCTGCACTTCATATTCTCCTGATTGTGTTCCCTTGGAATTCCTTCAAGAAAACATCATGCACCTGAGGATCTGCAAACCTCGTTAGAAAACACTGCTGAGAAACTGCTGAAGTACCCTACCTAGTCAGTGTCTGTCTCTTACAAACCTTTGCTCAGAAGGAAGACCAGTGCAGATATCATGGTCTTTTTCCCACTAAAAGTCCATCTTGTGTCTCCTCAAAATAAGAACAATCTGCTATCAAATCACAATCTCAAAATCTAAGAAAATTAAAGGTAATTCCATAATATCTTTGAGTAATGTCTATTTATGTTTCTCCGCCCCCACCACCACCATGACTTTTTATTGAAACTAGAAAACAATTTGCATCCATGCATTACATTTGGTTAGCATACTCTTCAGACAGATCAGGCACATTCAAGGTGGTGTGGCCATAGGGTTCTTTTTTTTTTTTTGTATACTCTTCAGCACAGATAATCCTCTCCTTTAATTTTTTGTGAGAATATTGATTTATCAAAGAAACTGGGCTTATGGAATAGTACATATACTGAAATTGTATGGTTTCTTCTTCTATTTTCCATGGTTTGTACAAAACTGAGATATTAGATTCAAAAGCATGCTTAAATTTGCACTAAATATTTTTGGCAAGAATACAGCATCTGTGATTCACATCACCAGGAGGCACATAATGTTAGTAAGTCTCTGTTAGTGATGCTAATTTGACTACTTTGCTATGTGTAACCACCAGCCTGCTCTACCATGAAGGAACGTTTCCCCCTTTCCAGTCAGCAAGGGCTCTACTGGGTGACATTATGAAACTATAGGAATATGTCATTCCTCATCATCTTGCTTAAGTGCTTTTTGGCATCCCTTGATGATCTTAAAGTCACTTATTTCACTGTAGTTTACAAACTGGTGAATTTTCTAATTTTTCTTTCTGTCTGAATTTATTTATTTTTCCTCTCCAAGCCCCCCCTACCCCTGCTTCATTATGACTACTGAAATGCTTATACTAAAATATCAATTATTAAAATCCTTCAACCCCACATTTTCTTCCCAGGCTTGCTCTACTGCACCCCAAGCATGAGTTTGAGTATATTGATCTCATGAGCAAAGATCTATTCACTCTGAAATGCTGGCTATGCTTCTAAGCCCTGGCTCCAGGGAAAAGTTCAGAGTTATCTCCAGATTTTAGTGGTAGGTTTGCAGCCAGAATATGATGTATTTATATATGTTTGAGCTTTTGATTTTGAGATAATTATAGATTTATATGTAGATCTAAGAAACATCCAGAAGCTCTTCACCAAGGCCCCCCAGTGGTAACATCTTGCAAGACAATAGTACAATATCAGCAAGGGATTAGCTGTGATGTAATCTATAGACCTCATTCAGATTTTACCTATTTTATATGTTCTCATTTGTCTGTATGGGGATATTTATTTCTATTCAAGTGTACCTTACTTATTTATAGATCTGTGTGACCACCACGATATCTCTGATATGTGGATGGTAATTCACAATAAGTGGGTGTAGAGACTAGGGAAAAATAGAGGTACTTTGGATTAAGAAGAGGGAAATAAAAGGAAGGGAGGAGGTATCAAGCAGAATGAACTGGACATTATTACCTTATGTACATAGATGATTATATAACTGGTGTGATTTTACAACGTGTACAATCAGAAGAATGAGACATTATACTCCATTTATGTATGATATGTCAAAATACATTCTACTATCATATATAAATAATTATTACAAATAAAAAAAGACACAAAACAGATCCATCATAAAGCTCTTTTAATAACTTTTAAAGTAACTGAACTCTCCTATCACTAACTCAGGGCAACTGCTAATTTGTTCTCTATCTCTATAATTTTGTCATTTTAACAGTGTTACATTAATGGAATACTTTGGTGTGTATGTTTTTAGAATGAATATTATTAAAAACTAAGCAGTATTTCCTTGAGCTCTATCCAATTGCTCTTTTTTATTGCTGAGAATATTTCATGGTATGACTATACCACAGTTTTGCCATTTACCCAGTGAGGGATGTTGGGTAATTTCCAGTTTTCAGTTATTGTGAATAAAGCTGCTATGGACACTTATACATAGGTTTTTATGTGAACCTAGGTTTTTTTTTCCTCTGGGATAAATGCCCAGGTGTGCTATTGCTAGTCTGTATAATAAGTTTATTGTGTTTTGTAAGAAAGTATCAGTTTTTTCCAGAGTGACTTTACCATTGTACCATTTTACATTTCCACCTACAGTTTATGGTGATCTATTTACCTGTCATTCTTGCCAGGATATGGTGTCCCCACGGTTTTTTATTTTGTCCTCATTATTTATTTGATTCACCTATTCTGATAGGTGTGTAATGATATTTCCTTGTAACTTTAATTTGCATTTTCCTAACAGCTAATGATGTTGAACAAGTCTTTGATGTGCTTATTTGTCATCTGTGAATTCTCTTCAGTAAAACACATCTTGCCTATTTTCACAATTTTTTAACTGTTGAATTTAAGTTTTCTTTATATATGCTCTAGATACCAGTAATTTGTTGATACGTTGTTCACAAATATTTTCCCTCATTTTTCATTCTCTTCATATGGGTTCTGACAAAGCAAATTTTTGGTGAGGTCCAATTTACTCATTTTTTTTTTTATAGATCATGCTTTTCGTACCATGTCTTAAAAAGTTTTGTCTAGTAATATATCCTGAAGACTTTTCTCCTTTATTTTTAAAAAATATTTTCTAATTTTACATTTATATCCATGATTCATTTCAAAATTTCAGTTAGTTTTGTATAAGCTGTGAAGTTTAAATCAATGCTTTTCTGCCTGCCTCTCTTTCTCCCTCCCTTCCTTCTTGTCCCTCTCTGCCTATCTCCCTCCCTTCTTTCCTTCCTTCCTTCCTTCCTTCCTTCTCTCTATTGCTTGCCCAGTTGTTCCACCACTGTTTGCCAAAAATTATCATTCCTCTGTTGGAAACCTTTGTATCTTTGTCAAAAACTCTAATGGACTTATTATATTTATTCTCTATTTTTTATGCATAACTGTCCTGTTAATACTACATTGTCTTAATTAGTATAACTACATAATACCATCAATCCATTTTATCTAAGCTCTTCATCTTTAGATTGAACCAAATAGTAGAATAAAAATATTTGGGAAAAATATATATCTGCTAAATATATACAAAATTTTCCTTGCATTATTATGTAAACAACATAATAGGGGACATAGCATTTACATTTTATTAGATGTATATATATGTTCATCTATAAATGTTCTAAAATATATGGGAATCTACAAGTAAGTAGATTATATGCACATACTATGCCATTTTAGATAAAAAGCTTGAGCTTCTTCCTATATTCCTAAATATAGGATCCACTTTTGTAGATCAAGGGTTGGCAGTGACCTGATTATTTAAGTTGATTTTATTGGGATATGTCATGCTTATTTATTATGCAGTTTCTATGGCTCTTCCCTCTGCAGCTGTAACAGAGACCTGATAGCCTAAAACCTAAACATTGAGTATTTGACGCTTTTCCGAAAAAAAATGAGCTAAGCCATGTCTTAGATCATTGTACAGTCTGAAAAAAATTCTGAAACTTCATATGGCTTCATTTTGTATATGCCTCTTAGATGCATCAATTTGGGAATCCTAGATCCTTCTCTCTGCATCCAAGTGTGCTCTCCTCGTGTTTGCAGTGGTGGCCATTAATGTCATCCTAGTACTGTGAATTTTGTTTCTTTGTTTTCAGTTAATGGCTAAAGAATAAAAAACTGAAGCACAGTAAAATATAAAGAGTTTATGTAAAAAAAATGATTCATGAAGCAAGCAGCTCCAAATCAGAAGTGGATCAGGAGTTCCAAGGGAACACAGTGGAAGTCTTTTATAAGATGAATTTAGAAGTAAAGCAAAGAAAATATTTGATTGGTTATGATTGCGTAGTTACTTTATTTGGTCTATTCCATCAGAAAGTCTCTAGTTACCTAAGTTCATTGGCTGTTTTTGATTGATTGATCTTACATTCTCTTTTTGATTAATTTAGACATTTACAAGAAATAGCTCAAGTTAATTTTCACTTATGTTTGCAAATTCAGCAAGGTTGAGGGTCCCGATGAAGCCTAATCAACTTTGTCTGCTCAGGGATCCTTCAGTTCCTGTTTCTAGTTTACTTTTATAAGAGCAAACATGGAAGTTTCAGAATTAAGGAACAGGAGTATAAATGCTGAAACATGGTAAATATTAAGTATTGTCCAGATTGTAGATGGATGGGAAGTGCAGGGACAAGTATTTTCTTCACTCATATAAAAAAAAAAAGAAAAGAGACTATTCAATCAATGTCATCCAAAAAATAGGCACACATAACTCTTAAAAAGTTGTAAAGGCAGAAGAAGTGAACATCAAAGTACATCTATTAAAAATTGAGAGGGAGAAGTGGAAGAGAAGAAGTGAGGAGTAATAGTGTCTAAATCAAGAAGCGAGGAATAAAAGATCCTCTATAGGTACAATATGAGAAAAAGTTGGTAGCCAGACATGGTGGTGTACACCTGTAATCCCAGTGGTTCAGGAAGCAGAGGCAGAAGGACCTCAAGTTCAAAGCCAGCCTCCCCAACTTAGTAAGACCCTAAGCAACTCAGTGAAACCCTTTCTCTAAATAAAATACAAAAAAGGGCTGGGGATGTGGCTGTGGTTAAGTGCCCCTGGGTTTAATCCCCTGGTACCAAAAAAGAAAACAAAAGGTTGGGTCCCAGAGGTCCCATAGACATGGAGCAGACCTTGGTTTCCATTTCATTCCGTTGCCTTGTGCTTTGTTCTGTGTGTAAATGTACATTTTACTTCAGTAATAATATATAATTTTAAAAGTTCAAGAAAAACATTTGGAAGACCCTGGTCTATGGAATTACAGAAAACTCAATGCTCACTCTGTGGCCCATCTGCCTTCCTTCCTCCCCAGCCCCCCGGGGTGCTCCCCACACCACATCTGTACAGTACTCTGGGTTCCTGCAATGCCCTGCCCCTGGGCACTTCTAAATCCCATGGACCCCAGGCCCAGAACAATCTGTGCACTTTCTCTAAGCTGTTCTGCTACTCTAGCTCCCACTCAGCCCATATTTGCACTCTTCATTTTCCCCAAAGTTTACTTTGTATCTTTCTCATCACGGTTATTCTTAATTTCACTGGGAAAAACATAAGAAAAAATCCAAACATCTGTGGCCACTTCAAAGCCTTGTCCATGGCCTGCAGACCTACTGGTCATTCCTTATCACCTTTGTTCCTGCTACCATGGCCTTCATTTTCTGGGGGCAATCCAGGTTTTCCCCCACTGCAGGGCCCTATGTTCAGGGACTGGCTTAAGGTCACCATCACCAGGTGACAGCATCACTTCCTGAGACACCCTTTCTTGACTCCTACCCACACCACAGTTCAAACAACAACAAAAGCAACCAATTCTGTTGTATGTTTTATGACAATTATCTTTCCCCCCTTGGTGCTCATCACAAAGATAATTATTAATTATTTGTTCAATTATTTACTGAATGTTCCCCCACACCCAACTGACCTGAAAACAGGATACTTATATCTGGCTTTTAGATTCCTATACCTCTAATGCCTCATCTGATGCTTGCCATAAAGTGAGTGTTCATTCATTGTTGTGTTATATAAAAATTTAAAGACCAAGAGATCTTTGAAATAAGGGTTTTGTTGAATTGTTGCTAATACTAGTTAAAAATACAAGAGGTCCTTCCTGGGATGAATTCCCTAAGCCACGAGCAGCATGATTAGATAGGAGTTAGAAAAAAAAAAGTCTACTAGATCTCCAAAGCCACAGTATTTTATAATAAAACTCAGAGGATAAGGAAACATAAGTCACTGACTTTGAGCCTATACCTCCTATTGATTAAAGGGGCAGGACAACACAAAGTGGGTAAAGCCTTGGGATAGGAAGACGACCTATAAGAAAATGACCTATAGGAAGAGCTTGATGCTTTTTGATTGGTCAATTTTGAAAGCAGATGTGATGCTGCTTTGATGGCTAACCTTCACTATACAGTTCAGGAATGTGGAGCTTTTCGTTTCTTTTCTCTTCTTTGGTTCAGCCTGAAGCTGTCAGTTAAATCAATTCTCCTTATTTCTTCCCTTTCTCCACCCTCTTGGCCTGCGACTAAATGTAGGGCATCTCAGAATTCCTTATCAATTCATTATGTTACAGGAAGGAGTGTATCATGTTGGCAGGTTTCAGCAAAGGGCATGGCATTTCTCTGCTACAAGGCTTAGCATCTACATGGAGAGAGGAGAGAGGTCTTTAGAGTGTTGGGGGTAAGGTGATCTTTGAACCCCGAGGAGCTCATTAGAATTGCTAATGAATAGTCTTTGTTTGTTTTGTTTTTTGGTGCTGGGGATCAAACCCAGGGCCTTGTGCATACAAGGCAAGCACTCTACCAACTGAGCTATGTCAAGAGCTTTGAAATGTTGTGAACAACCAATAAAAAAAAATTGCTAATGAATAGGAAGGGGAGATGCAGATTGGCCCACAAGACTAGATTTGTCTGTCTTCCTAGTGATGTCTACTGATGTCTCTTGTCATACCCTCCATGTGGACAACAGGAGTTATAGTTTTCAGGACATGCCAGAAGATCTGTTTCTAATACGGAGGAAAATAACTTGAGATGCAATTCTGAGCTGGGAGATCATTGACAAACACACTGGTGACCAATGTGCCAGCACCTCAGTGTCTAGTTGGATGGATCCCTGGGGTCAAAATAGAAAAAAAAAGTAGCTAGGAATGGCTATCATCCCCTGTTGTGCTATATAGGTGCTGAGTTGCCAAGGTAAACACCATCCCTTCATTACAGAAGACTACTGGAATAAAATGAATAAGGGAATGGCTGGGAGGCTGAATAGACCTTCACTGTGGATATGCAAGCAGTTTTGCCAATTATATGCGGAATTGGTTACTGCTGTCATGCAGAAAATGCTGCAATCAGGAAATCCAAATAAGACCATTGAAACAGCTTAGGAGAGATTAGCATGAAGAGGAAAAAATTGATTTGAGGGTCATATACGGGCAGAGGTGAGGTTTCAGCTATGAAAGGATAAGCTCTCAGAGAGAGAGGAAAAGTAGAACTTTGAAAAGTAAACTGGTGACCTTGTATGATGGCAGCATAGCAAACTTTCCTGATTGCTGAACATGAAACCATGAGTGAGGAAAGAAACGCTTTTTCAAGAACTACACTGAATGTGAGGTTAAAGGTTTGCATTTTGTTATACAGAAGAGCATGCTCCACCTTTCCCCTTTGTAAAATGTGGTGATTGATGATCTCATGTAGGAACCTCATTGACCCTCTGGTCTTGCAATTTGGATGATTCAGGTTGTGAAGTCAGTGGCAATTTTCTTCAGCCTTCACTACCTCCCAATCTTTCACTCAAGCCAGAAAGGATAAATAGGAACAAAAGGGTGAGGATTTGTGGGCAAGCCTTTACATTTGCTCAGTCAGCCTCACAGCAAGATTACCAAGTTCAACATGGAGGAAGAAGAAAGATTTCATGCACTATTCATAGTTACAGGTTTTACATTTTTCTTTTTAAAGTATGTATAACATTTCCCATGTTCCCTCTCATTTCTGTCAACTACAGGGCTTTCAACACTGACTCACCAAGGACCAACTGATTTTTTATAATTATGACCTCACATTTCAGAAAATCTTGTGCCTTTTGCAGCTTATCGATAAATTTAGTACCCCTATAGTGACAATAAAAAAGACCAAGAGTCATAGGGGGACTTTGAAAGAAAGGCTTTTTTTTGGGGGGGGGTGCGATATTTTGATTATTAAATAGATTAAAAAGTAGAATTTATTGATTGGAAAAAGCAAGCCTGACTCACAGCGACTAGAACTCCTTATTGGCCGAAGGAAGGAGAGTGGAGATGCAGGCATTTGTCTCTAAGTTAGTCCATAAGCATATATAATTCTTTAAAAGAAAAAAAAAAGAAATTGAAGTATAACATAATGAAATACTTGAGGTTGTTTCTTCAACAGAAGGCAAGGTTCAGAGAAATAAATCAACAGAGTGAATCCACAGGAACCTAGACCTCCCCCACAATGAAATTCACTTTCTTTATGATATTTTCCAGTTATGAGACTCTTTTTCAATCCTACTTTGTTAATGAAAGCAGGGGGTCTTAGGAACAATGTGCTTGGCCAGGGGTAGGCTTTGCTTTCAAAGCTGTAGTGGGAGGGTGCCCTCTGGTGGCAGCCAGAGTTGGTCCTGAGGTTGAGAGGATGGAGATATTGACCAAGGCACCTAGAAACTCCTTCCTGCAATATCTTTGAATGATGAAAATAGAGAAGTATAATGATAGCACTGAGAAGCATCTCTGATGTTCAGTAGCCACTACAGTAGTTATGCCAATTTTTTTAAAAAGACCGAGATTTCCCAAGGCCTTCTGGTCACTCTACTTTCCTCCAGATATCCCTGCCCTAGAATAGGTAGGGACTCTGTGGGAATTAATTGGAGCCAATTCTACATGATTCATGTTGAGCTTGATGCTTGTTCTCCATGGTTAAGGGTTTTGAACATGAATCCTTGGAGCATCTGGTATTTGGGATGAATGGGGAAGAAGAAATGAAGAAAGAAATTTTTACACCCCAGAAGTGGTGAAGTAGAGAAGTAAAAAGAGCTGATTACTCTCAGGTTAAATTCTCTGATACTTGGCCTGAGTCTTTGGTGCCAGCCTATGCTCACAGATGCAGAGCATAGAGAGGAATGTGGCTTTGATGCTCTCTAAATACTTGTCTCGGACATATCTTGCTTATCTCTTGCACCCCATATGGTAGGGGTAACCTAAAGACCGTTGCCTCATGTAGCACTCAGGATGTTCTCATTACACTATTGTGGAATGGATTTTGAGCATCCTTTCTCCTTCCTGGAGGCAGAAGGGTCCTTCCTGAAAAGCAGGGGCAATGCAGATGTGAAGAAGAGGCAGTGGCAGAAGGGGGAAGCAGATAGTAGACCAGAGGACCCAGATGTGCTCTTCCAGATAAAATTAAGGGATACAAAATAGAATAAAAAGAGGGAGGAAAAAAGGAAATTGGGTGAAGTAAAAAGGACAGATGAGGAGGAGACACCCAAGGAGGAGAGATGTTATAGGAAAAAAGTTAAATCGAGAATAATGTATTCACCAGGTGTTAAATTGTCTGTCTGGTGGACATCATCTATGCATCTGTGTCTGGGAGACTGGAAGGGCAGCCTACACTTCAACAAAACGAATTAAGTTAGGGGGCTGACTTGAGCACTGGAGAAGAGTTGGGGCATAGACTTTCATTTCTGCCTCTTTTACTGCCTGGATGCAGGAGCCCTGCTTACTACTATCATATGACTGTGAGCAGGTCACAGGACAGAGTGAAAGACAACAGTTCTTGAAAACAAAATGCTTAATTGGCATAACTTTGCTTTATTTCCAATGTAGAATTTTCCCCCAAGCAAGTCATATTTCCAAATTCAAAGCAACTTGATCCCTAGAATGCTATTTCCGTGATTCTGCCACTCTTTCTCCAAACATTACTCTTGTCTCTTTGTCAGGATGAGGACCAAACCAGCATGTGTCAGCTGTTAGGGGAGCTAGATACCTTCAGGTTATCCCCTCCATTTCTCAGTGCACTAAGACAAAGGACTCCCCAGGGTCCTTTGCTAACTGATTCTCCTCCTGCACCAGCTACTTCTCCCAGGGTACTTCCAGGATACAGCATGAGATCTGTCTCAGAAAATACGATTCCTTTCTTCTGGCACTTCCTTCTCCAGAGGTATAATTTCTACATGTGGAAATTACAAAGAGAAAAAGTTTGGCTGCATGTAAGTGAATCTTTGGGGATTTGTCAAATCTAGACAAGGGGGTCTCTGGAGCTGGTGAGTCCCATCTCTGGAGAGGGCATCTCTTAGAGTCCACATGACTTGACAGCCTGACCATGGTGTTCACAGCATCAACAGAGGAAATAAATGAATGCATGAATCGCAAGGTGGTGAATGTCTGAGGGTTGAAGAAAATATTTTGCATTTCATCAATAATTAAATAGTACTATTTTTCTCCCTATAGAAGAAAAGTAATGTAAGTACTTCAGGCCTGGGTGGTAGAACCTCTGGATGAATAAGCTGAGACAGTGTAAGTATGCTTGACTTGGACAAAAAGATACATTTAACTCCCTGCCTATCATTTACAACCTGTGGGGCATTTGGAGGGTATTTTGTCATACTCACTACTGGTTTCTTGTAAAATATGATACAAATAGATTAATTTACAATGTTATTGTATAGTTAAATTAAGATTCTGCTAGTTAAATTCCTGAGTATACTATGTAAAAACTGTGTGTCATTTACCATACAGCATTATTGAGATGTGAAATATGTACACTGGATGCTTAAACAGATTTCTTGATTAATTATTGTTGTTTCAAGAAAAGTGGGAATAAGTCACTACCTTTCCCTCCCTTTGTAAATATAAATCCACAAGCCTTCCCTGAAGCATGTCAGATATATGATAGATGGTATATAGATAGATGATAGCCAGATAAATGGAAAGATATTCTGGTTTTGAAAATTGAAAGTATTATTGAGACAACTGTTAATTTATGAGCAGATATAAGCAATAATACAGGGAAATTCTAAATACATTTAACCCATTTTCCCCAAATGATAGCTGTTTACAAAATAGCTGCTTACAAAATTATAGTATAATATCACAATCAGGACACTGACATTGATGTAACTCACCAATCTTATTCAGATTTCCCTAGGGCTCCTTATAGTTATTGTGTCTGTGAATCTGCATTTGTGGGACTATATTTCTGTACAAGTTTACCACCTGTGTAAGTTCATGTCTCTACCACCAAAGTTAAAGATGCTTTAAAGTTCTGTTCAATAAATATGCTAAAAAAAGAAAAAAAAATCCTAAATAAGAAATTTAACATTATACCTCAATGAGATAGAAAAGAACAATCTAATCCCAAAGCTTACAGGAGGAAAGAAATAAGAAATACCAGAATAGAAATTAATAAAATAGAAACTAGGGGAAAAACCCGAATCAATAAAACTTAAAATTGATTTTTTGAAAAATTTGAAAAATGCTTAGCTAGAGTGAGGAAAAATAGAGAGGAAACAAATAAATAAATTCAGAAACAAAAGTAGAGACATTTCTACAGATGTTTAAGAAGAAGAAAGGAAGAAAAAGAATACTATGAACAACTATACACTAACAAATGGGATAACCTAGAGGAAACAGATAAACTCCCACAAGTATGTTGTCTACAAACATCGAATCAGGAAGAAATAGAGAGCCAAAACAAATTAAGAACAAATTAAAGAGGTCGAAACCGTAACTAGAAACCTCCCAACAAATAAAAGCCTAGGCCTAGAGGGCTTCATGGCTCAACTCTACCAACATTCAAAGAATTAATGCCAATGTTTTAAAACTCCTCCAAAAATGAGAGCTGAATGGAACACTTGTTAGCTCATCTTACAAGTCCAGCATTTCCTTGATACTAAAACCAGACAAAGATATCACAAAAAAACTCTAAGCCAATATGTTTGGCAAACACTGATGCAAAAATCCTCAATTCAACATTAGCAAACAGAATTCAACAACATGTCAAAAATATTATAGTGCACTATGATCAAGTGAGATTTATTCACATCATACAAGGCTGATTTGACATATGCAAATCAATCATTGTGACATGTCACACTGACAGGCCGAAAGATAAAAACATGATCATCTCAACTGATGAATGAAAAGGAATCAATAAAATCCAACCTTTTTTTTTTCTTTTTAAATAACACTGCCAATGGTTTAGGTAGGGTTAAAAGCTCCTCAACATAGTAAAGGCCATTTATGAAAAGTCACAGTCTTTCATGATGTTAGCACATCAAAATCAATGTGTGGAAAACTGAAAGCTTTTCCTCTAAAATCCAGTACAAAACAAGAATAACCACTCTCTTGCCACTACTTTTATCAACACTATACTAGAAGCATTAGCCACAGAAATCAGTGAAGAAAAAGAAATAAGAGGTATCCAAATTAGAAAGAAAAATGTAAAATTATCTCTTTCTGCAAATAACATGATTTTATATTTATAAACCTCCAAAAACTACACCAAAAATTTGTTAGAACTAATAAAATAGAGATTAGTACAGGTGCAGGATACAAAATCAACATCCAAAAATCAGTTTCATTTCTATAAAAAAAGATAGTGCAGCAAAAAACGATCAAGTTAACAATCTGATTTATAATAGCATCCAAAACCAAGACCCAAAACAAAGAAACAAAAAACACAAATTAAAAATCCTTAGAAATAAATTTAACAAAGGAAATGAAAGATATTTACACTGAAAACTATAAAACATTAATAAAAGAAGCTAAAGAAAACACAAATAAGTGGAAAATATCTCATGTTCATGAATTTGAAGACTTAAAATTGTTAAAAATGTCCATACTATCCAAAGCAATATGTTAATCCAGTGCAATCCCTATTAAAATGCCAAAGGCTTTTTTCATAGAAATACAAAAACAATTCTAAAGTTTATACGAAATCACAAAAGTCCTTTAATAACCAAAGAAATACTGAAATAAATAAATAAAGTTGGAAGCATCACAATTTCTGACTTTAAATTATATTACAAAGCTATAGTAATCAAAACAGCACATGGATGGCAAAAGAAAAAAAAAAGACATAGATCAGGGGAAAAGAATAGAAAGACCAGAAATAATTCCAAACATGTATGATCAAATATATATATATTTTTAAAAAGTACCAAGAGAACACATTTAGACTGGATGTGGTAGCACATGCCTGTAAACCCAGCAGCTTGGGAGGCTTAGGCAGGAGGATCACAAGCTTAAAACCAGCCTCAGTAATTTAGTGAGGCCCTAAGCAACTTAGCGAGACCTTGTCTCAAAATAAAAAAATAAAAAGGGTTGGGAATGTGGCTCAGTGGTTAAGTGCCACATCAATTCAATCCTCAGTACAAGATAACAATAATAATAATGATAATAATAATAACAAAATACAAGAACATATTTAGAAAAGAATAGCCTCTTCAATAAACAGTACTGGGTCCAGCAGTTCTGGAGGCTGAGGCAGGATGATCTGGACAAAACTAGCCTAACCAACTCAGTGAGACCCTGTCTCTAAATAAAATACAAGATAGGGCTGGGGATGTGCTCAGTGGTCAAGTGCCCCTCAGTTCAATCCCTGGTACCCAAATAAATAAATAAACAAATAGTACACTGGAGAAACTGGATTTTCACATGCAAAAGAATAAAATTGAACCCTTATCTTACACCAGACACAAAAAGTCAATTTTAAATGGTTAAAATGCCTAAATGTAATGCCTGAAACTATAAAATTCCTAGAAGAAAACACAGGGGGAAAACTCCTTGATGTTAAAGTTGGCACTGATTTTTTTTTTTTTGTATCATAACACAAGCTCAGATAACCAAAGAAAAAATAAATAAATGAGGAATTAACCAAACTAACCAGCTTATCACAGTGAAGCAATCAATCAACAAATTGAAAAGGCAACCTGTAGACTGGGAAAAAATGTTTGCTAACCATATTTCTGATAATGGTTGACATCTAAAGTTTATAAAGAACTCATACAAATCAGTAGCTGGAAAACATGTAACCCAATTTAAAAATGAGTAGGATATCTAAATAGACATTTATACAAATGATAAATAAAAATGATCAACATGTTAATGAAAAGAGATGTTCAACATTACTAATCATCAGGGAAATGTAATCAAACCACCATGAAATATGACATCATACCAGTTGGGATGGCTGTTAACCAGAAAGAGATAAAAAGTCTTGGTGGGGAAAGGGAACCCTTATACACCTTTACTGGGAATATAATCCATGCAGCTACTAAAGAAAGCATCACAAAGGTTCTTGAAGAAATGATAAACAAAATGATCACATGATCCAGGAATCCTTCTTCTAGGTATGTATCCAAAGGAAGTGAAATCACCACCTCATAAAGGTCTTCTTTCTTTCCGCAGCAAACTGTCTGGAAAGAACAGAATGATCCATTTCTGGATGATCAGGTGACATTGCAGAGAAGCTCTGAAATGAGAACTACAAAATGAGATTTGCATCACATCCTATGACAAACACAAAGTCCCATTTAAGGAAGCAGGTAGGAATTGTGTGTGTGTGTGTGTGTGTGTGTGTGTGTGTGTGTGTTTAAGAACTGTTTGTGAAGATTCAAATCCAAACCAATGGCATTTTGGGAAACAACATATGAAATTTTATGCAAGGAATTGAAGAGATCTCTAGTATTGTAGAGAAAAAGGTCAAGTGAGTTTGTATATAATGTCCCATGGACATCAAGTCAAGATCGGTTTTAGAATGGCTTGCGTTCTCATGCTCACCTAAAAGTGATGCATATCAATATGCCACCAAAGTTCACATTCTAGCCCTGTGGCATGTTACCTCTGTGCCTCATCCCCTCCAGAGAAGGATATCTGAAATGTTCTGCTTTCCTTCATAATCAAAATTCCCATTTCAGGCCAAACACCATCCACAGAGTGTTTGGCACATGTTGAACATTAGTCAATACCACTATTCCTCTCCTCAGGCCACAGGAGAATATTCAGGTTGACACTCTTTGTTAAGTGATATGGCTATCTTAGAGCCATCTGGCTCTGTGGAAACATCTTTGTTTTTTTCTGTTGGGCAGACTGTCTCCTCTTAAATCCCAAAAATAAATCACAAGCAACACAATTTGTTGTTGTTTGAATGCATGTGATTAAAGGAAAGATTTATCTTCAGAGAAATATTCATAGTTTTTCCTTCTTCTCTTCTCCTTCTCCTTCTCCTTCTCCTTCTTCTCCAGAAGGACTACGCCAGAAGGACTTCTTCTTCTTCTTCTTAGCCAGGACTACTGCCATCTATGAGTGAAGCCTGGGACAGGTGCTATGTGATTGTGGACAAGCCACAATCTCACCCAGAATGAGACTGAATCAACTGAACAGCTTTTGCTGGGGGACTCCCATGAGGCAGCCATGGCCCCACATGCTGGAGGGAAGGAGAACAGAAGCCCAGTGATGAAGAAATCCAAGGCCTCGTTGTCAGGAAGCTCACAGCCAGGAAATGGAGTGCCCTGTTTTCGGTCATAATCAAAATCCCCATTTCAGGCCAATAGTCAAGAGCCACTCTTTAGGGATAATGCTAGAGTAAGTTGTGAACCCCACCCTGAGAACTCACTGGAGCAAAAATTGCCACAATGAGTGAAGGGCAAAATGACACTGAATGTTATTATCTTAACATTATGACAAAGCTGTAAGCAAAGTTAATCCAAAATAGGAAAGCAATGGACACTGGCTTTGCACATTATTTTAAAAAACACAGCTTTTTAATTATACAAATAATCATATTAAGTGTGGAATAATTTTGAAATGTGGGGGACAGGAAAATGAAAATCACTACATTACTGCTATCTGAGAATATGTGCTTCTGACCATGGCTCTATCTCTCCACCTTCATTTTCTCAAAAGTGGAATAATGACATCCAATCTGCTCTGCAACCTGCTCTGAACTTAAATTAATTTTCCACATTTATATGAGTAACTAAATCCCTAAGCTATCATTTTTCTGAATGTAAAAGGATTCAGTTTGGATGAACCATGGTCTGATTATTCTAAATAACCCACAAAAATACCCTATCTGTATCTGTTTCTGAAACTTTAACCACATTTGTTGGCTAAACGTTTGTGTATATCCTTATTTACTTAGAAATAATTCCTAAAAATTGCATTGCTGTGCAGACACATTTTATGCTTATTGCCAAACTAATAAGCTTTTTTGATAATCTGCTTTGTTGACGATAAAAACCAGCATGATACACGGGAGCTTATTTCTTCACAGCATGTCACAGATCTGCTCCCACAAGTTACCATTCTGACTTCAGATGACTCACTTTAACAAATTCACATGTATCGTAAAGATTTTATCATGTTTTCTTGCTAATAGGCACGAAAAATCTTGTCATTTTACCACATCAAGTTTTCAATAAATGACTTGGGATATAAGATACCTATGACAATCAGCATGAACCTTAGTAATACTTAGAGAGAAATTGGAATGCAGGAGGGGAAGAAAAAAGAATATTGATTAAGATACATAGTATCACATTCTCTGAATTATTGAAATCCTTAACAAGAAGCACTACAGGCATTGAAACCTTTAACACAAATTAAGATCTCTTTCCCTTGAAAGGCATATGGTTCAGTGGTGAGGACTCCGCAGGGTGTGGAAACATGGGGCTTTGGGTCTTATTCCATACCTTAAAGCTGTGTGAAGAAATTTGAGCAGATCCATTAAATTTCCCATCTGGAACCAGATGAAAAAGCTTGCCAGTTCTGCCTCACGTGATATTATAATTTCCAGAGAAGAGTGTTATTAAATTAAGGGGTTATGATTAAGACCAACTGGCATAAGGACTTGGATTTGGTTATCCTCCAGAAGTGATTAATGCTCAACTTGTTTAATTAGTTTTTCTTTCAGTGATTTGAAAAGCTACTTTCAGGAGGATTCTGGAACATGATTATACTTGGTGTTGGCTGTGAGCAGTGGTGCCGGAGTCATGACCCATTTGCCTTTACATGCCCAGAGCTTTACCCTTCACAACTACCTAGAAAAGTCAAGATAATGGAGAAATGATCACTAGGTAGGGCCAAGTATGAAAATAAAGGCCACCACCATTCGGTTTCACTAGAAGCTTGATGCATTGGGTTATTTTAATACCACAAATGATTCTCATTTTTGCATTTATTTCATAGCTACCTTTGTGGGCTACAAACAACGGAGGTAAGTAAACTCCACAGGTATTTTGGTCACACTCTCCTGATGAGCATGATTTTTCCTTTAACTGCCAGCACCAAAAGGATCTCTCCATCTTGTCATGGAGAAACCAGCAGCTAGGAAAAAGAAAGGTCTCAAAACTGACGAGTAATGTAGGATGGGAAGGCAGAGGGAGCTGGGATCAGTGCTAGAAAAGAAGAAAGCTCAGGCAGTAGGAGAGAGAAACAGAAATTGTCAGCTCCTGGTCCTGTTCCAGTCCACACATTTGTCTACAAATTTTCACTCATTGTGTGTCATCTTCATTTTAAAGGCAAGAAAATCAGGGTTCAGAGATGAGTCACTTTTAGATGCCTACATACTTATTCAACAGGTGTTTGAAGTAGGGTTTTCTGCTTTTCTTATGCCAAATATGAAACTCTATTCTCTCCCAGAGTCAGAATCTAGAGTCCTTAAAATCATGAACTTCATTGATAGTCAAGGCAGAGCTGGGGTTGTGTCAAATGTAAATACAAATATCAATGATGACAATAATAAACATTTACTCAGCACTATATGCTAGGCACTGGTTCAAGCACTAAGCTGCTTTTAATAAGATTGGGTAGGAAGTGAACAGAACGGGGGATAAGAATGTGAAAGACAGTGAAAAGAATTTGACACAAATTTCCTATGTATGTATATGAATACAAGATTGGGGTCCTAAATAGAAAAAGATATATTCCATGCATGTATAATTTTATCAAAATGGACTCTTCTGCCATGAATAACTAAAAAAATAAGAAAAAATATAGGGTATGACATGGTACCTTAATAGAACTTTATTAGAATTTTCAATGATTAAAGCTTTTTTCTGATTCACATTATATGTCCATTTTTGATTGGCTTTGTTATTTTTTACTGCCTGACAGATGTAGAGAAGTATTAAATCACACATTGTCTCTTAAAGCACTCACCTGGAGGTGACACAAAACCAGATGCCATGGGCCCACTGGACTCACAAGTCCCTACTTGATTGCGAGGGGAGGGGCTGTGCCTGGGAAGCAGAGTCCAATACTAGGTGACATGCAATGACTATCGTGCATGTGTAATGTCCTTTGCTTCTCCCAAAACTATTTTACAGAATAGGAAATGAGGTGGGGAAAGATTTGGGGACCTGTTGTAAATCACACACAACTCATATAGATAGAGCTTAGCCTTGATTCCAGGCAATTTGACTCCAAAGTCTGCATGCTTTTTATTATTTATTTTTTAAATTAATGAATAACAATTATAATATTTATCAAGTAGGTCATGATTTTTTTTTGTATCAGGGATTGAACTCAGGAACACACAACCACTGAGCCATCCCCCGCTCTATCCCTAATTTGTATTTTATTTAGAGACACGGTCTCACTGAGTTGCTTAGTGCCTCACTGTTGCTGAGGTTGGCTTTGAATCCACGATCCTCCTGTCTCAGCCTCCTGAGCTGCTGGGATTACAGGTGTGTACCACCATGCCCAGCTGGCATGATTTTTTGAAATATGTATACATGATGGAATGGCTAAATCAATATAATTAATGTATGAATCACTTGTTTGTTATGAGAAACTTAAAATCCAGCAATTTTCAAGTAAATAATACATAGTTATTAGCTACAGTGTCTGTTAGCCAATGCATCTCTTGAACTTACTTCTCCTATTTAACTGAATATTTGTATCCTTTTATCAACATGTCCCCAATCTCAACCTCACCCCATCAGCCCCTGGTAAGCACCATTCTTCTTTCTGCTTATATGATTCTATTTATAAATGAAATTACATTATTTGTCTTTCTGTGGCTGGCTATTTCACTTAGCATAATGTCCTCTATTTCTATATGCTTGTATCACAAATTATAGATATATCCTTTGTTTTAATAACTGCATAGTATTCTGTTGTGTTTATATACTATGTTTTCTTTTTAAATTTATTATTATTATATTATGGTGAATGGTCACTGTATAACAATTAATTAAAATTACAAATTAATGTTTCATTGTGACATTTCCATATATTCATATATGCTTTGATAGTATTCACTCTCCCTATTGTCCTCTATTGTCCACCATCCTTTCCGCCCTTGTCTCTTTCCTTTTCGTTGACAGGCTCCCTTCTACTTTCTTTTTTAAAATTAATTTTATTATTTTTTAAAAATACATGACAACAGTATAATGCATTACAATCCTTATTACACATATAGAGCACAATTTTTTGTATCTCTGTTTGTATATAATGTATGTGGACACCCAATTTAAATCTTCATACATGTACTTTATATAATGATGACCATCACATTCCACCATCTTAAATAATTCCCTTCTCCCTCCCTTTCCCTCTCACCCCTCTTCCCTATCTAGAATTAATCTAATCCTCCCATGCTCTCTCTCCCTACCCCACTATGAGTCACCCCCCCTTATATCAGAGAAAACACTTGGCATTTGTTTTTTTGGATTGGCTAACTTCACTTAGCATTATCTTCTTCAATGCCATCCATTTACTTGCAAATGCCATGATTTTGTTCTTTTTAAATACTGAGTAATATTCCATTGTGTATAAATGCCACATTTTTTTATCCATTCATCCACTGAAGAGCATCTAGGTTGGCTCCATAGTTTAGCTATTGTGAATTGTGCTGCTATAAACATTGATGTGGCCTTCTTTTAAAATTTTAATTAATTGTTATTTTTTATATTTTCTTATAGGAGATTAAACTTGCCATACTTTCTGAAACTGCCATATTTTGGTAAACATTATGATCTCCAGTTTTATTCATTTTCCTATAAATTACATTAGTTCATTCTTCTTTGTGGCTGAATAACAAACCGTCTATTGTGTTTATATACCATGTTTTCTTTATCTTATCTATTGATGAACATCATTACTTGGCTCTTATAAATAGTGCTGTGATAAACATGGGCGTGCAGGTATCTCTTTTGCATGCTGATTCCGATGCCTTTAGGTCAGTGTACTCAGGAGTATTATAACTGGATCATACATAGTTCTATTTTCAGTATTTAGTACTCTTCAATAGTGACTGTGCCTTCCCACTGACAGTGTGTAAATGTTTGTTTTCTCCCACATCCTTGACAACATCCTTTTTCTGTTGTTTTTGTTTTTGTGTTTTTGATAATAGTCATTCTCACTGCAGTGAGATGGAATCCCAATGTAGTTTTGATGTGCATTTCTCTGATGGCTAATGGGGTGAGCATTTTTTCCATATAACCATTAGCCATTAGTTATTTTTTTGAGAAGTGTCTGTTCAGCTCATTTACTCGTTTATTGACTGGATTACTTGTTCTTTTTGTGTTATTTTTTTGAGTTGTTTATATATTCTGTATATTAATTGTCTCTCAAATGAATAGCTGGAAAAGATTTTCTCTTAGTCTGTAAGCTGTCTCTTCACTCCGTTGATTGTTTCTTTGGCTGTGCAAAAGCTTTTTAATTTGCTGTAATCCTGTATGCCAGTTCTTGACAGTATTTACTGAGCTATTGGAGGAATTTAGGAAGTCATTGTGCAATATCTCAAAAGGCTTCCCCTATATTTTCCTCCAGTAGTTTCAAAGTTTCAGCTCTTACATTAAGGTCTTTGGTCAATTTTTACTTTATTTTAGTACAAAGTGAGAGACAGTGATCTAGTTTCAGTTTAGTACAGGTAGATTTCCAGTTTTCCCAGCACTACATGTTGAAGAGCCTATTTTTTCTCCAATTTATGTTTCGGATCCTTTAACTCAGATGGCTGGCTGGGCACAGTGACACATGCCTGTAATCCCAGAGGCTTGGGAGGCTGAGGCAGGAGGATTCAAGTTCAAAGCCAGCCTCGGCAACTTAGTGAGGCCCTCAGCGACTCATCAAGACACTGTGTCCAAATAAAATATAAAAAGGCTGAGGATGTGGCTCAGTGGTTATGTGCCCCTGGGTTCAATCCCTAGTACCCTAAAATGAACAAACAAGTTAGATGGATAGTTGTAGATGTTTGAATTTTCTCCTGAGTTCTTTATTCTATTCCTTTAGTCTATAGGATTATTTTTATGCCAATACCAAACTGATTTTTTTCTGATGGCTCTATATGGTATATTTTGAAATCAAGTACTGTAATGACTTCGACGTTATTCTTTCTGCTAAAGATCGCTTTGCCTATTCAGGATTTGGGGGATTTCCATTTGATTTTTAATTTTTTAAAAATTTATTCTTATTAGTTATACATATAGTAGAATGTATTTTGACATATTATACATACATGGAGTATCACTTCTCATTCTTCTGGTTGTATATGATGTAGACTTACATTGGTTGTGTGATCATATATGCACATAGGATAGTAATGTCCTATTGATTCTACTATCTTTCCTATTCCCATTTCCCCTCCCTTTACTTCATTCTCTTTATCTAATCCAAAGTACTTCTATTCTTCACTAACCCTCCAAACCCTTATTGTGATTTTAAGGGTTTTATTTTTTCCTAGTTCTCTGAAGAGTGTCATTGACATTTTAGTGGAGAATTTCATTTAATCTTTAGGTTGTATGGCCATTTTAATCCAGTCTATGGATATTTTTATTTTCTTCTTCAATTTTTTTCTTCAATGTTTTTTTAATTTTCATTTTTGAGGTCTTTACTTCCTTGGTCAGGTTTATTCCTAGGTATTTTTTTTAGGTTATTGTGAATGGAATTGTTTCCCTCATTTCTTTCTCTGTGGCTATATACTATTTTTTTTATACCCATGTATGTGTTGATGGACACTTAGGTTGATTCCATGTCTTGGATATTGTAAATAATATTGCAATGAACATGAAGGCCTATATTACAATTTACACTGTACTATCACACATTACTGTCTCTCTAGCTACTCTGGACTGAAAACTAACCATGTACTAACCATGAAATCACCATTTACAGAACCTTTACTCCTCTCTATCCTACAAATTTTCTTCATCACATTTTACCAAGAACCATGACACTATTAGGACAGTGGATAATTTATTCCATCCTCCGTAGGCAATAGTCAAAAATTGAATCTTAGCTTGTCTGACTCCAAAGCCTGTATCTATTGTCTTTACCTTATAAAATTCCTGGGAGACCTAGCACATCTCTAGTCTTAATAAATGTTACATGAGTACCTACTTTTCACAAGATACAGGAAACTGAAGGTTTTCTCATCTTAGCTTGCGATGGGCAGTTATTTAAATATATATCTTCATAGCACAAAGAAAGAAGAGGCCAGACATAAGGCAATCGCCAGCCCATATGATACCTCCATGAGGTTTAGAAAAACACCTGTAATCCCAGCATCTCAGGAGGCTGAGGCAGGAGACTCAAGAGTTCAAAGCCAGCCTCAGCAATTTAGCAAGACCCCAAGCCACTTAGCAAGACCCTGTCTATAAACAAAATATAAAGATGCTCTAGGAATGTGGCTCAGTGGTTCAATGCCCTTGAGTTCAATCCCTGGTACAAAAAAAAAAAAAACAACCTTCAAATCAACAAAAAACAAACAACAATAATTACAAAGTAGCAAAAAAAAAATAAATAAAAAGAGAAAAACACTTCTTTCTCAGCTCACCTAACTTCTATTTCTTACACAGTGCATTGATAGAATAAGATCCTCTACTGCCATCTGCTAGAGAATTGTTGTAAAACACATACAAGTCTATGATAACTAACATTGTACATGGTGTCCCTGAAGGATATGCACAAACATTTGCATGGGTGGTTTGACCATGCTCACCAAAGGGCTCCTGGTTCTTCCTTTCTATTTTCCCATGCTGGATTTCATTTGCATTTTACTATTCTAAGAAGCACAGAAGCAGCTTTGCTGTCCTGATAAAATAGAACTAGACAGAAATAATTTGTCAATCTCTCCCATGAGAAAAGCTATGAAAATCTAAGAACATGCAGTCTTCCTATCCCTTTTCCATAGTAAGAGAGAAGCAATTTGCAATCTACACATGACTAATAGTCTTCACCTTTGTCATTTCTGCCTGGAGGACTTCACAAGTGACACCATCAACTCTGAGCATTTGGATAATTTTCTGTGTAGCAATTGCCTCCACATCCTGTGTGCCTCATTCTGAGGGCACAATTCTTCTCTAAGAGCAAGAGCTGAAAGCAATTGGAGAATTGGGATGCATAACACACATGCTGTTTGCCACATCAGTGAGCTCTCTTCTGATTGCTACTTATCCATTCATTAATCTTAGCTGAGTTCCTGTTACCAAACTAGTCTCTATACCAGATGTTGATATACAGCAATGAAGAAAACTTTACCTGCATAGTTAACTTGTGTTTATTTGCTAGATCAATAGTTTTTGCAAGTAGAAACACTATATTAAGTTTTTCTCTGCAACCCCACACTTGTGCCTAGAATAGCTCCAATATAGTCAGATATGCAAAATGAGATTATATTTTTAGCATAGCATGATTCTAAAAATAAATCTTTCAAGTGACCCAGTGTCTTGTAGGTGCTACCTTAAATGTGTTACTGAATGGCCAAACTGAAGTCAATCTTCACCAGTGTGTTAGTCAACTTCCATAACTGTGACAAATTCCTCAACTTATGAGGAGTCAAGATTTATTTTGGCTCACAGTTTCAAAGCTTGCAGTTCACAGTCACTTAGTTACATTGTTTTTGGGCCTGTGGAAAGGCAACACATCATGTTGGGGGGTGTGTAGTGGAGCAAAACTGTTCATTTCATGGTGACGGAGAAGCAAAGAGAAGAGAGAAGGAGCTAAGGTTCTCATAACCCCTTTGAAAACACACCTCCAATGACCTAACTTCCTCCAAAATTCTGTTACCTACCAATATTGTCATTGGCTGGCTGCCAAGCCTTTAGCAAATGGGCCTTTGGGGGATCTTTAAACCATAACATCTAGTCTCCTGGTTTCAAAATACAAAGATATTATTATTTTAACCCAAACATTTATCAAATATTCAAACTTTGTGGGAGAATTTAAATGACAGTATGTTGCTATAAACTGACAACATTAATACTAGTACTTAGAATTTATTGAGAAACTCCTATATATAACAGCTTCATTGATCCAGACTTACTAGAAGTAAGTTAGAACCAAAAAAAATATTGTTATTGCCCTTTAGACCAGAATGTGTTGTACATCTTGATATTAACTAAGTATTTGACAATAGTATCCATATCTTGATGGATAACCTAATTTCTTAGGTAGGATAGTAGACCCTTAACTAAATCACTAAAGTGTATCGACTACCAGATCTGTGTCAAATTGATAAGTTATCCTTAGCTGTGGGTTATTGGTATACATTGTTTAATACTTTTATCAGAAGCTCAAGTGAAGACCAGTTTGCAGCTTCCATAGCCACAGAAGACAGTCAAGTTTAAAAAAAGATGACATTGACAGATGAGAATGAGGAGCTACAGAAAAATAAAATCAAATGTATTAGGAAAAAATGGAATAGCCTGTATTACAGGAAGTCAGTTGTGAGTTACATAGGATTTCTGGCTTGGTGATGACTCATGTGAGGAATGAATGAGATTTTAGAGAAATGAAACCTCAGATGAACAAATCCTGTGACAAGGCATGCCAAAATAGAACAATTGAAATCTAGCTACCAAATTAAATGTGGCAATGGTTCCACTACTTTGTCTGTGGGTATTAGTACAGCTAGAATTGTATTTTCTCTCTTAATGCATTTTTACATTCTAAGTACATTTACAGCTATTGAAAATTTTACCATGAGTGCCATAGTCATACACAGTAATATTCTCAGTGGCTTTAGAAAATTGAAAGTCTCTCTTTAAAAAAAAATCATCTAATTTTAATTTTTTTATTTTTAATAGATACATAAAAGCACAAAATTGTACAAATTAATGGGGCACTCTAATGTTCGCACACACACACACACAATGTATATATTGTGTAATGTTTAAATCAGGCTAATCATGTTTATGTCCTCAAACATTTATCATTTGTTTACAGTAAAAACTTTCAAAGTCTTTTCTTTTAGCTTTTGAAATATACAGTACATTACTGTTAGATAGTCACCATACTGTGCAATGGTATATGAGAAATCCTTGCTCCTATCTAGCTGTAACTTAGTACAAAATGAATAAACTTCCCTTATCTTTGCCCTACCTCCACTTTACTTGGGCTCAGATAACACCATCCTGTTCTCAATATCTATGTGATCAACTTTTTAGATTCCAGATATGAGTGAGATCATGCTGTCCTTGTCTTTCTGTGCCTGGCTTATTTCACTTAGCACTTCCATCAATGTTGTCAGAAATGATAGGATTTCATTATTTTTATGGCTGAAGAGTATTCTATCATATATGTACCATCTTTTCATTAATCACTTATCAGCTGATGGATAGAACTATCCAAATAATTCAAAATAAATATTCAATTTCTGAAAATATTAGAAGAGTTTTCTCCCCTTCACATTCATCATTTTAAGATGACTTTTGTTAGTTCTGTTAACTGACAAAATGGTGAAGGATGGAAAATTCCCTTCATAAAAGTAAAAATGAAACTAGTTTATGGTGAGTTCCTTGGAACTCATTCAGGAAACTCAGACAAACATCCTTGGATAAATCATTTTGCTGCAAGCAGGATATTTTACTTCAAGGATGATATTGACAGAGAGAGTGTGACACAGATAGATGATAGGGAATTTGAAAAAACACCTCATGTAGAAACCTAGACTATCCAAGGAGTAATAAATACTAATGAAAGATATAAACATGGGGCTGGATTATTAAACTAAACTGACTTGATCTTTATAAATTGTTCATCTTCCAGAAGAGGAAACTAAGTTCTGAGTAGCTTGTTCAATTTCCCCAAAACAGAACTAGCTAGGGACAGATCTGGATCTAATGTGATCCTAAGCCACAAGCCTCTGCTTTCTCACTTTATTAATATTATGTCTCTTACTCAATGCAAGCCCAGTCTCATAGCCAGAAAGAAAATGAGTTTCTTCCCTCCATAAGCTCATGTAAATGCACATCCAGCATCTATCATTTTCACTGGTTTTCTTTACTCTAAAGAAGAATCTTGTACATACGTAATCCATGTATTCTGTCTATCTCCAAATAGCAGAATTAGGATCAAGGAGAGGAAATTTCAAGACAACTGAGATCTGTCATACAAATAAATATATAATAACAAGACCTTTTCTGAAATGAGGTAGATTGCCTCTTAGAGGAGGTTTCAATACTGCATATACTCTGAAGAGAATCTTTGGATTTTAGGAGACTCTGTGGGGTAATTCACAAGGTCCTTTCCAACTCTAAATTTGTGTGCTCTCATGGTTATGACTTCCAGTGCCAGCTTACTGTTGGAATATCCATCCATACATGTGGCTTCACCTTTCCCATGAAAGTTCCTCTTCTTCCAATTCCAAAAGTTTTTGTTTTCAAACTCTATGTGAATCAATGTTGAAATGATGGGGCAAATTTCTTGTTCCTTGAAATGAAGCTACTTATGGAATATATAAACTACTCAAGGCCTCCAAGAATGTTTAAGTTCAGAGTTTTTTTTTTCAATATATATAGATGCTTTCCTATTCTGGTAATAATGTATGAACTTTGTGAGAAATGTGAGGTAGAGTTTCAACAAAGAGCAATGTGTTTCTAATGATCCATATACTTTCTTCTTCCCAGGAGATGTTATGCTTCTTGTGCATTTGGGAGCAAGCCAATTCACCACATTTTTTCTTTTTTTCTCCCCTTGTTTTTGGGGTTGAACTACTGAAATTTTGCCACTCATTTTATTTTGGGCAAAAATAATGAGGAAAATGCTCCAATTATTTTTATTCAGTTTTGTATTATAGGATTGTAGAGTAATAGTTTCTTGTAGTTAAAAGAATTTGGGATCAAGGTTGAGAGAATATTCTCTCCAAAATGATATTTCATAGTTTATACAATATAAACAAATATTTCTAGAATAAATTCAACAGAATATACAGTATGATACCAGTTGGTATAGAAGAAACTGTATCTACCCCTCGAGTGTTCATAGCATAAATCTCTATTACACGAGACCCCCACTCACGGAGGAGATGGTGCCCCCAACCTCACAGAGGGGGATCTTCCTCTTCCAAACTGGGGAATCAAAAAAGACTATATAGAATATATGGAGAGCCGCAGGTGCTCTGCGCCCATTGCTGCCTCTTTCACTTCGCTACTGGCAGAGAAGCTGAATACGTAATCATCAGCGGATTGTAAGTACCTGACAAAGAAAGCTCAGTACAACACCTTTTTTTTTTTTTGAATATTTTCTATGCAAGGAGAGTTAGTGGATTGGGATTGTTGGCTGGGCTGTGGTTTCCGGGCCGAAAATCCACTCCGCGGGAGCCGCCATTTGCTTCCTGCATGCTGTCCTAATGGCTCTGACTACATCGTCCTGCTGCCGCACCTAGAGACGGGAACTGGGCTGCGTGCCGAGTCCTATCCTCTGAAGGCGGGACCACGACTCCGAACGCAGCGGTTGCGTGTTCCCTGCTGCACCTTTGGGCAAAAACTGTTCTGGAGTTGCTTGGCAGTCCCCTGCAAGGGGACCCGCGCTCCGGAGGGAGGGGCTGGAGAGCTGTGGCAGCAGCCGCTTGGACCCAGGCACCTAGCCGAGGAGCGACGGAGGTCCCAGCGTCGCTGCTAAGGCTGTGGACAACCGCGGTGCCCGAGCGCGGCCCACAGCCTGCTTGCTCAGGATCACTAGGCAAAGCTGAGCTGACGTGGAGCTAAGGCGTGCAGCCTGGGCCCCTCAGAAAACACACACTGAGCACAAATCAGCGGCATGCAAGCTCTGGTTCGCCTGCTTCTCGTGTCTCAGCACTAACGATCCCACTGAAATAACTAGTCCCACCTGAACTCACAGAGGTAAAAACCAACTGAGCACCATAGCCGGACCCAGGGAATCAGGAGGGACGCGGGACCTGCAGAGCAGAACTCACAGCTATTGCTTTCCACCAGTGCTGACAACAGAGGTCCCTTGCACCAGATACCAGGGGAGTCACTACCTGAGGGCAAACAAGTTCGCTGGGGCCCTCAGCCCCAAGCCATACAAACTTGGGGTCTGAGGGAGGCAAACAGAAAGGGTGTGGCCAGGCATCCATGAAAACAGAGCTCCCAGGAGCAGCAGACCCAGCGTGTAGCCAGTAGTGTGGTAAGCGTCACAGGTGAGCGGGGCCTGGATTGAGGAACCACAAGAGAAGGCTCTAAGTACTCAGGATTGGAGACCCACACAGTTTGGGAAGAAGAGCTGAGGCACAGTGATTGGTTCCTACCTATCAAGAAAAGAAGCCTGGCCCAGTGGGCATAGCTCCACCTACTGGAAGAGAAGTTAACCGAGCTCTATGACTGCATTTATTATTATTATTATTTTTCAATGATTATTATTAGTACTTTTTTAAATTTTTCTATTTTTTTATCTTTTTTTTATTTTTATTTTTATTTTTTTTACTTTTTGATGTTGATTAGTTGTTGTTCTTTAACTTTCTTATTAATGGTTTCAATTTTTAAAATTCTTTTTATTCTATTATGGTTACTATTATTTTTTAAACTTTAATTTTCATTTTTTATTATCACTATAATTTTTTTTTGTTTTAAAGTCTTAATTTTTTGTTCTTTTCTTTCTTTCTTTTCACTTTTTTTCTTCTGTCTTTTCATTTCTTTTCAATTTTCTTACTTCCCCTTTCCTGAACTCTACCTGCCTACACTCATTCTCTTTAGTGACTTCTTCCCTTCCCTTCTATTATCTCTCCTCCCAAGCATCAAATAAATTTATAAGAGTAAACAGTAACTCAGCAGTCAAACAGAACAAGAAGTAACATGAGCATAAAAAAGCAAGGAAGAAAAGGAGTACAAACAATGAAGGACAGCCTAAATATTCAGGAGGACTTAGAGTCATCAGAAAAATGGCCATATAAAGAACTCAAGGAACACCTTAGACAGATGGAAAAGAATCTTAAAGATCACATTGAAAGTGAATTACAGAAACAGATAAAAGAAGAAGTTAAGCATCTTTATCAGGAAATAGAGATTATTAAAAAAAATCAAAATGTAATTCTGGAAATGAAGGAAAAGATAAACCAAATTAAAAACTCAATCGAGAGTATCAGCAACAGAGTGGAACAAGTAGAAGCCAGAACGTCAGATAATGAAGACAAAATATATCATCTTGAAAGGAGTCTAGCCAACTCAGATAGGCTGGTAAAAAATCACGAGAAAAACATCCAAGAGATTTGGGATAATATAAAAAAACCAAATTTACGAGTCATCGGGATAGAAGAAGGCACAGAGATTAATACCAAGGGAATGAGTAACGTGCTGAATGAAATAATTACAGAAAACTTTCCAGAAATAAAAAAGGAAACAGATATACAAATTGTAGATGCATACAGGACACCGAGCACACAAAATCACAGTAGACCAACGCCAAGACACATTGTTATGAAGATATCCAACATACAGAACAAAGAGGAAATATTAAAAGCTACAAGAGAAAAGAGGCAGATTACATTTAGGGGTAAACCAATAAGGTTAACAACGGATTTTTAATCACAGATGCTAAAAGCGAGAAGATCCTGGAACAACATATTTCAAACACTGAAAGACAATGGTTGCCAACCAAGAATTTTGTATCCAGCAAAATTAAGCTTCAGGTACGACAACAAAATAAAAATCTTTCAGGATAAACAAAAACTAAAAGAATTCGTAGCCAGAAAACCAGCATTGCAAAGCGTCTTGAGCAAAACATTACATGAGGAAGAAATGAAAAACAATAACCAAAACCATCAGTGGGAAGTGCCTCTATAAAGCCAGAGGGCGGGGGGAAAGCTAAGCTAGGAGAAACAAACTAAAAGAAGATAAATAATCAAACATGGCTGGAAGTACAAACCATACATCAATAGTAACTCTAAACGTTAATGGCTTAAACTCTCCAATAAAGCGACATAGGCTGGTAACATGGATTAAAAAAACAAACCCAACAATATGCTGCCTCCAGGAGACGCATCTGATTGGAAAAGACATACACAGGCTGAAGGTGAAAGGTTGGGAAAAAATATACCACGCACACGGACCTCGCAAGCAGGCAGGTGTGGCCATCCTCATATCAAATAAAATCGACTTCAAGACTAAATTAATCAAAAGGGATAAGGAAGGTCATTATATACTGTTAAAAGGAACCATTCACCAACAAGACATAACAATCATCAATATTTATGCACCAAATAATGGGGCTGTGATGTTCATTAAAGAAATTCTCATCAAGTTCAAGAATCAAATAGACCACAATACAATAATTATGGGTGACTTCAACACACCTCTCTCACCATTGGACAGATCTTCCAAACAAAAGTTGAATAAAGAAACTATAGAACTCAATATCACAATCAACAACCTAGACTTAACTGACATATATAGAATATATCATCCAACATCAAGTGGCTATACTTTTTTTTCAACAGCACATGGATCCTTCTCAAAAATAGACCATATATTATGTCATAGGGCATCCCTCAGTAAATATACAGGGGTGGAGATAATACCATGCATTTTATCTGATCATAATGCAATGAAAATGGAAATCAATGATAAAAGAAGGAAGGAAAAATCCTACATCACATGGAAAGTGAACAATATGTTACTGAATGATCAATGGGTTACAGAAGACATAAAGAAGGAAATCAAAAAATTCTTAGAGATAAATGAAAACACAGACACAACATATCGGAATCTATGGGACACAATGAAAGCAGTTTTAAGAGGGAAATTCATCGCCTGGAGGTCATACCTCAAAAAAAAAGGAAAAACCAACAAATAAATGAGCTCACACTCCATCTCAAAGCCCTAGAAAAGGAAGAGCAAAACAACAGCAAATGTAGCAGAAGGCAAGAAATAATTAAAATCAGAGCGGAAATCAACGAAATTGAAACAAAAGAAACTATTGAAAAAATTAACAAAACTAAAAGTTGGTTCTTTGAAAAAATAAATAAGATTGACAGACCCCTAGCCATGCTAACGAAGAGAAGAAGAGAGAGAACTCAAATTACTAACATACGGGATGAAAAAGGCAATATTACAACAGACACAACAGAAATACAGAAGACAATTAGAAATTATTTTGAAAACCTATATTCCAATAAAATAGAGGATAGTGAAGACATCGATAAATTCCTTAAGTCATATGATTTGCCCAGACTGAGTCAGGAGGATACCCACAACTTAAACAGACCAATATCAATAGATGAAATAGAAGAAGCAATCAAAAGACTTCCAACCAAGAAAAGCCCAGGACCGGATTGGTATACAGCGGAGTTTTACAAAACCTTTAAAGAAGAATTAATACCAATACTTTTCAAGTTATTTCAGGAAATAGAAAAAGAGGGAGCTCTGCCAAATTCATTCTATGAGGCCAACATCACCCTGATTCCAAAACCAGACAAAGACACCTCAAAGAAAGAAAACTACAGACCAATATCTCTAATGAACCTAGATGCAAAAATCCTCAATAAAATTCTGGCGAATCGGATACAAAGGCACATCAAAAAAATTGTACACCATGATCAAGTAGGATTCATCCCTGGGATGCAAGGATGGTTCAATATACGGAAATCAATAAATGTTATTCACCACATCAATCGACTTAAAGATAAGAACCATATGATCATCTCATTAGACGCAGAAAAAGCTTTCGACAAAGTACAGCATCCCTTTATGTTCAAAACACTAGAAAAACTAGGGATAACAGGATCTTACTTCGACATTGTAAAAGCTATTTATGCCAAGCCTCAGGCTAGCATCATTCTCAATGGAGAAAAATTAGAGGCATTCCCCCTAAAATCTGGAACAAGACAGGGATACCCTCTATCACCACTTCTATTCAATATAGTTCTCGAAACACTGGCCAGAGCAATTAGACAGACGAAAGAAATTAAAGGCATAAAAATAGGAAAAGAAGAACATAAATTATCACTTTTTGCGGACGACATGATTCTATACCTAGAAGAACCAAAAGGGTCCACAAAAAAACTACTAGAACTAATAAATGAATTCAGCAAAGTAGCAGGATATAAAATTAACACGCATAAATCAAAGGCATTTCTGTATATCAGCGACAAAACTTCTGAAATGGAAATGAGGAAAAACACTCCATTCACAATATCCTCAAAGAAAATAAAATACTTGGGAATCAACCTAACAAAAGAGGTGAAAGACTTATACAATGAAAACTACAGAACCCTAAAGAGAGAAATAGAAGAAGATCTTAGAAAATGGAAAAATATACCCTGTTCATGGATAGGCAGAACTAACATCATCAAAATGGCGATATTACCAAAAGTTCTCTATAGGTTTAATGCAATCCCAATCAAAATCCCAACGGCATTTCTTGTAGAAATAGATAAAGCAACCATGAAATTCATATGGAAAAATAAAAGGCCCAGAATAGCAAAAGCAATTCTAAGCAGGAAGTGTGAATGAGGCGGTATAGCGATACCAGATTTCAAACTATATTACAGAGCAATAGTAACAAAGACAGCATGGTACTGGTACCAAAACAGGCGGGTGAACCAATGGTACAGAATAGAGGACACAGAGACTAATCCACAAAGCTACAACTATCTTATATTTGATAAAGGAGCTAAAAGCATGCAATGGAGGAAGGATAGCATCTTCAACAAATGGTGCTGGGAAAACTGGAAATCCATTTGCAACAAAATGAATCTGAATCCCTTTCTCTCGCCATGCACAAAAGTTAACTCAAAGTGGATCAAGGAGCTAGATATCAAAACAGAGACTCTGCGCCTGATAGAGGAAAAAGTTGGCTCCGATCTACATATTGTGGGGTCGGGTTCCAAATTCCTTAACAGGACACCTATAGCACAAGAGTTAATAACAAGAATCAATAAATGGGACTTACTTAAACTGAAAAGTTTTTTCTCAGCAAGAGAAACAATAAGAGAGGTAAATAGGGAGCCTACATCATGGGAACAAATTTTTACTCCTCACACTTCAGATAGAGCCCTAATATCCAGAGTATACAAAGAACTCAAAAAATTAAACAATAAGAAAACAAATAACCCAATCAACAAATGGGCCAAAGACCTAAACAGACACTTCTCAGAGGAGGACATACAATCAATCAACAAATATATGAAAAAATGCTCACCTTCTCTAGCAGTCAGAGAAATGCAAATCAAAACCACCCTAAGATACCATCTCACTCCAGTAAGATTGGCAGCCATTATGAAGTCAAACAACAACAAGTGCTGGCGAGGATGTGGGGAAAAGGGTACACTTGTACATTGCTGGTGGGACTGCAAACTAGTGCAGCCAATTTGGAAAGCAGTATGGAGATTCCTGGGAAAGCTGGGAATGGAACCACCATTTGACCCAGCTATTGCCCTTCTCAGACTATTCCCTGAAGACCTTAAAAGAGCTTATTACAGGGATACTGCCACATCGATGTTCATAGCGGCACAATTCACAATTGCTAGACTGTGGAACCAACCCAGATGCCCTTCAATAGATGAATGGATAAAAAAAATGTGGCATTTATACACCATGAAATATTACGCAGCACTAAAAAATGACAAAATCATGGATTTTGCAGGGAAATGGATGGCACTAGAACAGATTATGCTTAGTGAAGCTAGCCAATCCCTAAAAAACAAATATCAAATGTCTTCTTTGATATAATGAGAATAACCAGGATCAGAGCAGGGAGGAAGAGCAGGAAGGAAAGATCAACATTAAACAGATACAATAGGTGGGAGGGAAAGGGAGAGAAAAGAGAAATTGCATGGTAATGGAGGGAGACACTCATTGTTATGCTAAAGCACTCATAAGAGGTTGCGAGGGGAATGGGTAAATAAACAAGGAGTGAAGTGAAATACAGTAGATGGGGTAGAGAGACAAGATGGGAGGGGAGGGGAGGGGGATAGTAGAGGATAGGAAAGGGAGCAGAATACAACAGTTACTAATAGGGCATTATGTAAAAATGTGGATATGTAACAGATGTGATTCTGCAATCTGTATTTGGGGTAAAAATGGGAGTTCATAACCAACTTGAATCTAATGAATGAAACATGATATGTCAATAGCTTTGTAATGTTTTGAACAACCAATAAAAAAAATAAATTAAAAAAAAAGACCTTGAAACCATAAATACCAATATTTTGGACATAAGTCATATAGAAAAGTGATAATAAATGCCTATAATAGTGATTCTAGTTTTTACATATAGGTTTAACAGACAAAAAAAATAGAATATATGATATAGGTTCTGGTCAAAACAGGGAAATGTTGATCAAAGGGTGAAAACTTAAAACCGTATGATGAACGAGTTCTAGAGATCTAATATACAGTATGGTTGGTGGTGGATTTGTTTAATCTGATTGTGGTAATCATTACAAAATGAAAACATATGTCAAAGCATCATTCTATACACATGGAATATATTTATTTTTGTCAATTGAATAGTTAAAATTTATAAATTAAATATTTTAAAAAATAAAATAATGATATAAATCATCATTATTGTTAAATAATCTGCCCTAATACAAAAGAGATATGAAACTAAGATATTCCCAAGTGTACAGAAAGAGCCACCAAAGGAAAACATAAACAACAAAGTCAACTGTAATATAACAAATTGCATTTAACAACTGATTAATATAAGAATTGAGTAGTAATATTTGATAATGTTTGTTTCACACTCTGTACGTGAGAGACAATTAGGGCACAGAGAATAGTCTGGACTTGCCTATAAACCTTTATGAATCTGAGATAATTTTCCAGATTTGCATGACTCATATTCTTTGAGAGCATTCTATTCTTTCTGGTCCAAACTTTGCTGAATCCAGACCTGTGTGTGCCTTCTCTCCTTCACTTTGGGCACATTTTTCCTTCCCCTGCTTTCCTGTGGGAACACACAACCTCAAAAATCTCAGTGGTTTACAGCAATGAACAGATATTTCCTTTCTGGATTATATATCTGTGGCTCTGACTCATGTCCTCCGTTGCTCCAGGGTCTAGGTAGAAGGAGCTACCCAACTCTTGGGAAATGAAACGTTGCAGTGAAAGGTCAGCTTGTGTTGTGGGAAGGATGGGAATGTTGAAAGAAAAAGTAGGTCCCTCAGTTCCTGTGTCCCAATCAGGCAGGATTATTGGTGGCGCACGCATGTGCGTGCGTGTGTCCGTACACACACACACACACACACACACACACACACACACACACACGAACCACAAGTGGGTGTACACATCAAAGATTTACTGAAAGCAAAATTTCACTTGGCATAGACATCAAATGGTACAATCTCCAGTATGAGAACGACACTGGTTTTCCCCAGAGGATCTTATCTATGCACCCCTTTAGTTTCCGGTTTTGTCAGGCCTCAGAACCCTATTAATACCAACCAAGCTGGTGTGTTGATAGGTTCCTTTTCAGTGCTCAATTTTGGTGGTGATATTGACTAACTGGTTATGTTTCAAGGCTTGTTTTGCATGTGGGGAGGTAGTGGGGGTCTTTGTTCTGCCCTTGCAGTTTGTAGGTCCCCTGTGATCAGGGCTGAGACATCTTGTTCTCTTGAGAGAGGTGGCTGCACATCCAATCTTTTTATTATTATTATTATTATTTAGTTGTAGATGGACACAATAGCTTGATTGTATTTTTATGTGGTGCTGAGGATTGAACGCAGTGCCCCATGTGTGCTAGATGAGCACTCTACTACTGAGCATACCCCAGCACCTGCACATTCTCTCTTATTGAGAAATCTGATTTTATTTCCTCTATGACTGTGTCCCTGTCACTTCCCATCATTCCTTCTAATTCCTATCAATCCCAACTATCCAGTGGACCTTGCACACTGCCACTTTTGGTCCTATTTCATCTGCCCCAGCCAGCCATGGTGGGGCCTCTGAGAGCTCCACATTTGTAGTGTTTATTGCATATCACACATCAAAGGAAGGAGAGTAAGCAGCTGGGAGTGATTAGACTAGCTACCACAGCTGTATGCCTTTCTCCTTGCCAAATGGGTTCTTACCACAAGTGTTCTCACCCCCCAAAAGTGTAAGAATGTGAATTAATGCATATGTTAATTAGCTCAATTTAATCATTCCACGATGAACACATTTCAAGTCATCATGTTGTTAACTATAAATATATGATATTTTTGTCAATTAAAAAATAAAATATAATTAATAAAAATTTTTAAAAACTTATTTAATCCTGGAAAGTTGATTTTCCATGTCAGCTTTAAGATAAAAGTTTTGTTACTTCTTTCAACTCTTATATAGCAAACTTTTAAACTTTTGAAATGATTTTGAATTTATAGAAAAGTTGCAAATAGTGTTGGGGTTGTGGCTCAGTGGCAGAGCGCTTGACTGGCATGGGTGAGGTACTGGGTCCTATTCTTAGCACCACATAAAAAACTAAACAAATAAAGGCATGCTGTTCCTCTACAACTATGATTTTTTAAAAATATAGAGACATGATTTGTATTCCCAGCTATTTTTTGTTTATTTTTGGTATCAAAAGTAAACTTGGTTTCTCTTGTGATTAGATTTTCCTGTAGTGTAATACCTCCCTCTGCTGATTTTCATCATTTTTTATCATTTCCTCTTCTTGGAAGATTTTGCTGAGAATGTTCTGTAGTGCAGGCTTTCCAGTTGTAAATTCTTTTAACTTTTGGTTATCATAAAAGGTTTTTATTTCATCATCAAATCTAAAGATTAGTTTTGCTGGATATAAGATTCTTGCTTGGCATCATTTTCTTTCAGAGCTTGTTATTCCACATTTTCTTTCAGAGCTTATTGTTCCTGTCTCCTGGGTTGAAAAAGCTGTTGAGATACGAATTGGTCTTCCCCTATATGTGATCTGATTCCTTTCTCTTATGGCTTTTAAGACTCTATCCTTATTCTGTATGCTAGGCACTTTCATTATAATGTGCCTTGGTGTAGATTTGTTGTAATTTTGTACATTTGGTGTTCTGTAAGCCTCTTGAATTTGGTTTTCTAATTCGTTCTTCACACTTGGGGAATTTTCTGATATTATCTCATTGAAGAGATTGTGCATTCCTTTGGTTTGAAACTCTGTGCCTTCCTCTATCCCAATAACTCTTAGATTTGGTCTTTTGATGCTGTCCCATAATTCTTGGATGTTCTGTTCAGAGTTTCTTACAACTTTATTTTCCAAATTGTATACTTTGTCTTCATTATCTGATGTTCTTTCTTCCAAGTGATCTAGTCTCTTAGTTATGCTTTCTATTGAGTTTTTTATTTGATTTATTGTATCCTTCATTTCAAGGATTTCTTTTTTTTTAGAGTCTGTATCTCTCTCTTAAAGTAATCTTTTGCTACCTGTATTTGCTCTCTTATCTCATTGTTGGAGTGATCAATTTTTGCCTGTTTTTTCTCATTTAGGTCATTCTTTAATTCACAGATTATTTTAATTATGAACCTTCTGAACTCCTTCTCTGACATTTCATCATCTTGGCTGTCCATGGGTTCTGTTATTATAGTGTCCTGGTTTGTTTGGGGCACTTTCCTCCCTTGTTTTTTTTTTTTTTTTTTATGTTGTCTATGTGTCTTCCTTTCTTGCAGTGTGGATCTGAGATATTACAGTTTCTTCTTTATTTTCTTGTAGTACCCATGCAGATTATCTATACCTCACCTTGATGTTGGGCTTCCAGAACCTGCTGCTGTCTCTCAATGAACGTTACCACATCCTGGATCTGGGTCCTGTGCAAGTTGGTGTGAGTGGATCTGGGCCACTGGGCTTGACCTCCTGTAGTAATCAAGGTTGGAAGGTGTGGTCCTGCACTCTGGTGGGTGTCTACCCTGCCAGGGAAGGGCAAAAATTGCAAATATAATATAGAGAGTTCCCATCCAGCTTCCCCAAAAGCCAAAACTTAGAAACCAATATGTTATTATGTTACATTACTGTTAAATAAAAGCCAGTTTTATTCAGATTTCACTAGTTTTTGCACCAATGTTCTTTTTCTGTACCTGGTAGCCAACCTAGGATTCCATATTGCATTTAATCATTATGTTTCTTTGGCTTCTCCTATTCTGTGGCATTTTCTCAGTCTTTCTTTGTTATCATGATCTTTTTAGTTCTGAGGAATAGTGATCAGATACTTCGTAGTAGAATGCACCTCAATTTGGTTTGTATTTTTTTAAATGCTCATACTGGAGTGATAAGTGCTGGCAAAGATTCTATCAAGGTAAAATTCCCCCTTTAGCAAAACATATTAAAGATATGTGATATCAATATGATATCACTAGAGATGTGACACTTAGTCATTTGTTTAAAGTGGTGTTTGCTAAATTTCTTCACTGCAAAGTTACTTTTCTGCTTTCAATACTCTCTTATGGGGAGGTGAATCACTGTCTAGCTTACATACAGGGTACAGGGCGATGATGGCATTAAAGTCCACTTCCTAGAGGAGGCAGCATACACATAAGTAATTTGGAGTTATTCTCTAAAGGTTTGTTCTTTCAATTTAACCTACTTATTTATTCAATCATTTATTCATATCAGTGCAGACTCATGTATATTTATTTTATACTTTAGGTTGTAGCACAATACCGTGCAGTTTATCTTGTTTCAGATTGGCACTTATTTCTCTTTGGCATGCCCTACTTTTTTGTTAGCATTTGTTTGCTTTCTAGAACTTCAAGATGATCCAATCAATCTTGTGCCTTTCATGAATATGTCTCACCTCAGAGTACATACTAGGGTGTTCAATATAAGGTTGAATAGCTATGGTAACAATAGAACACTATTTTAAAATTTCTTATCTCAGGGGAGGCTCTTAGAACATTTTGCCATTCAATATGAAAGTGCATCGTGTTTAGCTATTAAATGTAATAGAATTCTGATGAAAAAAAAAACATTTATTTTTACTTTCTGTCTTTGAAATATGATGATACTTATAGGTAGCCACAAAAGTTTTGCTTACCTATGCTATATTTATATTTAGGCAAATTGCTTTATTGGTAGGTATTAAAATTATATTCTTTAATTTTTAAAATGTAGAATATTTGCATTTCTCTCTATAAGTGAGTCTGGACTATAATGTTTTGTTCTTATACTATCTTGTATTTTTTCTATTTTATTCTCTCTGTTTTTTAGCCTCTAAAAAGATGGTATAAGACTAAAAGTATCTGTTCCTCAAATAGAATTTGTTAGCAAAAACAATTTTGGCACTTCCATTGAAATTAATTTCTTAGTGCTGATTTAATTGATTTAATTCTCATGCACATAATGCTTTTTATATTTTGTAATTATTTTAAGTAAGATATATTTTTCCAGGAACCAGGCAAATAAAGTTTTAAATATATTCTCGAACCTGTATTTCTTTACCATTTAAATAATTTGCTATTGCATCTATAGGCATTAAGTATTTTTTAACCCAAATATTGTTCCATTTGTGCCCTTTTCTATTTATTATAAGAGATCTTGCCTAAGAATTGTCTGTTATATTAGTTCTTTAAAATATTCAGTTTTGGTCTTTGTGTTGTATTTTATTAATATCAGCTATCTTGTATATTTTATTCACTCTAATTTCTGTCTAATCTTTTTACTCTACCTCTTCTGAACACTATTTTATCTGCTTCACATTCTTGTGATGCTTTTATTTCTGTTTGGTTCAAAAATTCCAAGGTAGTATTAAATATATATTCACAACATATTTGCCATTCATTCTGTCAAAAGTTGGAATTTAACCACCTTCCCATTGAATGTGGGGTGAACTTAGTGAAAACCTTCTCACAAATAGGATGGGGCAGAAATGATGCTAAATTATAAAATGTATGGCTTCTGCCTGGTGCTGGCTGTCTCTCTCTCTCTCTCTCTCTCTCTCTCTCTCTCTCTCTCTCTCTCTCTGTTTCTGTGTGAATCCAGTCACCATCCCGAGAGGACACACTAACCACTGTTATGATTTATATATTAGGTGTTCCCCAAAGCACACGTGTGAGACAATGCAAGAGTTTTCCTAGGTGAAAAGATTGGGTTAATGAAAGCCTTAACCCAATGGGTGAATTAATCCCCTGATGGGATTAACTGAGTGGAAACTGTGAACTGTAAACCTGCTGGAGGAGGTGAGTCCTGGGGGCACACCTTTGGTGTCTAAATTTGGTGAGCTGAGCTTAGTCTCTCTCTGCTTCTTTAGCATCATAGGAGACTTCTGTCCGTCACACTCTTTTGCCATGATGTTCTGCCTCTCTTGGAGCCTGGAGGAATGAAGTTGACTGTCTAGGAACTGAGACCTCTGAAACTGTGAACTCAAAATAAACTTTCCTCCTCTATAATTGTTCTTCTCAAGTCTTTTAGTCACAGCAGTGAAAAAGCTGACTAAAACAGCAGCCCTGTGGAAGACAAAGGAATCAGCTTGTCAGAACCTAGCTCTTATAAACCCAAATTAAGCATTGGTGCTAAAATGATAATGACCATCGTTTTACATCTTTATCTTACTAGAATGGATCCCTTGGAATCCTCGATGGAAGGTCTTCCCCTTCCCAGCATTTTTTTGTTTGATTCTGCTAGACTCAGGTATTGGACAGAGTGATATCTATCCTGATGTCCCTTCAGGAATAAAAGGCTTATTGCTCCTGAGACTGGCAGTGCCACCAGTAGACAGCCCTCTGTTGCCAGTCTCCTTCTGATATTCTCTCACAATCCAAGGTCATGACATCCTCCCAGATCATACACAGATGTAAATTGGGAGCACTGAAGGCCCTAACTCTTGCCTTAGCCAGAATAATTTTTAAAGACCCTTGGTTCTTTTGTACTCCCTACAGGATTGGCTGAGTGTTGATATCTCTGCTCAGTCCTGCCTTCTTCCTTATTTCTGGTTGTAAATTCCAGTCACATTTTCATACAGATCTCCTGCATATTTGTCTCTGTCTCAAAGCCTGTTTTCCATGACAATATCCCAGCAGTATTACCAGCCAGGAAACAATTTCTGTCCATGTCTTAACTTGTACACTTTCAAGCCATAAGTAGAATTTAAATTCAGACACAAATACACTGGAGGCACCAGTCTTTGCCTCTAAGTCCATAGGAGAGACTTTATTTTACCACCTGGAACCTGAGACAGGCTTCCTATTAATTCTGAGCCCATGGGAAGGTACAAGTTTTTCACCTTCTTGCTTAACATGGAGGGGTGTTGTTACATCAGCCTTCAGGTAACACTATGGATTTAAGTCTAATTTCTGCCCAATGCAGCCAATGTACCACTTCCTGCCTTGAGGCAATGATAAAGTTTCACTCACATTTACAATTTTGGTTTGTAGTTTCCTCTTAATATTTGCATTGAGAATTTACCTTACTTTTTCAGGTATCCAATTAAAAGCAATTTTTGGTATACTTTCTGGAATTTTAAAATGTTCTCCTCTAAAGAAGTATAAAATGATATGGTCTATTCTAGTGCTGGTAATGAAAATCTTCTCATTATAAATGACATGAACACTTATTTATTCAATGGTTTCCTGTAAGTTTGATTTGTGAGAGTCATCCTTTCAGAGGTCTATCCTTGTATGAACTGATGTAAAGAAGTTTCCAAGCTTGAAAGCACAGAATCTCAAGTTTATAGCTATGGAAACTTCAAAAATATAGACATACATAGTAAATGCCTAAGCAGCTAATATGCTCAACTCAAAAGATTTTGGTTTAGCTGAACACATTGTTTACTAAATAAATCAGGTCTGTGGGTTCATTTGATTAAGAAAGTCTGATTGGATTATACATTTCTTTCTCCTTTTAAACCCTTATAACTCTAAAACCTGGCTCAGAGCCCAGAAACTATGAAGGCTCAATATCTATATTTTGATGGATATATTTAGCAAATGTTCTTCCTCATTCTTTGCTTTTTTCCAAAGATTAAGAGGAAAATAGATATTCGTGAGTTTGTTGGAATGAAACTGAATAAGTTAGATATGGTTTTCCACCTTAATAGAAAAGTAAGGCCAGCATGTCAGCTGGGTTATTAATAGGGGAAATTTAACCCTGGCAAACAGGAAATCACCATAATAAAGATCTTTTTCTCTCTGTCCTTTGTAGTATCACAGAACTGGCCCTTTTCAGCTTAGTCAAGAAAAAAGAAAGAAAAAAGGAAAAAATTTCACCTCCTACTAATGAAATGTTTCCAAATGAGTCTTAGAACATTTTTCTTTAGTTTTAATAAGCTTTGAAAGAATATTCCCTTTAAATACTGCCCCCACACAATGAATATTTTTCTCTGCCATCTGAAAAATATCTTCAATAAAGATTTTTGTTTGGCTCTAAAAATTTATATTCCATTAAGGTATTATGTTGCAGGACATGTAGATGTTTGTCCCCAAATGAAATGGACTTGCATTAAGGTAAAAGACTCATCTAAAAATTAAATTTCCACTTTCTTTCAAGGAGTAATGTAGAGTCCTTTCCACCCATTCTTTGATGAAGAATATTAATTTGGCAGTGGACACAAATCTTCATGCCAGAAGAGTGTTACAGATTTTTAAAAGGAAACTGCTGCTTAATATGTTGATATTCTAATAGGTGGGAAAGAATGAGCTTGGGAGTCAGTTTGAGGTCATCCTTCCTCATCTTTCTTTGTGCTTAGCCCACCATTGCCATCAATAATCCTCTTTTCTTTCTTCTCAACAAGACAATCTTGACTGTCCTGTGTTGCATTTTCTGTTTTTAATAGATGAAAATGTACTTCGTGTTAATTGTTAATAGACTGATACTGTCTTGATCTGATACCACTGTACTACACAATGTTCAAGTGAAACATTGATTTTATTTCTAGTTTGAAATAGAGATGTTTAGGAGAATTGCATAGGATATTACTTAGGCTGGAGCAGATGATTTGGTTTAATACTCCTTTCAAAGGCTCCTAAAGTCAGAAAGCCTATAATCTACCTCTGAGGTAAACTCCAGTATGGGTCATAGAGAGGCCACTCCATAACTGATGCTGTGCAAAGATTTTTCTTCCATATCATTCTGCAGTTATTTGAAGCATCCTGTCCTGCGATGAAGATTGAGGTTGCTAATGAGCACATGGCCAATTGGCATTAAACACAAATGGCCTCAGTGAGTGTTTAAAAAGCTGATCCTAGCAACTTTGGTAATGATGGGGATAGTAGCAATTATTTAAAAATTATAAAGTTACCCTTAATATCTCAAATTGACTTTTCACTGTAGCATTGTAGAGAATTGACTGAATCAAGGGCTTTTCCCTTGTGAATCTACCAAATTTCAGAAGGGAGGGGCATGAACTCCAGAAACTTGCTGACAAATTGTGGTGACAGCCTCTTGGTGGCCCCTGTTGATCCCTGCCTCCTCATACTCACACCTGGTGTTTCCTCTCCAGTGAGTATGGGCTGGACCTGGTGACTCTTAACAAACAGAATACAGCAAAAGTGATGGGGTGTCACTTCTGAGATCAAATTACAGACAGACTATAGCTTCTGTTTAGGGTACTTTCCTGAGGAAAACCAACTTCTGTGTCATAAAATTCCCTATGGAGAGGCCATACAGAAAGGAAACAAGGGTGACCTTGGCCAATAAACAGCAAGGAAAGGAGACCCTCAGCACAACAACATGGAAGGAACTGAATCTTTCCAGCAGCCATGTGACTGAGTTTAGAAGTGGATACTTGCTCAGTCAAGTCTTTAGGTGAGACTGCTGTCCCAGGTGACACCTTCATGGTGGCCTTGTGAGAGACTCTGGGCTGGAGAATGCATTTAAGTCATATACAAATCCTAACACAGAGAAACTGTGAAAAATAATGACAAATACCTAATGTAAACATAAATTAGGTAGAACTATTCTAATCTAATTTCTGGTTTTGGAACTAAGGGTTGGAGAAATCTAGTTTGGGTTGATAAGAAAGTTAAGAACTAGTGTGCAGTTATCAATGTTTTTTATTTATTTTTTTTGAAACCAAATATTTTATGCTTAATAGATGTGTTCTATGAGCTAAATCACCATGAGACAAAATATATTTACAATAGTGTCTTAGAGTTTGAAATTCATTGGCAGAACTCAAGAACAATGGTCAATGATTATGGTGGATTATAAATAGAAAAATATTAAAGTTGAGCTTTAAATTGTAATGTTATAAAATGTGAAAGTGGTGGCATATATCGCTATTCTCCTGTATCTCTGTAACTTATCAATTGGAGTTCAGTATAGACCATCTCCCGTCATTCCTTTCAAATACTTTATCAGATAAGGTCATCAAAATTTTTCTAATCAGTTTCACAATTTCATTTTGTTTTTATTTTGCAGTGCTGGGGATCAAAGCCAGTGCCTTATTCATATTAGGCAAATGCTCTATCCCTGAGATGTGTGGTCAGCCCTAAAGGCATTTGAATTTGCAATACCTGTTAAGAGGAACCTCACCACATGAACTCAAGTAAAAAAAAAATCTTATGAACACACATCATCAAGTACAAGGTCCTACACCTGATGTTTAGAGGCAAAGATGGAGTGGTCTATTCTCCATACTCAGGTAAGCAGCAACAAATTAAGGATGAAAGAATACTACACCATGCATATAATATTAATAGAAGATGCCCAATGCCACAGAGAGATACCAATGAAGTGACATGAGATTTCAAACATTGTGTGAGTTAAGAGGACCAGAGAGTATCACAAAGGACATATAAAGGATATCACCTATAATAACTCAGTCCCTTGTTAGCTTCACCCCAGCAATGAATGACTCTGTAGCACAGAAGAAATAGCGCCAGACCCTTAAGGAATGATTTTCCTGAGGCTGTCTTCTTTCCTGCTTACACACACTCCAGTTGGCCCCAGGTATTCCTTTCACCTGACTAGCCAAAATCATTCTTTCAGTATGACTGGATCCCCAGTCCTTAGGGGCCTGATCACATTGCACTCCTCACATATGATGTTAGGTTTGTAATATGAGGTGTCCCTTAAAAGCTCCTCTGTCAATACAGGAGTTTTCATAGGTGAAAGAAAAGATTCGATTATGAGAGCTATAACCTAATCAATCCTCCTGATTTGAAAGGATTACTGTTCTGGGTTGGTGGTGATTGGTTAGATGAGGTTGGTCATTGGAAGTATACCCTGGATGATTTCACCTTCTCTGCAGTCTCTTGCCCTCTCTTTCTTTCTGCTTCCTGTGGCCATATTTGGAGCTGCTTTCTACTGCTGTGCTCTTCTGCCATGATGTTCTACCTCACCCCTGGGTGCAGAGCTAAGGAGTGAGCTTACCATGGGCTGAAATCTCTGATACCATGAGACATCATGATTTTTTCCTCCTCTAAGTTGTTCTTGTCAGATCTTTTGGTTACAACAATGTAGAGTTGAGTCGATCACGGGCAGACTGGCAGGTTTAGGATTGGCTGATTGCAAGCCACATTTCTCAAGCCATCCCTAGTTGGTTCCCCAGTCTGAGTTCTATGCTTACTCTGGAAGGCAGTTCACACAAAGGGGATATTTGGGATATGCCTTGAAACACAGTGGTTAAGGTGGATGGCAGTGTAATGGGAAATGCACAACAAGATGGGTGAAATATACCAGATACACAGCCTAAAGATAATGGTATAAAAATCTTCCTTGTCCTCAAACTTTCTGAGGCCAAACAGCTTAGTTTATAGAATTGTCTTCACAATGGGAGCATTTTATAAGGCCTAATTTTTGTCTCTAGAAGATGGTCTAAAGAAATTTGACACTATGGCTGGTTTTATTGACACAACAAGGATGCTTAGAGAGTGCGTATTTTCAGTAGCTTTTTAAATAAAAGATATATCACTTAGAGATTTGGTGTAGGTCATAATGAAAAGAGGGGTATAACAGTGACCTGTAAAGTATGGGATGGCAAAAGATATGAAAATACTGAAGTTTCCCTCTTGACCTCTAAATAAATTTACTTCTTTGAAATGTAGGTTGTCATAGTAACAGAACTGTGGAATTTTGAGACAGGAGGAGATATTGTAATTTCAGGACCATTAAATCCATTACTAATGCTGTTTTCTCTCAATCAAACTTGGGGAGGGGTATACTGACTCTCAAGAGAAATTCCTTATAACTTTAGGTTAATAAATTCCATGAAGACCTTTTTCCCCCTGTGTTATCATGGAGTCTTAGGACAGAAGGGTACTGTGGGAAATTACAGAGGATGGAATAGATTTTGGGAGCAGTATGAATAATGGCACTGTGCTGGAAAAGAGTAGATTAGAGTGAGTATGGGGATTTAAGACATATTAAAGGACAATAAGACATTACAATGTTTTGATCAGAGTTGTGAGATGAGTGGAACTGAGCTCAACATCAGAAAAAGAGTCAGTCATGCTGCACAACATAGAATGGGTGAAAGGAAAATGAAGAATTAAGTCCTTGGGAAGCCATTCTAATAGCTCAAGCTGAGGAAATATAGCATATATTACCATGACTTCCTTAAACATAATGATCTCAAAGAGCATTCCATCTAATAAATTGAGAAGCCAACAGGAGAGAATTCAGAACCATCACTAAGTTATTTGAACTTTCAATGAGAAAAACATGCAATTCCATTACTCAGGTTACATTGGGATTTGAAACATATACTGAAGTATTTCTAGGTTCCCCACAATCAATTCCAATTTTGCAAAGCTTTGAGGAGATAGAAATTCAATGAGTGGTGTTAATCCTGCTGAGAATAAAGTGGAAAAACTCTTCAGAATTTGAGACTGATTTCTGAGTGTATCATAGATGTGGCCTAATCAGCTGCACAGAAATTCCATGGAGGCCCAAAGGCACAGTAAGGAACAAGGGATTAAAGAAACTGGAATAGTACCTTTGGTACTGCCCCTGAGGATAAAACCTAGTCCTCAGCTCCATGTGGCACAGTCATCCTTCTCTCCTGACCCATGTGCATGTGTGCTGCAGGCCTCTGCTCCAGGGACCCTGATTGCTTTGAGCTCTCATACTCTGTGAGCTTCAGAGACCACTGGGTGGCATCTTGTGAAAACCTATGTTCATGTCACTGTTATTTATCCATGTCTTTTGTGATTGTTTTTTTTATTTTCTCACTAGACAAAATAATTAGTAAAGGTGAGTATATTGTCAGCCAAGCCTAAGACAAGACTTGCTCATATTATGCCCTTTTTTTCGGGGGTGGGAGTGGATACCAAGGATTGAACTCAGGGGAACTCAACCACTGAGCCACACCCCTAGCCCTATTTTGTATTTTATTTAGAGTCACTGAATTTCTTAGCACCTTGATGTTTCTGAGGCTGGCTTTGAACTCATGATCCTACTGTGTAAGCCTCCAGAGCCACTAGGATTACAGGCATGTACCACCATGCCTGGCAGCATATCATACCCCCTTTTTTTTTGGAACTATCAGAGAATTATCAGATCTCAGAATTAGGAATCTGTGCACCTTTGATTCTCAAGAAGTATTTAAATCATACGAATAATGATTTTTCCCTCTGACACTGCTAGATTCTCTGATCAGTTTTTTTTGTTTTTCAGCTTTAGCAAAGTGTTCAGGATTGAAGTGGGCTATTTGGGTACTAGTTTACGTCTTTCTGGTTTCAGTTAATTTTTACCATCATTTTCTTTTCCTTGTGATTTGCCTGACTTAGCTTTTTATTTATTTTTCTTTTGAATTTCAAATTCTTGTTAAAGTAAACTGGCGATACAAAATAATGTTCACAGAAAAAAAAATCACCCTCTCAATTTATTGGCTAAGTCATCTTTTCATTTTGAAGGGAACAAACATCTCTTTTTCATTAAATCAACATATATGAGGCTTTTTAAATCTAATGATCTATTTTCCAATTTGGGACATCATTTTTCATATAAAACCATCCTTTCTGAGTTAAATAACTTCCATTTACTTATCAACTTTGAGAAATAACCTCAATAAAACAGTATTTCTGTGAGGAAGTGTACATCTTTCATAAATGGGCTGTCGTCTGCAGTTATCAAATGGCAACCCCCAGTTCTCCCTTTGCTGCTCTGACTGTTCTGCACCAACATCTGCCCTTATCATCTGTTGTCCAATTGTAAGCACTTTGCAAGCCAGTTTGTTCATTGGCATCTCTTCAACCCAGTCTTTGGTTTCCTCTCCTTCTGTCTAGCCACGTTTGTCTCATAATTTTTAATGCCAAGATAACTGTAGAACTGCAGTTTGAGGGCTGGGCATGGCAGCACATGCCTGAAATCCTAGTCCCTCAGGAGGATCACAACATCAAATCCAGCCCCAGCAATTTAGCAAGGGCCTAAGCAACTTAGTGAGACCCTGACTCAAAATAAAAATAAAAATAAATTTAAAAAGGGTTGGAAGGTGGCACAATGATTATATGCCCCTGGATTCAATCCCTGGTACAAAAATAAAAAGAACCAAGTTTATCTCCAGGCCCTGGAATGTTGTGGGAAGCCAGATACAGTGCTGATTTTTACACTTATTTCTTTTCAAAATAAGGGAATCCTAATTTGCCACACTGCCATTTTGTATTTGTAGACCTCAGGGAATGCAAATGAATCCTTTTGTGAAAAGAAAAGCAAATCTCAGACACCTGAGGAAGAAGCCACCTTCCTTGAAGGAAAGCCAAGTCCTTCACTAGACTCTGACATTTCCCTTATTTAAAAATATATATTCATTTTACTTATAAATCTGACTCAATGTGATATTTTTATATATGTCTATACCATATATTGATCATATTCATCCACCCTACTTCCCCTTTACTTCCAACCCTTAGCACTCTTCCTAGTAATAGTTCTTAATAATTTTTTTTTATGTTTTGGGGTGACTTTATTTCGTAGATTTCTTATATGAGAAAGAACACATAATGCTTGCATTTCCATATCTGGCTTATTTCACTTAACATATTGTCCACCAAGATCAAGATCAATGTTGTTATATTGATCTTGTTGAAAATGTGAGGATTTTATTTTTCTTCATAACTGAATAATATACTCCACTGAATATACATATACTATATTTTCTTTATGCATTCATATGTTGGTGGCCACCTGGGCTGATTTCATATGTATTGTGAATAGTACTGTAAAAAACATAGGCATAGGCAGTCATCTCATTTGTATACTGATTATATTTCCTCTGGACATATACTCAGGGATGGGGTAGTTGGATCATATGATATTTCTTTATAGGTATATTTGGAAAAGGCATTTTGAGATCACTTTTTTTTTTCATACGAGCATAGGACTTGTTTCCAAAGAACCACACCTATTTACTTTTAATAAAGTAAAAAAGGAGCCACATACAAAGAAGAGAAAATGTGGCACAGTAAAAAGGCCACGAACTTTATGGCCCTGGATGCCCTGATGAGGCAGAATTTGAGCTGGGGGTTCTTAGTTTCACCAAGTGAAAAATAGGACTAATAAGAAATTTGTATAATTACTGTTAAAATTGAAGGAGATAGTGTGTATGAAAAAAAACCCAAAATGTTACAGAATGTATGTCATATTTTATATTCGTACATACATACATGTCATTCCAAACAGGGAATCACAGAGAAGAATTTTCATTTCTCATTAAAAAAAAAGGATAACTTTGCTCAGTATGTTGAATACATTTGGGGATTGCTTTTATTTTCCCCAACACACATAACATTGTACTGAAGTCTGGAGAGGTATTTCTAGTGTGATTTCCCAAGATGTATTATTCTTATGAGAGGAGAAAATATGAATCTATGTTATTTATTATGGGCTTGAATTATACCAGGAATTAGTAACCATAGAACAGTAGCAGATTTAATTGTGATTATCAGAAACAGATGTGAGCATTAATGGTAAATTTAAAAGTAAGCAAGATCATTTAAAAACATCCCAGCATTCTTGCACATTTATGATCACTTTGTTACTATGATGGAATTTTATGTCAATCAGCTAGGATAATGTTCATGCTTGGATCTTGAATGGCCCCCAGAGTTGCATATGTTAAAAAGCTTGGTTCCCATAGTGTCATTATTGAGAGGTGAAGGAACCTTTATAAGGTGGGAAGGTCTTTAGGTCATTGGGGGTGTTTCCTTAAAGGGGATTGTGGAACCCAATCCTTTCCTTCTCTCTCTTGTTTCCTAGACTCGAGGTGAGTGGTTTTACTTTGCCACAGACTCCCACCATAATGCACTGTCTTGCCTCAGGCCCCAAACAACAGGGTGAACTGATCATGAGCTGAAATCTCCAAAACTGTGACCCCAAAATAAATGTTATTTCTTATAATTTGATTACCTCATATTTTTGTCTTAGTGATGGAAAGCTAATATAGTTACACTACACAGATATTTGGTCAAACATTAGTGTAAATATTGCTGTAAAGATTTTATTTAGATGAGATTAACATGTAAGTCAGTAGATATCAAATAAAGGAGATTCCCTTCCATAAGCTGGGTGGGCTTCATCCAATTGAAGGCCTTAAAGGAAAACAGATGCAATTACTTGAGAAATTCTGCCTCCAGACTGTCTTCAAACTCCAGCTGTGACTCTTCCCTGGGTCTCCATCCTGCTGGACTGCCCTTTAGATGTTGGATTTTGCAGTTTCTGTAATTTCATGAGGCAATTCTTTAAAATAAATTTCTATGTGTATATAAATATCATATTTATTCTGCTTTTCTGTAAAACCTACTAATACAATTTCCTTTTTCCCCCTCCTTCCAAACCCAGGCAGGGACAGCCAGGGAAATAAAAACTGCTCTTTCTTCTCTCCTCTCTGCTCAGCTTCTTCCTAGTGGTAGCAGATTTGTCACTCATATGTGCTATTTCTCTCTCTCTTTCTCTCTCTCTCTCTCTCTCCCTCTATCTCTCTCTCTCTCTCTCTCTATCTCTCTCTCTCTTTCTTACATGTTTTTCTTTCCTACCCTCACCTATTTATTGGCAGAGGGACTGACCCACTTACGGCGGCAGACCAGGTGAATGTTCTGTGGCAATCACCTTAGAGACAAGTGTACATGCTGCATGGATGGGGTCTTTGTGCTGATGCTTCATGGAGCTCTGGGAGGAAGAGTGGTTCCGTCAGGAAAGAGCAAGACCAGAATCCATTTTAAAGTTGGTCATGACCTCTGGCTGTACTTGATATTTCTAGATGATATTCAGACTTTATTTAGATGAAAATAAAGTTTTCAATTGATTCTCTTGATTTGGAGCTTGGCAGACTATTATTACACTCACAAATTCTATCATCATTAGTTGAGGCAATAGTAATACATCAACCAAGTTGTTAGCCAGATCTTACCCCTTCTCACAACAATGAGTTACATTTGATGTAAAAATCATATTCCTAGGGCTGGCTCAGTGGTAGAACACTTGCCTGGCATGTATGAGGCCCTGGGTTTGATCCTCAGCACCACATAAAAATGAATAAATAAAAATAAAGGTATTGTGTTCAAAAAGTCATATTCCTAGATGGAATTATTCAATTATCAAAAATCATCTATCATGAGGTTTACCTATAACTGTAATACAGGAATAAATTTAAAATTAGTCTAAAATTCATATGTAATTGAAAAGGTACAAGTGTAAGAAAAATACTTTTGAAAGCAACTAATTAATTAAAAGGAAATTTTCCTTTCATACCAGATGAAATAATCAAATGTTGAAAGGTAGCACCAAATTTAATAATTTTTAACAGATGAGAAAGTCACATAGTACACAGAAGTTATATTCCTTCCTTTGATAAAATAAGATAAACATTTGATGGTATTATTTTTTAAATCTATTTTTTAATTAGTTATTCAAAACATTAGAAAGCTCTTGACATATCATATTTCATACATTAGATTCAAGTGGGTTATGAACTCCCATTTTTACCCCATATACAGATTGCAGAATCACATCAGTTACACATCCTCATTTTTACATAATGCCATATTAGTAACTGTTGTATTATTTTAAAGATCACTAGACTTAAATGTGTGACTATGAGGCTGATTATTGAAGAGCTCCTCAGAAGCAATCATGGACCATAAATTTGTTTGTAGTGTAACAAGAAAACATTGGAAAGTTTGAAGTATAACATGAATAAAACCTGGCTGGTATATTTAGGAAGATTGTCATATGAAGAATGGATTTTAGGATGTTGGCAGTGAAAGTTAAGAGGGTGGTAAAAATACAGTAATTTTGGCAACGATGCTGCTGGCCTCAGTTGAATTGATGATAGAATTGATGGATATGTTGGAAATCAAGATAATAGTGTTTACTAATGGGTAAAAACTAAAAAGGAAGGGGATTTCAAAGATGTCACAGTATGCCCCATTAACATGCTTTTACTTTCTCTGCTTTGAGTTACCTGCAATCAACTGAGATACAAAAATATTAAATAAAAATTCCAGAAATAAAAAAAAATCCATTAGTTGAATATTCATGCTGCTCTGAGAAGTGTGATGAAATTTTGACATTCCACTCCATGCTGCCCAGGAAGAGTCCAGCATATCCTGACTTCATATACTACCTGTTAGTCACATAGTAACCATCTCAGTTATCAGATCCACTCTCAGAGGTATCACATTACTGTGTTTAAAGTAAACATTGTTTAATAGCCCCAAAGCACAAGAGTACTGATGGTATCAATTCTGATATACTAAAAATAATCTGTTAATGCTTCTTTTAAGTGAAAAGCTGAAAGTTCTTAATTTTATAAGGAAAGAAATAATCATATGCTGATGTGCTGATGTTGCTAAGATATATCATGAATTGTCATTAATCTGCTCATCTGCCTATGTTATATATTAAACTTCATTATAGGTATGTATGCAAAGGGGGAAAAATAGTCTCTACAGTACTATCAGAGGTTCCAGGCTTCCAGATGCCTTTTTTTAAGGGAAAAAAAAAGGTTATTGCTTTGCTAGCAAAGGAGAAACACAGGGAACTCCTGTCCCAGAGGCTGTGATTCTGCCCATCAGCAGGAACTTGAGGCTTTAAAGAGGTGATTCAAAGGCTACTTTCCATGTGTTCTCTGTAGGAGATGTAATTCACTTGTTAATTTGGGAGATAGTTCTTTCTGAGATCTTCTGGTGCCATCCCTAAAGTCTGGATTACTTCATACCTATGATGGGTGAGTGCCCAAAGACAGATAACTCTGTTTAGGATAAGGAAGAAAGATAATCCTATTTCCCCTGAGATTAGGGAAGAGAGATTAGGGAGGATAGGGAGAGAGGAAGAGAAACATGTCCACTTTAAAAATAAGTTGCAGTAGCAAAGCAGCTAGGGCTATATTCAAAGCATAAAGTGGGCCACTGTTACATTTCTCCACTACATTTCATTTCCATTGGAAAATGGACAACAACATCTCCAAGCTGCTTCTTGCTAAAAGAGGATGAGGTTGGGGGGAGTAACCCCAAATCCTTGTTTTCTATGGAGTGGCAGAAGGCATGAACAGTTAAAGATATTCAGCATCAGAGCAATCCAGAGATCCACAGTGGCAGATAACAGGTGACTGGACAAGGCGTACATACATAGGGCAGGGACCATGCTGAGACAACAGTAAACAAGACAGCAAAGCATTACTTTTTTCATAAACTATTAGCACAAAACAATTAGTATTTAGCCCAGTCTTTGAAAACCATGAAGACAGTAACTCATAACCATATCAGTGGAAAACAGATGGAGTCTATCAATGTAGAATGTTAGGAAGCTTTGTAAATCTATGAGGTCAGGCTCAAATTAATTCAGGACAAACTTGCAACGTTTGAGTCTTTTATGATCATTATTATTAGGTACTCTCACCCAAGAGCCCTTCCTTTATAGTCTCCAGCTTTACTTATTTTTGGTAGGGCTGACCCAAGTGTACATCTCAAGTGTCATTAAAACAAACATTATTTTTCCTTCTAAAAGCCCATGTAGTATTGTCTTAGGCTATACTCTCCTGCCAGGTGTTTAAGACCAAGTTGGTCAAAACCAACCTTGTTCCTATCAAAAGTTTCAGCTGGGATTTTTCAGAGATTGTTTGGGGATGTGTGTAAACCCTCTTGGCTCCTTTAGCTTTCCTCTAACAGTGATGCCATCTGTCAGGATGGGTCAGAGTCTTGTTGATCATTTATGGCTTCTCTTGAAAGAATCAGGGACATTTTCCTCTCCAGTGACCCTCATCTTTGCAGAATATGCACTGGTTAGCTTTTTGTTCTCTAGGGTTCTCTCAATCTCCCTGATTAGCTGATTGGGTGACTCATCAGAGTTGAAGGGTCCAGAGAGGGGTCCTGCCATTCTCTGGGTCCTAGCTTACCATAGATGGCAAGGGCCAGATTGTTGGCTTTTTCCTTGACCCTTTTACTTCCTTGACTTTGGGTTCAGTATTAGTACTGTAAATCAGCATTATATCCTGTCTGCCTGTAGGTGATGGCTTATTATCTCCAATTAAATCAGGTTGCTCTATTAGAAGCAGCACCTCTGCGAAACACTAACAGGCAACAGTTACAAAGTTTGCAAGGAAAAGACAAAATGAAATTAACAGAGCAAAAACATATTCAGTATGTGTAACAGCTATGAACCAAGTAAAATAAATTTTATAATCTTAAACCTTTACTTAGTTATGTATTATATCTCCTGTTTATTTTGGGATCACAGTAATCTTTACAACAAAATTTGATCTTTTGAGCACGACTCTAAATGATCTCAGTTCTAGCCTATTTTGGAGCCATTCTAATACGGAGTAAGGTGGGAGGCAGAGCCTTATCTCAAGTCAGGTGGGGTTCCTGACAAATAACACAACACAACATTACAATCTAAAACACGAATCAAACAAAGGCCAAGAGAGGTTTTAAATTTCTTTTTGTGGAAAAAGTGGCAAAATATTTCCATGTTTTACAATGTCACCTTTAAACAGATGAGGCTCTCCTTATTACTTTTCAAAAAATACATTTAAATTCCTACTTCAGTGTGAAGAGCCACACAAAGTTGTACATATAACTTATTGACAACAGGTTATTTCATCCAGATGTTGATTATCCAACATCAAATGACATGAACAAATACCAAACAAATTGTTACTTCTATACAAATCCAAGAATATTACTACAGATAATTTTAGTTTGAAGAACACCAGCTTGGTAAAGTGCTCTCCCTTAAGCTTTACCTTTAACTAAGTTTAACTTTTAAAGTACAATTTAGAATACATCGTGAATGGTAACAATAATCACAGGTCTTCATGAGTTAGAAATACTAGCAAAAATTGAGGAATAGCTTTAAATCTCTTATACATTTAGGATATGATGTTAATAATTAGAAATTGAATTAGTCAAAGCAAACAGATATGACAGTGTGACACTTCTATATCTAATATAATGTACAAAAGAGAACTTATTGGTTATCTTACTGGTAAACTTACACAAATTTTCATTTTATAAACTTTTACGAAACACTTAGACAAGGCTTAGACAGATATAGTTCTCAAATGCATATGTATACCTAGTCACATATATTTATAGAGTCAACTATATTTTTATAACCTATTTTATATTTTGTTTAACCAGTTACAAAGTAATCATTTAAGACTTTAAAACAGATACAAGCCCTAATCAAATTAAGTGAAATAGGAAAAGTAAAACAAGATGTTTTATAGAGAAATATAAATCATAAAACAAAGAGCTGAACAGAAATTCTGGAGTTATATAATATGGTGAATGGAATGAAAAAATGCAATCAATAGTATTTGCCACTGAAGCAGAAGAAAGCAACTATGGACTTGAAGACAGCCCATTTGAAAATATCCAGTCAAAAGTAGTGAGGAATGAATGAAAAGGAAAAAAAGAAAACTTACAAGATTTGTGGAACTCCATCAAGAGATGTTCCACAAGAAAAAGAAAATAAATTGTTTTTTGAAAAGAGTTTTTAAAATTGTCAAATCTTTCACTAGACTACAAGAAGTCCGTTTGTGTAATAGTTATGAACATGAACAGGATTATAAGAATCTATAATGCCAGACACAAAGACAAATATTTCATGATCTTACTTACATGTGAAATCTAAAAACATCAGATTCATTGTAATAGAGTAATACATTAGAGATGGAAAGAAAAATAGCTTAGTTTTACATGCCATGGTGGCACAGCTCAATGCCAAGAAAAACCTCCCCAGTCTATGATTCCTCTCATTGAGGAAAGTGAGAGCATAGTGAATGAATGCCCAGCTTCTATAGATTTGCAGAATACTAACCAAGAGAATGCTTGGGTTGGTGGGAAGTGGAAAAATAACATTCTGGTCAAAAGGTGAGAACTTTTAGTCATAAAATCACTAATTTCTGGAGAACTAATATGCAGCATGGTGTCTGTAGTTAATAATAATATATTATACATTTACAATTTGATCTAAGATTAGATCTTAGGAATCTCACCCAAAATATAAAATAACATAATTGGAGGAGGTAATGAATGCATAAGTTAGCTTGATTTTGGCCATCAATTCAATTTTACAAGTATGCCCAAGGATCACAATATACACCTTAAATATGTACATCAAACCTTGAGAAATCTGGAAAAAGTAAGAGCAATGGCTATGAAGAGATAATGAGCAAATATCATTTAATTTTTCTGTATCTGTATTTATTTCCATGTGGAGTCATCTCTACTGTTAACTTGCTTGCTTAAGAGAGAAGCTTCATCTTTTGGGGAAAAAAAACCCACAAAGAAAAGAATCCTGGTTAATATACCTTGAATCTAAGAGGGTTTGTTGGTTTGGTTTATACATCATGAGACTTTATTTCTTTGGTAATAAAACACATGCAAGAACACATGAGACATATACTAATAACAATGAAATTGTCAGGAAAATTCACTTGGCAGAGGCTAAAAATTCATGCCAAACACATTTTGGTAACTAATTTACAATTCATCTTCAGCTATCTTTTGAAACTCCAATATTATGAAACAAGGCACCTAAGAACAAATTATACTTTATCAAAGAGTACCTTTTTAAAATGATCATTCATTATGTGATTAGTATGGTCCAAGAAATATGTTAAGTGATTTTCACTCAATCCTGACACTAGCCCTTTGAATAAATGCTATAGTATTTCAGATTACAGAGAAGAAAACCACAACATAGAGAAATTGGATAACTTGCTCACAGCCACTCAAACAGTAAATGCCAAATGTCAATATAAGCTCTACATTATTAAGATAATTAAACTCAGTATAATCATTGCAGGAAACTTGGATACTTCACTCATCATCCATTTACCAACTGTCAACCCTTGCCAACATGGGAAAAACATTGTAGTATGTTCTAGTTTATCCATATAATCATGTGGACATATTCATTGATACATGTATGTACATTTATGTACATGTATAACCATATTTTAATTTTTGATGTAGCAAGGTCTTTCTGTGTTATAGTATACTCTGCTATTTTGTTTCTAATGTGTTTGAGCATTTAGGTTCAAAAAGATGAAACAAATGACAAGATATACAGAATTCTGAGTAGACAAATATGGATATCAAACTTCTTGAAAGGAAAGAGATATTTTTATGCTATTAATAAATTCCTAATGTGTATTCCAGTCTAGAAGGATTGAATGCTTTAGATAAACATTATTTATATATTCTATTTCAAGAAAGGTCATATTCCTGCTTGATGTCACAAATGCTAATTTGAATATCTATCTTGCTTTTGGAACATTTTAGATTCTCTTATTCTCTGCAGAGATTTCCATAATCATAGCCTCAAGTGCTGATATGGCTTCTCCTTCTGGGTTGAGGAAAGATGGTAAATGTATTATCCCTTCTGGTTATACAACCACTGCTGAGAACACCTTCCTCAAAGAATGACAATTTATCCCAGAAGAGATGTATTCCACTTGTCTTTATGATACCCATCTGCAAAAACTAGGATTCAAAATAGCAGATGGCAATACTTTATAAGATCAGTATATGACACAGACCTTATTCCTCAGAGCAAGAATGGTCATATTTTAGCATGGTCATATTTCTTTTAATAGCAGCATAGCAGAGCCAGAATGATACAACTTCCACTAAAGGTAGTTATGGATAAGAAACTCAGAATGTAATCACATTTTATTCTCTTACTTATTTGGAAATACCTAGCTGGCATCTACTGAGGGAGACATCAGAGGTTAAAAAACAAAAATAACACTTCCAAGTGACAAATGCTTCTTCAAATCCCACCCACCACACATGTTCACTGTCGCAGTGAGGTCAAATGTGCCTCAAGGATCCCAAGGAGAAAGAGCTGAGGAGACTACAGGTCTTCAAGGAGTTTGGTATATCACAGTGTAGAAGGACATTCCAGGAATATAGCAGATAGTGATGGGAAGTCCTGACATAGTTTCATAAACATTAAAGGTATGAAAAGTCAGGGAGATGAGAGGTTCAGACATATTGAAAGCATCCGGTAAGAACTGATGTCAACTTGAACCAATAAGTGGCAATGAAAGATAGAAATGGGTCATACTTGTCTGCCAGCTGGGAACAAGCTTATTTCATTAAAAAGCTCTAAAATACTACTGAGATAAATGTCCCAGAGCAACACAGTTTCATCACTAGAGGTATTACCAGTTGTTCTGGGCTGACCTAGTAGTAGCATCTTGGACACGGGAAGATATTGCTGTAGAATGGATAATAGCTGGGGAATGAGCAGGTAGAATATCAACAATAAACATCAATTTGAGCTACAGGTAACTTATAGGTATGGCCATGTCACTGATGGAAGCAAAATTAGAATATTATCTTTGATATACTTCATCCCTTCCCAAAGTTCATGAGCAATCTGTTAGTGGCACTTGCTCTGATCTAGCCATGCTGGCATGTCAGGAAAATAGCGTGTGTGTGTGTGTGTGTGTGTGTGTGTGTGTGTGTGTGTGTGTGTGTGCACATTGTGTAAATATATAGAAAGCTATAAAGTAATATCTCTAAAATGCGCTAACACTGAAATCAAAGGAACAAGGGCCATGGTACCTGGCTAGTCATTGAGAAAAACTAAAAATAGTAATTAGCTCAGAACCTCTGTCCATTCTATGAATCCAAAAGTTAGGAAATCCATCAAGCTCACATTCTCTATGAGAACTACAGAAGTTACAGGAACAATTGCAGAAAACAAGGTTCTTAGCCATACTGATATAGGTTGTCAGTTTTCCCTTCCAGAGTTCTATAGGTAGCAATAAACAACAATAGTCCCTCACTTTGGGTAAGTATTTCAAGGTTTCTCAGGGGGTATTATTGGTCATGAAATCTGTGTAGAAACAAAAGCATTTTGAGCATAGGTTAATTTTATTATTAAAAGAAATATATTATTTCTGTACCCCATGTTAGAACCATTCAAAGACATTCATCGCAGCGGCAAATCAGGACAGAGGTTAGGGAAAGGCAAAAGTATCCTCACTCCCATATATCCATATAATGACTTCTAGGAATTTTGGGATTTGAGGAACAAACAGGGAGCGCTTATAAATGAAAGCCCTGAATTTCATTGGCGAGTCAGGAACACAATGTGTTACTATAGTGAAGATGGAAATTTCATGACAGAGTGAAACTCATAAGAACCTGTCTCTTTTACATTGGCCTGGGACATACTTTCATTTATTCAACAAACATTTGTTAAATGCCTCTTGTTACCAGCCACTGTTCTAACTGATGTAGTGAACAATATTCAGTGAATAATTAATTCATATATTGAATAATACATGTTATGAATAATGGAAGTAAGTTAACAAAGTTTCTTTTCTTATGAAACTTCCAAACTATGTAATCAAAGAATTTGGGAGAATAGTTGGAGGGTATTTGTAAGGCTATGTGGAATATGATATGAATTTAAATTAAGTACATAGAATAGAAAATAATTTGGAGAGATACTCTGAAAAGAGGTAATAAGAGGTTACCTCAATAGAGGGAACCTGGGATATTGGAGGTCAAGAGTGGGAAAAGAATTTTCACTACACATGAGATGATAGGAGATAAAAAGAGAAAGACAGGGCCCCTTTCAAACCATGACTTAAGAAAGCATCTATAGAAATCTACATAATCTTTCTCATGACTTAAAAGTAAGAGCCATGAATAGGGAGGAGAACAATGATATTAACAAGGGCACAGTACTATTTGTTCTAGATTTATAGGTGCAGTTATTCCAGGGAAAATGTTTATGTGTAAGGAGAAGATAATGTGTTGGAAAGGGGATCATCATAAGATGTCATAAGATCATCCCATATTTTAGGATAAAGTAACTGTTAGAATACATGTCAAAAGAGCCAAAAAGATCTTTCTCATAGGAGCCCATGCTGGATGAGGCTACTACAAGGACCTTGTCTTCCACAGGGAAGTAACACATCCCTCTGGGGTTAATGCTATGGTTTCAATGTGTCTCACAATATTCACGTGTTGGAAGCTTAAATTCCAGTGCAACAGAGTTGAGAAGTGGGACCTTTAACAGTTAATAAGGTAATGAGGACAATGCCCTCATGAAGGAATTAATACCAGTGTCTTAGAAATTATTATAGGCAGTGGCCCCTTTCCATCTTTTCCTCTCACTCATGTGATGGATTCTGCCATATTATGATGAATCAAGAAGGTCCCCACCTGATGGAATCCCTTGATCTTAGACTTTCGAACATCCAGAACCAATAGCAAACTAACTAATTTTTTATTCATTATATACTACCCAGTATGTGGTATTCTGTTAGAGCAACATAATATAGACTAAAACTCTCAACTAAAACCTTTCAGACAGATATATGCAAATAACTCCAATGTTTCAGGGCAGATAAAATACAGTCAGTATATATCTACCATATAGTGATATGGTAGGATGCAGCCATTACTAGTATGATTATAAAAACAATACTGAGGATCAAATGTATTAGAAAAGTGAGTTAAAATCATCTATCACTGTCTCAAATTTGGTCTCTTAAGTGTTAGGCATAAGAAAGAATTATAGCCAAAGAACAGGTGGTATCTTATTGTATAGTAAATAATTTGGCTGATCTTTGTTTCTGATTCCAGGGAGGGTACCTCTCTATACCATTGGAACTTCCAAAGTATTAAGAATATTATTGTTATTCATGGTCTACCCCTCAGACAATATCTCAGTTTATGCTAATGAAATGGGGCTGGTGGTATCAGAATGATCAACCATATTATTAGAATCTTGGTTCTTCCAAACATGTACTTTTAGTCCAACTTCTTAGGAGAACATGGAGGTTGGAGGTTCAGTCACAAGTACATAATGAAATATTAATAAAAACTCTGGACTCTGTAGTTCTATTGGGATTTTCTGGTTAACCCACATTGATATGGTGGGAGGGTGATTTGTCCAGAGGAGCAGGAAGCTTTGCATCAAAGCTTCCCCTAGCCTTACTTGATGGTTTCTTCCTTTAGCTGATCTTGATTTATATGCTCTTATGAGAAAGTATAATAAGTAGAACACTTTTCTAATTTCTATGAGTCATTCTAAAAAAACTATCACATATGAGGGGGTTGGGAGTCCTAAACTTTGTAACCAGTTTCTAAAGTGTGGATGACCTAGGAACTCTGAACTTTAGACCATGGCATCTAAAATGAGGGCAATCTTGTGAGGAACTTGACTTTTACCTGTGAGGTTAGGCATAATTCTGCATAGTAAGCATAATAATTGCATTACACAAGAAAAATTATTAAATCTGGAGAGACGGGTGTGACTAGAGACACAGCAACTGAGCAATATGCTTCATAAATCAGAAGGTTCTGGAGCCAAATATGGGTAGAAATGCTGGAATAAAAATTTAACAAATTGCTGAGAGCTGAGTGACTTCAGAGACTCTCAAGAACCCACCACGTTTTTATGGTAAGAATTCCAAGAGATCATGACTTTTGTACAGGGAGAATACAAATTATAATTGTGAAAATAAGACCTACTCTTGAGGGAAAGGATGCACCAGAGCCCAATTCTGAAAACTTATCCAAACATGGGAGGGGGAAGGAATTCCTTCTCATTTCATCCCTACTGATCCTTAAAATTTCACCTAGGAGAGAAAAATCACAAACAACAGGGGAAAGGACTCCATGGAAATATATTGAGTTCTGCAATCAGGGAAAGGAGTGTGGCAGGGGAAGAGGGAGAAAGCACGCTGCTGGAGAAGGAACACATATTCCTGGGGTAATCACAGCCATAAGACACCTGCCCAGGAGAAGACTGATATTACTCAGAAGAAAGGAGAATGTTCCCTCTTCCTAACATCCTATCACCTCACCAACAAGGCTCTAGGGCAAAGCCATCAGAGAGAAACAGATTCTCAAGGTATAGGAAAGCCTGTAAGGATAGGGTCAAGGTATAGGAAAAGCCTATAAACCAAAAGACTTACCAAAAGCAAAATACTAAAGGAAGCTGAAACCTCTGATACTTCCAGCTACAACAAACACTAGCCACCCTTCCTAAACAAATTAACATAAGTTCTCACAGGAAAATCCTATTTAGCTCAGTTCCTATTACCTTATGTGGCTTCCAACAAAATATTACAAGATATTTCAAAGGCAGAAAAAATAAGAGAAGAATAATTACCAGAATAGTTTTGTTCTCATATATTCTACAAAGATCCATGTGTTAAAGGCTTGGTCTTCACCCCATGATGCTCTCTGGAGGTGCTAGAATCTTTAAGAGGTGTTAGTCTAGTGAAAGGAAATGAGGTCATTGATGACTGCTCTTTAAGAGAATAACAGGCCCCTGACCTTTTCTGTTTCTCTTTTGTTCCTTGTCCACCGTAAGGTCAGCTTTGCTCCACCTTATGTTCCCGTCATGGTGATCTGTGTCTCCACAGACCCAAAAGGAATTGGACAACTTAGCATGGATTGAAACTCTGAAACCAAACCCAAATAAGCCTTTCCTCCACATGAGTTTATTCTCTCAGGTATCTCGTCACAGTGATAGAATGCTAAGCAGCATAGAAATTTAGTACTGAGAATTGGCTATGACTGTACCGGATGATAGAGTTCAGAAAGCTTTTGAATTGGTTTGTGGGAGGATTGGGGGAGAAGTTTCGAGAAGCAGGCTAGAGAAAGTCCAGTATGTTGTAAGTAGAGCTTAATGGGTGATTATGGTGAATTCTCAGAAGGCCAAAGAGCTGATAAAAGCACAGACAAAAAGATAAGGCTCATGAAATTTCAGGCAGAAATGAGAAATCTATTGGGAATTGTATTAAAGGCCATCCATTTTGTACTGTGGCAAGGAATTTTACTGCATTGCTCTAAATCATTTTGGAAGGATGGAATTAAAGGTAATGGACTTGACTATTTGGTGGAGGACATTTCAAGGCAGTATTATATTCAGGAAGTGTCATGGATGTTATTGGTTGCTTTTATTCAAGCTTACAATTGCAATCAGGAGCACAAAACAAAAGAAGATTTTGAAAAACGAACTTTTGGCTAGAGAAGCTGAACATTTCAAAGTACTGCCAATGAGGGTACAGTTGCTAAAGAGATTAGCAACATTTTTTCAAAGCTAAGTACTTTGCAGCAGAACAATAGGAAAGATGCCTTGAGGAAATCTCAGCAGTTGACAACTCATCACAGACTCAAATGTAAAAATGTACTGTTTCAAAGACTTTTGTTTGAAAAGAGAGCCCTGGGTACTATGCTCATACAGGGAAATTTAGGGAATTATTTCCCCATATTCTTCAGTAATCAGTGCAGTGGTGTTTCAAGTGGGTCTCAGTACTTCCCACACTAGCAGCAGACCTTTTTGCAAGCATGCAGAATGAAAGTCATTGAGGCTTGCATCAAGGTTTAAAAAAAAAAGACTGGAATATCAGGCAACATGTGGCAGGGTCAGAGCCCCTGCAAGGAGCCTCTAACAGGGTGAAGTTTGATGGACCTTTGAAAGGAAAGCCAAATCTGCAATGGAGACCCCCATTAAGTTTTAAATACCAGGAACATGGAAAGTATTTTGAAGGAAACTCTAGGTAGTGAGAAGAGCCATCCATCTCAACCAAGTAGCCATGTGGAATGCAGCCAGAAAGGTCAGAGAGGCAGAGCTGCTCAAGCTCTCTTAGCTCATATCATGCCACCAGGTGCCCTGGGGGCCAGACAAGCACCTATATGATTTAGTATTTGTCTTATTGAACTTTGGTTTTGCTTTGGTATGATTCCACCTTATTATTTATTATGTCAGCAGGTGGACAAGTTTAACATGGATAGTGTGAAGTCATGTTGGTAGTATACACCCTTGATAGATGAGATTAAAATGGCACTTCATCCCCAAAACATATATATGCATTTTACTAGCATAAAAAAAACATCAGAAAAATCTACGGCAAAGGAAATTTTACAAATTTCCCAACCAGTGATTCTTAACACTTTCAAAACCATCAAGAATAATTAAATCAGAGACATTCAAGGCCCCAAAGAGCCTAAGAAGACATAGCAACTGTATTAGGATATGGCATGGAAACTATGTATGACACTGCAACCAAGTTTACCATCCTGCATGGGATTCTGGAAAAGTATAAAAACTCATTAGATAAAAACCAGAAAAATTTGAATATAGTCATTATTTAATAAGAATGCATCAATTTTGGATCATTAGTTACAACAAATGCACCATACAAGTGTAAAATGTTAATTAAAAAACTTACTGTGAGGTAATGGAAACTGTCTTTTTTATCTTTTATAAAAAATTCTTAGTTGGAGTGTAATTATACAGTATAGTGGGTTTCATTGTGGCATATTCATACATGCACATGACTTAATTTGAAATATTTCATGCCCCAGTAACTGATAGACCCAATCTGATCTTTTCTTAAAATTGGGAGTCATCTCACCATAAAGCCATGAAAAGATAATTTCGGCTTTACTATAAATTACTACAAATTCTGAACCTGCTTGGAATGTCTGCCCCTGTGCCTTAAACTCACCCATGCCTGGCTCTCTGACCAGATAGCAGCCCTCTCTGAAACTTTAATGACGCCTCACAAATCTTTGCCTTCCCTGGCCAGACAAGGACCCTCTCTGAGGCTCTAATGATCCTCATAAATTCTGATGTTGGGGCCAGCAAAAAAAAATGTAAACTACCATTTGTGTTATGCTCCTCGGAGTTCTGTTATCTGTAACCCCGCTTTGTGTAACTTTCTGGGCTATAAAGCTGGGCTGCAGGAAAGCCGCGGCTGCTGTCTTGTTCCTGCGGTTTGGGGTGGGAGAGGCAGCCCAGCCGGTCGAAATAATAAGCTTGCTTTAATTTGATTTTAATTGGAGTCAGTGGTCTTTTCTTGTGCCCTGGTCTAACATAACTTCCCTTGTCTGTTATACTCTCATTACCTTCTTGTACCCTAATGTTCTTCATTCCTTTTTTTTTTATAAGATCCCTTTTTCATTTTCCTCACTAGCTTCTACATATGAAGGAAAGCATATGACCCTTGCTTTTCTGAGCCTGGCTTGATTCTCTTAACATGATGCTCTCCAGTTCCATCCATTTTCCTGAAATGACATAAATTCTTTTTTTTCTTTTTTTTTTTTTTGAGGGAGGGTGTTGGGTATCAAACTTAGGGCCCCATCTACACTAGGCCAGTGCTCTATCACTGAGCTCCACTTCCAGTCCTCATCGTTTTTTATGGTTGTATAAAACTCCATTGTTGATATATGTCACTTTACTTTTCATTCATTAGTAGATAGAAATCTAGACAGGGTTCACAACTTGACTATTGTAAACTGCCCTGCTTCAAACATTGGTATGCATTAATTCTTTCAAGTAAATACTAAGTAGGAGTATATATGGATCATATATACTGGTTTGATTCCTATTTTTTTGAGAAACCTCTGTATTGATTTCCATAATGGCTATAATAATTTCAATTCTCACCAAAATTTTGACAGTTTCCTTTCCCCTGAATCCTCATGGGCATATATTATTATTTGTTGGATTGATGATTTTCATTCTGACTGGAGTGAGATGAAATTTCAGTGTAGTTTTGATTTGCATTTCCTTGATGGCTAGAGATGTTGAAGAATTTTACATATAATTGCTGATCCTATTTATTTCTTTTTTTGAAAACAGTTGAGTTTTCGCACTTATTGATTAGATTATTTGGGGTTTTGGGTGTTAAGTTTTTTGAGTTCTTTATATATTCTAGATATTAATCCTCTATTGGAAGAGCAGCTGGGAATTTTCCTCTTTTTCTGTAGCCTCTGTCTTCATGCTATGCTTTGTTTCCTTTGCTGTAAAGAAGCTATTAAATTTGATGCCATCCTGTTTATTGATTTTTGTTTTTTCTTGATCTATAAGGAGTCCTATTGAGGAAGTATTTGCCTGTATCTATAGGATGGAGTGTTTCCCCTATATTTTCTTTTGGCACTTGCAAAGTTTCTGGTTTTATACCTAGGTTTAATCCATTTTGAGTTAACTTTTTGTACGAGTGAAAGAGAGGGATCTAGTTTCATTCTTCTACATGTGGATATTCAGGTTTCCCAGCTCCATTTGTTTTTTTAAAAAAGGCTAACTTTTCTCCAATGTATGATTTTAGCACCGTTGTTGAGGATCACATGATTATTTGTGTGGGTTTATCTCTGTGTCTTCTTTTCCATTGGTCTATGTGTCTATTTTTATGCCATGCTGTTTTTGTTACTATGGTGATGAAGTATAATTTGGAATTGAGTATTGTAATAACTCTTCAGAATTTATCTTTCTGCTCAGAATTGTTTTAACTCTTTTGGGTGTTTTGTTCTTCTATATGAATTTTGGAACCATTTTTTTCTAGTTCTGTGAAAAATGTCTTGGAATTTTGATGGAGATTGCATTGAATCAATAAATTGCTTTGACTAGTATGGTAATTTTTAACAATATTATTTCTGCCTATTGAAGAACATAGGAGGGCTTTCTATATTCTATTTCTTTCTAGTTCTTTTTTTATTTGGTAAATTTTTCTGTAGAAATCTTTCATATTTCTGGTTAGAATTATTTCTAAGATTTTTAAATATTTTAGGCTATTTTGAATGACATCACTTTACTGATTTTTCAGTGTGTCCCTTGTGTATAGAATACATTGATTTTTAGACATTAAATGTGTATCTTGCTACTTTATTGAATCTGTTTATCGTATGTAGAAATCTTCTGATAGATTATTTAGAGTCCTGTAATCATATAATCTGTGAATAGGAATAATTTAGCTCTCTCCTTTCCTATTCGTATCCCTTTTATTTTTTTCTCTTGTCTAATTGCTCTGGCTTAAATATCTAGTACTATATTGAATAAGAGTGGTGAAAGTAGACATCTTTGTTTGTTCCTGATTTTAAAGGAAATGTGTCCATTTCTCACCTACTCAGAATGATGTTGGCTATGGATTTGTCATTTATAGTTTTTATTATGATGAAGTAATTTGCTTCTATTATTAGCATTTTTGGGATTTTTATTATGAGGGTGTATTAAATTTTGTTGGAGGGGTTTTCTTCCATCTATTGTGATGATCATGTGGCTTTCATCCTTGATTCTACTTATGTGATATGTTTATTGATCTGCAAATATTGAGCCATTCTTGTATCTCTGGAATGAAGTCAACTTGAACATGAAGTATGATCTTTTTGATGTGCTGCTGAATTTGACTTGCAAGTATTTTATGAAGTATTTTTCATCTCTGTTCATCAAGGATATCAGACTGTAATCTTTCCTTCTTAATGTGTCCTTATCCACATTGGGTATGAGTGTGATACTGGCTTTGGGGGAATAAATTTGGAAGATTTCCCTCCATTTATATTACATGGGTAAATTTTAAAAAGATTGGTGTTAGTTCTTTAAAGATTTGGTAAATTTTAGTTTATGCTAAAATTTAGTGGATGCTTTTTTAGTGAATTTTAGTTTATGCTAAAATTTTAGTGAATGCTTCTGGTCCTGGGCTTTTTCTATGGTGAGGGTTTTTATTATTGGTTCAATTTCATTGCTTATTGATCTCTTTAGGTTTCCTATATCCTATTGGTTCACTTTTGATTAGATTATATGTGTCTAGAAATTTATCCATTTCTTGACAGGTGTGGTAAGTGCATGTTTGTAATCCCAGAGGATCAGGAGGCTAAGGCAGGAGGATCACAATTTCAAAGTCAGCCTCAGCAATGGCAAAGAGCTAAGCAACTCAGTGAGATATGGTCTCTAAATAAATACAAAATAGGGCTGGGGATGTGGCTCAGTAGGTGAATGCCCTGAGTTCAAATCCCCATACCTCTCCCCAAAATAAATTTATTCATTTCTTTAAAATTTTCTAATTTATTGGAATATAAATTTTAAAAATAGTCTCCAATGATCTCTGGATTTCAGTGGTATCTGTTTTAATATCCCTCTTTTTTCTGTTTATGTTTTTTATTTGTGTCATCCATTTCTTTCTTTCTTTCTTTTCACGAGTTTATTGATATTGGTTTACTTTTCAAAGAAAAAACTACTTTTCTCATTGATTCTTTGTACATTTGTTCTCCATTTCATTAATTTTGGTTCTGATATTTATGATTTGTTTGTTCTACTGGTTTTGAGATTGGTTTGCTCTAATTTTTCTAAGAACAAGAAAAGGACCATAAGTTTATTTATTATTATCTTATATAGGCACCCATATAAACTTTTCTCTAAAAAATGCCTTCATTTTATCCCATAGATTCTTATAGGTTGTATTTCTATTCTCACTTGGTTCTAGGAATATTAACTTATCTCCTGATTTTTTTCAGTGACTCACTCATCATTCAGGGTTGTGCCTCAGTGGTAGAGCACTTGCCTAGCATGTGTGAGGCACTGGGTTTGATTCTCAGCACTGCATATAATTAATAAATAAAGGTTATTAATAAGTAATAAATAATAAAGGTTCATCAGTGTCTAAAACATATTTTTTAAAGTATTATTCAATCTCCACGATTTTGTGGTTTGTGTATTTTTGCTTGCTGTTGATTCCTAGTATCATTTCATTATGATGAGAAAAGACGCAAAAACATTGTTTTAATCTTTTGTATTAGTTAAGATATATTTTGTGCCCTAAAACATTATCTGTTTTGAAAAAACTTCCATAAACAGGGGAAAAGAAAGTGCATTCATTTGTTGTTGGATGAAATATTCTGTGGATGTCTGTTAAGTTCATTTGATCTATTGTGTGTTTTAGCTTTGTAATATCCTTGTTGTTTTATGTCTGGATGACCTATTAGTTAGAAAGGTATTTATTGAATTGGGGGTCCATCTATTCCTTTATTGAATAATGTTTGTTTTCTGAAATTATGTGTGTTGCTGTTCAGGGCATAAATATTTACACTCATTATATAGTCTTATTGAATTTTTTCCTTTATCAATATTTAATGACCTTCTTTGTCGCTTCTGATTAACTTTAGTTTGGACCCACTTTGTCAAACATAGTAATAGCTACCTCTGCTTGCTTTGGGGTTCCACTATACATGTAATATCATTTACCATCCTTTCACATTCGACCTATGAATGTCTTTATCCATGAGGTATTTTCTTGCAGACAATGTAGTCTTGGTTCTTGGTTTTTAAACCAATCTTTCAGTCTATATCATTCAACTGGAGAATTGAGACCACTTACATTCAGTGTTATTTTAGAAAAGAATATATTCCTTCTTATTTTATTTTTAATGTTTGATTTGATTCCAATTCTCATTTTCTATCTATTCTTCTAATGATATTTATTTTTTCCTACTCATTTTTGTTTTATTATTTCTTGTCTGTGTCAGATTCCTTTAAATATCTTCTGCAATTCTGATTTTGGCCAGTTTCCACAAACTTTCCTTGATTTATGCTTATCTTGAAAAGTTTTTATTTCTCCTTCAATTCTGATGGACAGCTTCGCTGGGTACAGCAAGCTAGGGTGACTGCTACTTTCTTACAGGGCTTGAAATACGTTGTTCCAAATACCCTTGGCTTTTAGGGTTTCTGCTGAGTAATCTACTAAATTTCTCATTGCTTTGCTTTTGTAAGTGCTCTGTCATTTCTTTCTTTTATCTCCTTTAAAAATGTTTTCTTTGTTCTAAATTTTTGACATTTTTAATTAATGTGTCATGAGAAAATTCTTTTCTGGTTTTCTTTATTGGGTTCTAAATACCTCCAATATGTGAATGTCAATCTTACTTTTTAAAATTTGGGAATTTTCTGCTATTGTTTCACTCAATATATTATCAATGCCATTTGCTTATATCTCTTTTCCTTTGTTAATACCAATGAGCCTTGTTCAGTTTTTTAATGTTGTTCCAGTGATCTTAAATATTTTGATCATATATTCTTATTTATTTTGCTTATCATTGTCTGAATATTTTATTCTATACACCTCATCTTGGAGGCCTGAACTTTTCTCTTCTACACGAATCTAACCTATTAGTGAGAATTTCAAATGGGTTTTAAAACTTGTTTAAATAAGTTTTTATTTACAGAATTTCTAGATTTTTTTAGAATACCTACCTTTTATTCAAATACTCTTTCATATTTTTCATTTTATTCCTTAGTTTATTCTTTAGATCTTCTTTTATCATTTTAATAATCAGTTTTTAAATACTTAAACTGGAATTTTCTCCACTTCTATGTCTATGAAATCAGTTATTGAATTATTATGAATGGGGGTACAGATTATTATCATTTTATCATCTTTCATGTAGTTCTATGTTGATATTTGCACCTCTCCTAAAATGGATTTCATCCACTATTATATAAGGAACTCTTTGTATGAGTGTACCTTTTTCCCCACATTCTTGCCAACACTTATTGTTGTTTGTCTTCATAATAGCTGCCAATTTGACAGGAGTGAGATGAAATCTTAGAGTAGTTTTGATTTGCATTTCTCTAATTGCTAGAGATGATGAACATTTTTTCATATATTTGTTGATTGATTATATATCCTCTTCTGTTCAGGTCCTTGGCCCATTTATTGATTGGGTTATTTGGCTTTTTGGGGTGCTTAGCTTTTTGAGTTTTTATATACCCTAGAGATAGTGCTCTATCTGATGTGTGAGGGGTGAAAATTTGCTCCCAAGATGTAGGCTCTCTATTCACCTCACAGATTATTTTTTTTGCTAAGAAGAAATTTTTTAGTTTGAGTCCATCCTACTTATTAATTGCTGGTGGGACTGCAAAGTAGTGCAACCAATATGGAAAGCAGTATGGAGATTCCTTGGAAAACTGGGGATGGAGCTACAATTTGACCCAGCCATTCCTCTCCTTGGTCTATACCCAAAGGACTTAAAAATAACATACTACAGGGACACAGCCACATCAATGTTTATAGCAGCACAATTCACAATAACTAAACTGTGGAACTAACCTAGATGCCCTTCTGTAAATAAATGGATTTTTAAAATGTGGCATATATACCCAGTGGAATATTACTCTACAATAAAAGAGAATAAAATCATGGTGTTTGCAGGTAAATGGATAGAGTTGGAGAAGATAATGCTAAGTGAAATTAGCCAATCCCCCCCAAACAAATGCCAAGTGTTTTCTTTGATATAAGGTGACTGACTCATAGTAGGGTAGGAAAGAGGAGCATGGGAGGAATAGATGATCTCTAGATAGGGCAGAGTGGTGGGAGGGCAAGGAAGGGGGCAGGGGAATAGCAATTATGGTGGAATGTGATGGACATTATTATCCAAAATACATGTATGATGACATGAATTGGTGTGAACATACTTTATATACAACCAGAGATTTGAAAAATTGTGCTGTATATGTTTAATAAGAATATAAATGCATTCTGCTGCCATGTATTTTAAAAATAAAATCCATTAAAAAAGAACTTTTTAGTGAGATGCTTTCTCTTTACTATAAGCCCATGATGGGAATATAGCTGATTTCAAGACTACCACTCAAACAATCATTGTTCAATGCTAGCAGCTCTTTGAGAGGAGATAATAATCATTAATAACTATAATTAATCCAGAGCAAAGCCACATACTAATAACCCTTTAAAAATATTTAAAATGTTTTATATAACTCCACTATTCCTAAAGTAGAAAAAGAAAGTAATACTGTAGAATAGACTGAGAATTAGGTAGGAAATAAAATAAAATAACTATGAACTATATGGGGCATGAGAAGGAAAAAGAAAAAAATTGGGATGGGAGATAAAAGCAGATAATGCAAGAAGAGAAACAGAGAAAAGAAGAAGAAAGTGTATAAATGACCAAGGAAAAACATACAGAAATGATAATTATAATAAATACATTAACTATTAAAATAAATACATAATATTTGATTAAGGAATACAATATTAAATAATAGGGGGCATCTATCAAATTAACACAAAGCAAAATATCAGTGAAATAAAAAACTGGCATTAGAGAATCTTAAAATCATTTCTTGCTAAGCTAATTGAGGTGGAAGGATTTCCATCAGGTTTTGTGGGGCTCAGTAATTAATTGGCTATCGCTCCTTAGCTAAGCTCTAAATGTCTCTGAGTGTAGAGGTAACAAAAACACCACCATCTGTTTGTAAAGTTAGGTAACTATATGTTATGTTTCACCCCCCCCCATTTCCACCTTTTTCTTGAAAAAAACTGTGAAAAACTTTTGTCATAAAATCATCCCTGCAGACATCATTCTGCTCACTTTTGATGTGACTCTAAGAGGTTCTTGAAGGTTTTTTTTTTTAATGTATCCAGGCACCTAATAGCTTTCAGAGGAAATGGATACTAATTGTCTGGCCTGGTGTTCAGGCCTCTCCCTGATTGGGGCTGCAGTCTTATATGCCAGCCTGTAGAAATTCTTCATGTGCCCAGAGCTGTTAAAACACCTGTGAGCTCACTGGTGTAGATCTTAGTGTGCATAAAGTGTGGTGGCACACAGCAGAGGTACTATGTGGTCCATGGCAGAGGTATGGAGCATCTTACACATGCATAGGTGGGCTTAAATCTGGGGCATACATGTCAGCAGGTTGATCCTAGTGTGTGCCAGCTGGTAGCTAAGGTCAGGAGCATTGTGCATATGGGAAGATGCTAGAGCATGCATTACTTAGGCCTGTGGCCAAGGTACATACATTAGTGGGCTGCTGCAGGAGCTCTTTCAGTGGTGGAGGGCATCTAGATCAGATGCATTAGCAGGCTGCTGATGGGGAGTATGCAGCTTTGGCCTGTGGCTGAGGTGTATGCATTGGGAGGCCACTGTGGGAGGGTTCTCGAGGTAGTCCACATCTAGGGCATGTGTGTTGGCTGGTGGCTTCTGGGGCATGCATGGTGCTTCTATCCTCTGCTGGGACCCATGCAGGTACAACCAGTATCTGGGGCTCAAGCACCTGTGGCCTGAGGCTGGGGCGTTTGCTTTTCCCTCATACTGTACTCTCTGAGAATAAATAACTCTGTTCTGATCTGTCCCATTTCCTTTGTCAGTGGTGAAGAAAGGGAGGTTCAGCAACCTTGAGCCAAGCAAAGATCCTACCTCACAGGTTACTCAGACAGCTTATTTCAAAGGCATTCCCTATGATTGTAATTGCTATTATCTCTCCATGTGAAGAATCTGTGAGATTTAATTCCTCCCAGCAAGGCAGTCTTAGGCATGGTCTCTACAGAATGGCTGCCTGCCAGTTTTCTGTTAGCAGTTTGAAATAAGCTGTGCAGGTTTCCCCTAATCAAGTGATTTTGCAGCTCCTGCCACAGCTTAACCGAGTCTGCCTTCCTTTTCTACCATTGTTTTTAAAGTAAGCTTGTCAGCTTTGCCTCTCCCTCTTCCTTTTGTTACCACTCTCCCTTGACATACCCTAATCAAGGTTCAGGATTAACAAATTCTGTCCTAGTTTCAGTTTCTATAATCAGAATGTCCAAGTTCCTCCAACTCATTAACTATCCAATATTATGTGTTAGTGTATTCCCTCTCTCCCTAACCTCTCTAATCAGCTGTTCTTTCGATTCCAAACCATGGAGGAGTCATGATTTGCTGCCCAGTTCCACTTCACCATCTTGCCAACTGTGTATGTTCTACCTTTACAACTTTATATCACATTAAAATTGCTTTAAAATAAAGTAGAAAAATTTAAAGGTGAAAATATATGTTCATTCATTCAAATTTCACTGAGAACAGAGATGACTGTCTTAGACCATGGCAATCTTCATTCTTTAGCAAACATTATTTCTTTTGCTTCTCTCCTAAGGTTCTTTTTTTCTCTCCAAAGTTATAGGGAATTCCTTTTTGGCCAATAGATTGCATATAGTTTTGTGTTTTGCTCTAGTCGTTGTTCTTATGTATATGTCTTATGCACTAATCTGATCTTAAATTCTCCAAAGGCAAGAGATTATTCTATCTTCACTGAATTTCATTTAATATAATGCCTATGGTTTCTAGAAAGGTCAACATAAAATAAGCTTAGCCATATAAAATTCATCATTTCATTTGTGGTTAAAATGTCACAGGGGACAGGAGCACTTCTTAGAAGAATGTTAAAAAAATCTGAAAAGCTACTCCTCCAAATAAGCACTCCAAAAATTTAGAACTCCAAAAATTAACCTAAGCATTGGAACAATCTAAGGAGTGTTTATTTAAAAAGCAAGGATGAACCACATCTTAAGAACAATGAATTTTATGATATTTTAATTCACCCTTATTTCATTTCATTCTTTCCACTGCAGAAGCCTTGAAAACAAATAAAAACAAATAGCCTTAAAATTATAGTGGCCCTAGTGAATGTTTTTTGCACCTTTGTCTAATATGACATAACAATATTTATGTAGGTTTGTCTTTGTGTCCTCTATTCAGTACCATTGGTATACAAGTCTATTTTGGTGACAATACCATGCTGTTTTTATTACAATAGCTCAGCAGTATAGTTTAAGGTCTGGTATCGTGATGCCTCCTGCTTCACTTTTTCTTTCTTTCTTTCTTTCTTTCTTTATTTCTTTCTTTCTTTCTGGCTTATGAGATATTTATATATTTATCTATTTTAATTTTTTAATTGCAGCACAATTTTTTATATCTCTGGTTGTATATAAAGTATGGTCACACCAATTCATGTCTTCATACATGTACTTTGGATAATGATGTCCATCACATCCCAACATCCTTACTAATCCCCTGCCCCCTCCCTTATCCTCCCACCCCTCTGCCCTATCCAGAGCTCATCTATTCCTCCCATGCTCCCCTTCCCTACCCCACTATAAGTCAGTCACTTTATATCAGAGAAAACATTTGGCATTTGTTTTTTGGGGATTGGCTAACTTCACTTAGCATTATCTTCTCCAACTCCTTCCACTTACCTGAAAATGCCATGATTTTATTCTCTTTTATTGCTGAGTAATATTTCATTGTGTATATATGCCACATTTTTTTATTCATTCATCTACTTAGGGGCATCTATGTTGGCTCCACAGTTTAGTTATTGTGAATTGTGCTGCTATAAACATTGATGTGGCTGTGTCCCTGTAGTATGCTGTTTTTAAGTCCTTTGAGTATAGACCAAGGATTGAAGTGGCTGTGTCCCTGTAGTATGCTGTTTTTAAGTCCTTTGAGTATAGACCAAGGAGAAGGATAGCTGGATCAAAAGGTGATTCCATTCCCAGTGTTCCAAGGAATCTTTATACTTCTTTCCAAATTGGCTGCACCAATTTGCAGTCCCACCAGCAATGTATGAGTGTACATTTTTCCAACATCCTCGCCAACACTTATTGTTGTTTGTCTTCATAATAGCTGCCATTCTGATTGGAGTGAAATGATACCTTAGAGTAGTTTTGATTTGAATTTCTCTAATTGCTAGAGATGATGGACATTTTTCCATATATTTGTTGATTGATTGTGTATCCTCTTCTGAGAAGTGTCTGTTCAGGTCCTTGGCCCATTTATTGTTTGGGTTATTTGGTTTTTGGTGCTTAGCCTTTTGAGTTCTTTATATACCCTAGAGATTAGTGCTCTATCTGATTGTGAGGGGTGAGAATTTGCTCCCAAGATGTAGGCTCTTTATTCTTGCTAAGGATTGCTTTAGCTATTCTGGGTCTCTTACCTTTCCAAATAAATTTCATGATTGCTTTTTACTTCTATGAAGAATGTAATTGGGATTTTAATAGGAATTACATTAAATCTGTATAACACTTTGGTAGTGTGGCCGTTTTGACAATATTTATTCTGCCTATCCAGGAGCATGGGAGATCTTCTGCAGTTTTCTTCAATTTCTTTCTTTATTGTGCTGTAATTTTCATTGTAGAGGTCTTTCACCTGTGTTGTTAGATTGATTCCCAGTTGTTGTGTTTTTTTGAGGCTATTTTGAATGGAGTGGTTTTCCTAATTTCTCTTTCAGTGGATTCATCGCTGATGTATAGGAATGCATTTGATTTATGAGTGTTGATCTTATATCCTGCTAATTTGCTGAGTTCATCTATTAGTTCTAGAAGTTTTCTGGTGGAATTTTTTTAACTTCTAGATATATAATCATGTCATCATGAAATAGTAATAGTTTGAGTTCTTCTTAACTTATTTATATCCCTTTAATTTCTTTCTTTTTTCTAATTACTCTGGCTAGTATTTTAAGGATGATGTTGAATAGACATCCTTGTCTTGTTCCAGTTTTTAGTGGGAATGCTTTCAATTTTTCTCCATTTAGAATGATATGTATGATATATAAAGGTTCATAAATGCATTCTGCTGTCTTGCATAACTAATTAAAGCAAATAAAAATATTTTAAAAACTGATAGTGGCTCTGAAAATCAGTATCTGGACTGTCTAGAAGGGGAAGAAGCAATTGGAGTCCTCAGAACATGCCTTTTCTGAGATAATCTTTATTATTTAACCAATCTGGCAGCATTCCATGAACCCCTACTCACAGGGTTTGACTTTACTTGACCCGACTCAGAGGTCACTCACTGCAAACAGCCTTTTTCTTCTGGCATTTGTTTAAAATAATCAGCATCAATTAATTTCAGCTGCCTGGGGTGCTGTTAAAGCAAGTATAAGGAAAAAGAGATTGTCCAAAACATTTACAGGAAGACCTTGAAATTATGATGTTTGTAGAATTCTTTAAAAATCTCTGTAAAATCTAGAAACCATGTGGATGAACAGGGTCAGGCATATATCATAGAAAGGTCAAACTCTTTCAACTATGATTGAGCTTGAGATTCTGAAAAGCAATAAGTAAAGGCTATTCAGCTGTAAACTTCATGAAGTAGCATGGAAGGAATGCATGAAACACCTTGACAAAAGATAGGACACTTACAAACTCAAGACATTTAAGGAAATCTCTGTACAATCATTAGCTAAGTATGAAACAAATTGAGCAGACTTCAGTGTCCACAAGGACAAAATAAAACAAACCTCTCCAAAACAATTTTTATAGAATTAGTTGAAGAAAATCACTAAATAAGCAAACAGTATTAATTAACATCAACAACAATAACAAAAACCCAATAGCAATGACAGCAAACTCTAGAGGAGTCTAATTTCCAATACTGCTAAATTATATTAAATTTTCTAGTTTGCAACAAAAATTATGACACATGCTAAGAAACTTTTAGGAAAGTATGGCCTATCATGGGGAGAAAAGTAGTAAATAGAAACTGTACCTAAAAATGAGCAGCATGAGAGAAGTGATCCATCATATATAGAGGATCCTCAATAAGATTGATGATTTATTTCTAGTTAGAAACCATGTAGGCCAGCAGACAATGGGATGAGATATTAAAAGTACTGAAAGAATGAGATTTCCAATCAATAAATTTATATACAGCAAGATTGCCTATAAAAATAAAAGAAATTTAAGACATCACTAGATAAATAAAAACTGAGATACCCTCCCTGGCAGAATTGTGCTACAATAAATGCCAAAGGGAATTGGGTAGATTGAAGTAAAGTAATATTAAAATAGTAACTCAAATCCACATTTAAAAAAATAAAGAGCACTGACAAAGATAAAATTGTGGTAAATAAATTTAAAAGACAGTATTAATGTATTTTTGTTAATTTATCTTTCCTATCTCATTTGAAAGACAACCATGTGTATGTGTATATTTATATATACATATACATGCATATGCATAAATTTATAAATAATTAAATACATGGCTTTATATATATTTTCATAAAACTGTACTGATGGTATTTAGTATATAAAGATGTATTTTGTATGGCAGTAGTAGCAAAAAGAAAAGTCCAAGAAAAAGAACAAACTTTGTAGATGGTTGAAGGTAAACTAGTATAAATTTAATCTAGGTTATTATAAAGTAAAAACATAATTTTAATCTCCAAAACAACTATTAAGAAAAAAATAAAATTTTTGAGAGAAGTGGCAAAAGAATTACAATGGAACGTTAGAAAATATCTATTTAACACAAATAAGATAATAATGTATAAATCATGGAATAATAAAGGCATAAATTATACAGGAAACAAATAGCATGAAGTTAGGTTCATGATCATTTTCTTGGAGACCAATGCATTTAGTGCAATTTATTGGAAAGGCCATTTTTCCTCATTGCACTGTAATGATGAAGATAGACACAGAGAGAGACTTGAGTGTGTCACTTTAAAATACTTTGTTACTTTAATCTTTTTGTTTCTCCCTGTGCCAATATTGTACTTTCTTAATTATAGTAGCTTTAAAATAAGACTTGATATCCAGTGGGATGAGTCCTTTAGTTTTGTCAAATATGTTCTTGGTTTTTCTTATGTCTTTACAAGACTCATCTTATAAATTTCTACAAAATGCTGCTAGAATTTTGACAATTTAATTGAATCTATACATCAACTTAGAGAGAGCTGACATCTTTACTATATTGTGTGCTCCAATTCCAGATCATGATATATTCCTCTAACGATTAGATCTTCTTTAATTCTTTCAGTAATATTTTTGAGCTTTCTGAGAAGTTTTTACTTATCTTTATATTTTTTCTTTTATTAAAATATAACTAAAATAGAACAGAGTTCATAAATTTGAACTATATAACTCAATTAATTTTGAATATCCATTTACCTAAATAATGATCATCTGAAAGAAGCTGGACAGTATTTTCAGCATGCCTTTGTGATTTCTTCTAGATGATACCCTCACAAATATAATCATTATTTTGATCCCTGTCAACAGAGATAACATCTACTATTTTGAATTTAATATTAATGGAAGCATACAGGATATACACTTTTGAGTATGGCCCCTTTAAAATCGATCGACTTTATATGTGATATTCATCATATCACTATGTGTTGCAAAGGTTAATACTTTCTATTACAGTGTTGTATTTAATATTATTAACATACCTATTTTTCTATTTTATTAATGGACATTTGGGTTGCTTCCAGTTTGGGGCTACTCTGAATAATGCCAATGTAAATATTTTTGTATATGCCTTTTGGTAAGTGTGTGCATTTTTGCCTTTAGGTATGTGGCATATCCCCCAAATCACTAGACCATATTATGTATCTATACGTATAGATAAAGGTATGGTACTGCCTGTTTTGAAGTGTATAGTAGAGACTGTAAATATTACCAAAGTGGTGCACTTACTGATATTCTGCCATCAATATGTGAATTTTACCAAGTAATCTGAGTGGTAAGTGAAGTAGATTTTTAAATCTTTTTTAAAAAAACACTCATTTTATATTTTGCTTATTTTATGTTGGTGTATTAGTATTTTATAATTATTTATAAAAATTATTGATATGAGGGCTGGGGTTGTAGCCCAGTGGCAGGACACTTGCCTCACACATGTGAGGCACTGGGTTCAATCCTCAGAACCACATAAAAATAAACAAACCAAATAAAGATATTGTGTCCATGCATAACTAAAAAAGTATTGAAAATTTCTTGATATGAGTGCCTTGTTCAATTTATTTTATTGTAAATACCTCCTCCCTGTATGAAGCATGCATTATTTTTATTCTTGTAATTTTGTACTTTATTAAATAGAAGTTCTTAATTTTGATAGTCAAATTTATCATTCTTTTTTATTGTTGATGGGTTTTTTAAGCCCATTTAAGAAATCTTCTTATGCTAAAGTCATAAACATATTTTGTAGTGTTTTCTACTATAAATCTTACTGCTGTTACCTTTCACATTTTGGTTTCCAATCATTTAAATGGATTATTCATGTATAGTTTTAGGCATTAAGATTTATTTTTTTACTACATGTGGCTATTCAGTTGATGGAGCATCGTATATTGAATTGACTATCATCATTTTCCTACTGAATGCTACCCTTTCCTTAGTTGTTGTAAATCTGGTGGCTGCAAGCTTACAGGCACTTTTCTTGTTTGCTGCAGTATTTCAATATCCTATTGCTTATCCTATGCCATTCTCACATCTATTCATTATTGATAGTTTACCATATGCCCTGAGCTTTGCTCTTTTATTTGTTTATCTTACCAGGATTGCTCTAGTTGCTTGTATTCTATTTCATATAAATTTTAGAATCCCAATTTAATAGATTGCTTGTATTACATTAAATATATAGATGAATTTGGGGGATAAAGGAAACTGATATCATTGTGTTACCCACTATAATAGTGCATAGCTCTGTTTAATTATGACTTTAAAAATGCCTCTGTAACATTTTAAAGATTTCAATATGGTGGTATTGAACATCTTTATTAGGTTTGTTCATAGGTAGTTTTATATTTATGGTACTTCCTAAATGCTATTTTAAAACTGCTTTTTAATATTTTCCTTCTCATTAACTGTTCATAGTGTGCAGAAATTCAATAGAAATTAAATTGACTTGCTGTTTTGACCTTGATGTCAACAAGATCACTAAAACCAAATCATTTGTATATTCTTTCAGCTTTTCTGTTTAAGTAGTTTATAAAGAGCACATATCTGCTTTCTTAGTTTTGACTGTTCATACTTTTAATTTCATTTTCTTACTTTTTAACACACTATAAAACATCCAGGACAATACTCAATATAAGTTATATTATGCGTATCTGTGTGTTGTCCCTCACCTCAAGGAAAATATTCAATATGTAATCATTATTTAAAGTGTGAATTATTGGTTTTATCATAGACAGTCTTTGTTTTTGTTCCAAAGCATCCATTTTCTTTTCTTATTTATTTACTTATCTATTTATTTAATTTTTTTTGGTACCAGAGATTGGACCCAGGAGCTCTTAGCCATTGAGCCCCATCCCAGCGCTCCCTTTTTTATTTTTTATTTGAAACAGGGTCTTGCTAAGATGCTTAGGGCCTTGCTAAGTTGCTGAGGCTGGCGTTAAACTTGAAATCCTCTTGCCTCAGCTTCCTGAGCACCCAGGATTACAGGAATGTGCCACTATGCCCTGCTTTATTTTCATTTTTGAAAGGATAAGAAAATTCTTCATATAGCTGGGATATTTCACAACACAATGTGGTTGTTATTAAAAAATGTGATTTAATAAAAATTGCTTTCAGTATAATTTATCAGAACTTTTTAATAAAATGCCCAAAGATGTTGTTCTTGTTTTTAGAGATCAAATTTATGCTTTATTTTTTTAAAAAATTATTAACATGAATTTATTATACAAATTAATGGGATTCACTGCTATATCCATATAAGCATACAGTGTGCATTGGCCATGTCCACATCTCTTCTTTTACTCTTCTCTTTCATTCTCCCACCCTCTTCCCAATCATAGTAATCACTGTTCTACTGTCAGGTTAGCCTATTTTTTCCCCTTTTGGCTTCCATATATAAGAGAGAACTTATTAAACTCAACTTTCTTTGTCCAGCTTATTATTAACACAATATTCTCCAGTTTCCTCCATTTTGTTACAAATGACTGGATTTCATTCTTCTTTATGTATGAATAATACTGTTGTATATATACACCACATTTATTTTATCCATTCATCTGTTGACAGGCACCTAGGCTGATTCCATTTCTTGACTATTGATAGTACTGCAACAAACATGGGTGTACAGGCATCTCTCTGAATGTTGACCTCATTCCTTTTGGACATACACCCAGGAATAAATGGATCATTTGGTAGTCCTATTTTAGTTTTTTGAGGACCTCCACACTGTTTTCCACAGTGGCTATCCTAATTTACATAATCCTGACAGTATATTAGGATTCCTTTATCTTCACACCCTTGCCAGTATTTATAATACAAATAATTGCCATTCTAAATGGGATGAGATGGAATCTCAATGTAGTCTTAATTTACAGTGCTCTAATAAGAGTGTGTGAGGATATATATGTGTGTGTGTATGTGTGTGTGGGGGGAGTTCATTATATCTATCTCTATCTACCTATCTATATATATTTGTTGGCTTCTATATTTCTTATTTTGAGACTCTGTAGATTCTTCTCAAAGGAATCTATTCCGATCATAGGCATTATTTATTATTTATTTATTTGAACCCTGGAGTGCTTTACCACTGAACTAACTACCCAGCACATTTTATTTTTTTGTTTTGATACCAAGCTGGCCACAAACTTGCTATCCTCCAACTTTCCTCCCTGAGTTGCTGGAATTAAAGGTGAATGTCACTATTCTTGGCTTGATCATAGCCACTCCTACTATATTAGAAGGTTCCATTTTGCTTAATATTGTTTTTATTATAAATAATTATTCAATTTAATTTTATTTATCAGATAATCACATTTCTTTTTCTTCTTTATTCTGTAAATATAATGAACAATACAAATTGACTAAAAAATATGCTCTTGGTTATGGTTGTATTTTAATATTATTATTGTTTCTCCTTTAAAAGTGATGTCTTTATTTCTTATATATTTTATAGATTCATTTTTGTCTTTGATTTTTAGTAGTTTTTCTGTGATGTAATAGAGTAGTTTTGTTATTGTTTTACTGAATTCATAGAGCTTCTTGATTATATGACTTGACCTATTTTGACTATTTTAGAAAATTTGTGGATAGTTGTTATTTCATTATTGCTCTTTCATTATTTTATTATCTCCTTTCAAAATACCTGAAATATATATGATTTTCACCATACTTCATTTACCACTGAGATTTTTTCTGCATTTTTCATGCTTTGTTCTTTTTTACTTCAATGTGGATATTCTCTATTTTAACCATTTATTTATTTGTTTACTTATTTATTTATCTATTTATTTATTTATTTTTACATTCATTCTTTGTCCTTCTTTGTTCAATCTATTCCTACACTCATTTAAGTTTTTAGTTTTAGTAATTTTTTCCTTTTGAAGATTCTTCAATTTAGTTTCTTATATGCTTCTCTGCTATATATCAGCTCAATGCTACAAATCAACAAATGCCCTTGAGGGAATGTATGGAGGGGAACACCAAGCTAAATTCAATAAAATAAAAAAATAAATTCAGTGTTTTCCTTCTCCTCAGGTTAACTACTGAACTCTAGGATACTTTGATTACTTTCCAATGCCTGGTGTATTTTTTCTTTATTTTTAAAACAAGCTTTGGGGGTTTGTGTTAGCAGCAAGCTTCATGTTATAAAAACTATTTCATTATTGCCAAAATTGAAAATCTGATTCTACTAAATGTTATTCCTTCATGCTTTTGTGTGAGAGATATTACAAAGAAGTGTTGATAAGGTTAAAAGAGAAATGACTATCAGATACATGAATTCATTGTCTAATGTAGTTGCTGATAAGATTTTCTGATGTTTCTCTTCAGGGAGAGTGTAGGTACATAGTTTCTGTTCTCTAAAGATATTTCCCATTTAAGTCTGATATTTTTAGGGAAAAAGAGATGTCTATGAATGATGAGTAATCAAAGAGGTGGACTATTTGGGCACATCTTTTTTTAACTTAAGAATCTGGAAATTCTTCAAGTTGTACAAAAAGTTCCTTGTGCAATCTTTAGGGTTATTAAAACTGGCAAAAACGTCAAGATACAATATACAATTTCTCTGTAACTCATGGCAACTGCTGTATATGCCTCCACTATAACCCAGGCAATTTAATGATTTTGTTCAATATTTTGAATTTGAAACAAGTCATGTAAAGCAACAAAGGACACTGGAATATTCAAACTAATAGAATTTTGGAGTCTATTACATAAGAGAGATCACAGTATCCAATAACAGTAAACTTCCTGTAGCATGATTTTTACTATATTTCTGGCTGGTGTACTGCCTTTTCCATCTGCCCACTTTTAGAGTTTCACTGGAAACTAATATCAATTCTGTAAGCTATCCAAAATTCTGATTAAAAATTCCCTTCCAGGATAAGTAAATTTGGATTTTTGTTGCTTTTGTTATTTGTTCTCAGAAGTCCTGGCTGTTACAGAGTTAGAAGACAAATAGCATGTTAAAGTGCAAATGACATGTTCAATAGGGTGTACAGTGAGAGTTTTCAAGGCTAGGACAGATATCATCTATCTACCCAATCATCTATCATCATGCATATATGTCTATAACTTGTGCCATCAATGTAGAAAGTTATATAACAATGTAGAATGCATACATTCGTTTCTTTACCTCTATCCACAGCTCGTTTTCCTCTTTTGGCATCCAAAGTCTTTTAATCAGACCATTAAAATGGTCAAGTTTAACAATACTTGCATATTCTCTAATCCTAATTAAGCTTCTGTATTGTAACTACCTGTTCATCCTAACAATTTAAAACAAATAAAAACTATATATATATTCCTGAAAACATAGTTTACTATAAATCAAAGGTTATTGTGATATTATACACTCCTTTATATGAGTCAATGTCATGGCCCTCAGGAATATTACAAACATCAACTGTATTACAAATGGACTTGCATCACATTTTATTTATTTTTATTAGTGCATTAATACATAATTGGGCCTATTTTAATATATTCATAAATGTAGGTAACACATTCCTCCATTTCAGTCCCCAGTAGTTCCTCTTTCTCTTCCCTCCTCCCTCTCCCTGGTCTTCTTGCTGTACTCCACTGTTCCTCCTTCTATTTATTTATTTCTATTTGGTATATAGTTATACATAAAAGTAGAATTCTTCGTGATATATTCATACATGCACATAAGTTAATTTGTTCAATTTCATTCCGCCATTCTTCCCATTTCCTGTCCCTTTTCCCTCTCTCTAAATTCCATTCTTCTACTCCACTGTCCTCCCTCCTATTTTCAGAAGCTCCCCCATTTTCAATCCTCATTTTTCTCTAGTTTTCAATATGAGAGAAAATATTCAATCCTTGGCTTTCTGAGTCTGGCTTATTTCACTTAGCATAATGTTCTCCATTTCCATCCATTTGCCAGCAAATGATATAGTTTCATTCTTCTTTATCGCTGAGTAAAACTCCATTGTGTATATGTGCCACACTTTCTTTTTATCTATTCATCTGTTGATGGTCACTGAGTCTGGTTCCATAATTTGACTATTGTGAATTGCACTGCTATAAAAATCAGTGTGTATGTATCTCTATAATATGTTGAATTTAGTTCTTTGGGATATATTCCAAGTAGTAGGATAGTTGGGTCATATGGTGGTTCCATTTCTAGTCTTTTGAGGAATCTCCAACCTGCTTTTCAAAGTAATTATATTAATTTGCAGCCCAACCAAAAGTGCATGAGTATACCTTTTGTCCCACATCCTTACCAGTAATTGTTATTTGTATTCTTGATAGCTGCCATTTAATCTGAAGTAAGATGAAATCTCAGCATAGTTTTGATTTGCATTTCCCTGACTGCTAAGGAGTTATCTTTATAATTCCCATTGGTTTTCTAGGGTGCTTTATTTTAAACATAGTTTCTTAATTGATCTTTATTTCCCTTTATTTCTCAACTTCTAGGAGCTGTCTATGTTCATTGTGTTCTAACTCCTTCCACCCTTCATTTCCACCTTCAATTTACAGAGTCATGTATTTTACTATTCACCCTGATCTCTTTCTTCTCTATTATACTGTCTTTATGTTCATTTTGAGCCTACTTGGATAATCCAGGAAAAATCTCCTATCTCAAGTTTCTGAACTTAATCACATCAGCAAAATTATCTTTAGCCTATAGGCAACATTTAGAGGTATGAGAGATCAGAACAAGGACTGATGGGAGGGCTTTTATGCAGCCAGCCAAACTTAACTCAGTTTTATTGGTTTTTATTCCTCTCTCAAGTAGCTTTATTTTAGATACAGATAAGGTAAATGTTCTTATTCCTAGCTTTATTAAAAATATTCTCTATTGGTTGATTTATTGCCTAGATCTAAAAAACTCTAAAATAGCAAAGGTTTTGGTAAATTGACCATGATAATTTCTAAAATCAAGTGCTTCTTTTGAACTTCTCATCCAGTCTTTCTTTTCCTGTGGTTGGTAGTCTTGTTTGTTTTCTAGAATTCTATTCAATTTCCTGCTTATTTTTGGACACTAAACAATGTTTAATGATGTAGTGGGGCAATGGTCTTTGCTGCATTCACCCTGACAGATAGTCAATGATGGGAAATATGTTCTTCATCTCTGGAAAATATTCATTTTTATGTCTTCAATGACTTCTTTATCTCCACTGTTTTTTGTTGTGTATTTTGGAAATAGATGATGACCAAAGTCTGATTTTATGAATCATGTGGCTTATTACCTTACAAAAAAGAATGTTTCTTTGGTTCATAATGCTTAAAGCAAGGGAGAAAATCTGGAAAATATAAAGAATACACCTTATAGCTGAAGCATATTCAATATATAATGAGGAAGTTTCAGAGTTACAAAACTCCAGTTTCTCTGTCAGGATGGAAGCAGACTCTTGTGGAAGTCTAATTGAAATTTAGGTACTCCTTCATAGGAACAGTTCTCAGAAGCTGGCTTGCCTCAATGCAGTTCTATGATGACATATGAAGTCCCTCAATGCTTTAGGGAGGTGCCAGTATTATTAGTTGAGGCTCTGGAGATTAGCTTCCAAGCCACCAGGTGTCACTTTCCATAATCAAGGCTCTAAGGATTTGGAAAAGTAGCTGAAGTCAGGCTTCCTGTCATGGCATAAGCACTCCATTTTCTGAGAAGTGACTGACAGAGCGGAGCCTGCCAAAATCTAAACTGACAATGTATTGGTCAAATCCTTGAGTTTATATGATTTGAAGTCCAGTAGTTGAGGTCAATAACTAGGAGAGTAACTGATATATGAAGGGTCTACTCAAGTTTGACATAACATCCCCAAAGGACAGAGAAAGTTCACTTTAAATTCCCACATATGGGGCTTTGTAACTCTGAAAGGAAAAGACATGCCAAAATAAAGACATCACAGAGCAAACTATGTATTTGGAACCATTTCAAAGCTGCATAGCAGTCTTTCTCAGAAGGTTAAGTCACCAATAATAAAGAAATAGCAAAGCTAGTAGTATGTAGTAACCAATTAATAAATGTTAGCTCTTACATGAGTGTTACCATTCTGTTTTAGTAGATTCAAGGAGGAAGGGAAAATAAATTGGAAATGCAGTCCCCATATTGCTCAAAGGAGAGAGGCATAATGTCTCTGATGTCATAGTGTGGAGCTATCATTTTGATATATGGTTCCCAAAGAGGTCAGTCCGCTCTGACTTTAGAATACATCATCGTTTGTGGAATCACAACATCATCAGGGATAGCATAGAGCTGGGGATTCTGCAGATGGAGAAGCCGGGGATCAGCTGTAGAGCCTAGAGTACCCTGAAAAATGTGTATGGTGGAGGCAGGGAGACAAGGCCTCCCCTGCTGGAAGGGAACGGAACTGCAATAATCTTTCAGCTCAAGGTTCAATATTCAGTTCTGCACAAAGTATCTGAGTGGCCAAACCTCCTTGGATCATACCATTTACATTTATACCTAACTTCAGTTTTATACACACACACGCACACACACACACACACACACACACACACACACACACGCGTGTGTGTGTGTGTGTGTGTGTGTGTGTTACAGTACTTAGCCTAGTTCACTTCTATACAAGGGACAGGGAGTAGGACAGTGTATACCTTCTAAACAATAGTTTGAGCTCTGCAGGGCATTGATCTCAGCACCTATCTTGACTTGGGAAGAGTTCAATGTAGGGCTTAAGCACTTTGACACAGGTAGACTCTTTCCTAGTCAGGGTCAACCATGGCTGTTCTAAGCAGAGATATTCCTTGTAGTGCCACCTTGGATAATTCAGTTCAACTCACTTGATCATTAGGGACTGCCAGAGTAATGTATTTGCAAGTCACTTTGTCAGTGAGAAAGCTTTTGGATTAAGATGGCAATCAGGCTTCTTCCATCAATGGTCCCCTCATGAGGAGTCATCCTGCCTGCCTCCCCACATCCATCTGTATTAGTCTCAGGATCAACCAAAGATGTGTGCCTTTCACTGTCAATACTCCTGATCCAAAGGCCAATTTGTCTATGTGACAGCTGGAGCCCCACAGATGGCGGGAGCTGGTGGAGTGACGGGCGTTTGGCTGTACTGACTTGGCAGGGTGTTCCTCCTGATGATGTGGTGAGGAGCAGGGCTCATTCTGGAAGGCAATAGCTCCTGTCTTCCATCCTGGAGAGAATTTTGGTTTAGGATGAGGAAAATGTGTGTTTGTGTCTTGGCTTGAAATCATACTAACTTTTCTTTTTTTCTTTTGGTACTGAAGATAGAACTCAGGGGCACTCACCCACTGAGTCATACCCCAGCCCTGTTTTGTATTTTATTTAGAGATGGGGTCTCACTGAGTTGCTTAGAACCTTGCTGTTGCTGAGGCTGGCGTTGAACTTGCAATCCTCCTGCCTCAGCCTCCTGAGCCATTGGGATTACAGGAGTCCACCACCACACCAGGCTCATACTAGCTTTTGAGCCTTGGTCAACTACCTCCATTTCCTCATTTTTAAAATGGTGATTACAACTTCTCCAAGGGATGCAAAGACCAAGTGACCGAGCATGGTGCTTGGCACAGAGTAGCAGCTACAAAGTCACATTTCTCTTCTTTGTCTTCCTGGGAAGTGGATGCCTCTGATTTTAAGCATTAAACACCATGTAACCAAGACTGCAAGGCAGGAGGAGCCTATTGTGAGGGGAGAGTGGAAGAAACCTGCATCTCTTAATTCCCAGCAGCACAGGTCACTTGAACTTGGAATCTGAGCAGCCTAAATACCTCTGAAGTTTCCATCAAGGGAACAGAACCGGAGCAACACCATCAGCTTTCAAAATAACAGTACACACTGTAACCCTTCACCTCTGTTCAAAAGGACGCGGACATGCCTTGAGGGAGGAGCTGGGGAGATCCTGTGAGCAAGGGAACCTACTCATTGATAGTCCAGAGGCTGCAGCATCTATGTACAGACAGCACAACCACATTCACTTGGAGACTCAGTGACGGGGTTAGCTGTGCCTGGGTCATCTGTTGCCTGCTCTGGAACTGAACCCAGGACAGTTAGTTATTTGCTCACCCTCTCCACTCCAGGCTGTGCACCAGGGACTGGAGGCTTCAGGACAAGGTCCCTGCTTTCATGGGGCTGAGAGACTAGACACTAATAAGATCAGACAGCAGTAAGCTCCATGAAGAAACTAAACAGGATTGCGGATGGTGCTTGGGTTCCGGAAGGGTTAATTTTGATAGTGGCCTAGAAAAGCCTCTTCTGGGATGGCTACTACTTTAAGAGGATAATTGAAAGATAAAAAGGAAGCAGACACAAAAAGGATGGTGTGTTGGGTGCAGGGAGGGGGGGTTCCCAGGAAGAGGGAACAGCAGTACAAGGTCCCTCAGGGAGAAATGACCTTGGTGTGTTGGAGGGACGGAGAGCCAGATGCCTGCCAGAGTGAGAGGAGCTGAGGCTGGAGAGACAGGAGCCATTTGGTGCATCATGACAAAGTGTGTTGACTTTAATTAACTGAAATGAAAACTTATGGAAGGCTTTAGGCAGGGGAGGGCATGACACAGAACTGAGCCTTGAGCCTACCCCTCAGTGTTATTCACTCTTCTGTTTTAGACTCAGGGTGCCCCTCAGAGCCCACGATTCCTGGGAAGTCCTGCTTCTGTTCTTCTCCTGAGCTAGAGGGGCTGGGTCAAAGCTCTGGGCTCAGATCTTCACCCCACAGCTCCATTGGTCCTCTTGGCCTCAGGTTTTTGACTTGGATAAAAATCCTAGACTTCATCCAGACCTGGCTTTTTAGTACTACCAACTCTCCAGCACACTTTTCTATTTTTCCCCTGAGCCCAAGTCACTCCGTCTTCTCGTCTTCCTGTTCTTTGCAGATGCCAGGACTTCCTAAATTATAGAGAAGAAAAGGGCAGAGATTCATGGACTAAAGAAGAACCTAGGTGCTCTGGGCATCCAGAATCAGGAGCGCCAGGTCCATGTCCTGTCTCCATTGCCTGGGAAATCATCCGTTTGTCCCTGGGATCCTCTGGACTCAGCTGTATCCTGTTAGACCCAACCATCTTTCAAGTCCCTTTCAACTTTCACTTTCTCATGTGGGGGTTCAGCCAGTCGGAGAAAAATAGATAAAAGCTAAATGGTGGGAAGCAGATAGGCTGTGCGTCTGAGAGCAAAGGACTCTCTAGATTGGGTTTCAAAGTACTCTTTTCAGTTTTGAAACCCCACAAAATCTCCCTCCAGCCCCTGAGCTCTTGGCTTCCGGGAGGCGTGTGTTTGCAACACACATATGTGTTCCAGAGAACAACGTGAATGTCGGTGTCACTTCGCTGGAGACTTGCCTGGGGTTTGTATTTGAAACGGAAAACTTGGAACCAGTTAGCTGCAAATGCAGATTGGCCAAAGCATGAAATATTTCTCCTTGCCTCTTTTTTCCCCCACTCACAAATTAACATTTTACATGACTCATGTATGCTCGAAATGCAAGACCACGTTAGAGAGGCCACGGAAAACCTCCCAGAACTTTTCAAGGATAATCACAGTAAAAATGTTGAAATACCTTATTTCCTTTAATTAATTAATGTATCATATAGAGATGTACTAACATGTTTCTAAAATGTTCATAGTTAGCTAAGGAATAATCCCCACAGCCCCATCTATGGTACCTGTGCATGTCATCTTACTTGGGAAAGGGGTCTCTGGGTTGTCCAGGTGAGCTCTAAATGTATCTTTATAAGATGAAGGGAGAGGGAGATTTTACACCCAGAGAGAAAGCCTTGTGATGATGGAGTGGAGAGAGATTTAAAGATTGGAGTGACATAGCCACAAACCAGGTAGTGCCAGTAGCCACCTGAACTCAGAAGAGGCAGGGAACAAATTCTCCCCTAGGACCTCCAGACAGACCACAGCCCTCCCAACACCTTGGGTTTGGCCCAGGGAAATCCATTTTGGCATTCTAACCACAGGACTGTGGGAGAATAACGTTCTGCTGTTTAAAACCATCAGCTTTATGGTAATTTATTACAGAAGTCACAGAAAACTAATAAGTGTTCAAGGGTTGAAATGGAAAACAGAGATTCACTATCCCACTCCTTACAAACCCTTCGTTTTGCTCCCCAGAGGTGAATATTTTAAATATTGGAGTAGTTTCTGTGAAAACTTTTCTTTTTATGCCTAATTGCTGAGTAGATATTTTTGTTTTAAAAAAGGAATTAAGTCAGGCACAGTGGCACACACCTATAATCCCAGAAGCTCAGGAGGCTGAGGCAAGAGGATCTTGAGTTCAAAGTCAGCCTCAGCAAAAGTCAGGAGCAACTCAGTGAGACCCTTTCTCTAAATAAAATACAAAATAGTGCTGAAGATGTGGCTCAGTGGCCAAGTGCTCCTGAGCTCAGTCCCCAGTCCCCCCTTAAAAAAAGAATTTTAAATTCTTATGCCTTCTTAATATGTGATATTCACATATGTATGCACACAAGTACCCTTTTCTTCATCATGAACTTATCTTCCCAAATAACTGTAATAAAATTCTTGGCTAAATAATTTTATATGATTTGTTATGTTCAAATTGTACTCCCAGCTGTTCAGTGCACAGCACTATAATGTTTATATTTCCCTTCTTGAACTACGTTTTCTTTTTCCTGGAGTTAATAATTGCCTCAATATTTCAAAAATTTTCCACTCCCTTCGTATACATAATCACCTGCATCCCCAAACTCTATTCCAGAAATAAAAAATGTCTCTCAATATGTTCAAACATAGGAGAAAATCTATGATTTTCATCCCACCTCCATCTTGAAAACACCCTTCCTAGACCTCTCCATTTTCCTGATCCAATAAAAAGTGGTTGGTTTCTAGATTTGTAGCTTTTCTCTCACTCTTGACATCCTTCTCTTTCTTTTTGAATTGCCATTTTGTGCATTTTTATCTCTCTATTCATTTTACCTCATCAAAATGAAGATTTGATGTTATAGTAGCTTCCAAAGAAAAGATGCATGATGTAGAATACTTTGATTTATTGCATATCTCTATCTTAGCTATACAAAGAAATCTAGGCAAATATTTTCCTCCAAGTTTTGAAGGTATTTCTATTGTCTTCCAGCTTCTGATATTGCAGCTAATAATTTTAATGATTGCTTGATTTCTGATCATCTGAGTGTATGTGATATCTTTTTTCCCTGAGAGTTTTTGAGATTTTCATTTAACATCACTACTCTGAAATTCATAATGATGTATTTATTGTGCTGGCACAAAGTGAGTCTTTTGAATCTGAACACCGACAGTCTTTAATTATGGAACATTTTTTTCTACTCTAATATATTCATTTTCTGAAACTTTTCTCAATTCAATTTTTAACCTTCTGAATGAATTAACTTTCTAAGACACTTATCTTTCCCTGTTCTTTTTCATTATGTTTCCATTCTGTCTTGATAATCTATATATCTACATTTATATTTGTATCTATAGATCCCTCTTTGTAATTTGTCTCTTATGATTTTAATTTTCAAGACAAATATTGTTATTTAAAGCTCCATTTTAAAAAATTAGGCAATGCTGGTTTCATGGATTTAATGTATTTTCTTATCTCTCTGAGCATATAAATTGGAAGTTTACACTCATAGATTTTTCCTTCTTTTCTTTCTGCCTGGTGTCAGTTTTCTTTATTCTTCTCTTTTCAGGTAGAGGCATCACTCAAATGTTTCAGAGTCTGGTCTCCTCTCACATTCCAAAGGGAGGAACAGAAGCTCCATGCACATGTGATGTTCTTGTGCATTAGTGACTTCCAGTGGGATGCTCCTGGAAGCATCAAGGTATTTTGTTAACCAAGGCTCCTCTTTTGGTATCTGTAAGACTCTGCTCCTATGGGCCAGCGTGACTCCTTCTAATCTCCTGTCAAAGGGCTAACATCATTCTACTCCCTAAATCCCAATAGTTACTAACTGCACCTCCCACTCTTCCCAAGCTGATCTTGGTGTTCTTGACTCCTAAGTTCCTCCGGTATAGCTCTTCCAAGGCTTAGCACACCTCCAGCCTCCTGTTAGGGAGGGGAGTGGGAATGCTGGTTGCTCTGGATGGAGTGGGGAATGCACTGTGTCTGACTGCTTCTCTCACAGAGTTTCAACCAATCCTTGACTTCTCAGCTTCAAGGATACCTTCCTTTTAAGACATCTATTGCTTTAAATTCCAGAGTGTTTACAGAATTCCTTAATAGAAATTGGTTGGCTTCTTGTTCTACTCAGCAACCTTATGGGCATTATATTTATCTGGCATGCAAAGTTAAAATTTAATTATCCATCTGTTTTCTAACATCTGAAGTTCTCTTGATATTCCTCTGTTTTTTTTTTTTTCTTGCATACTTGGTCTTTGTTTTCATGAGTGTGTGTCTTTTAAAAAAATCTCATGACACTTATTTTACTGGGGTCTTGGATCAGAGCAGAGGAAACAACTGATGCCTATGGCCCACATTTTATAAGAATCTGACTCTTTCTTTCTTCCACTATTCTAACGCCAAAGCCAATATCTCCTTGTTTGAATTCGTGGCCCCCAAACTTCTTTCCAAGTGCAGGTAGGTGGCTCCCACTTCTGTTCCCTATTGGCTGTGCAGCAAAGAAACGTCTCATTATTCTGCACCGCCCCATCCTGCCATTCTGCATCTTACCCTTCCCTTTCCTCCTCCTGGCTCACAGTCTCCTTGGTGATTTTGGTCAGAGAAACTCCTTTCCCCCACGTCTTCAAGATTCTACTTAATGATCTTTTACATACACCCCCAGCTTCCTTCCTGGACCAAGCAGGAGACCTGTTTTAGACATATCTAGTTGGGCCGATTCTCCATCATCCCATAATTACAATGTCTGACGTCCAATTTTTGGCTTCCTGCCTGATGCCTCAGCTTTTGAAATGAGAAAAAAAAAATTTAAGCCTCATGACCGACTTCTCTTTGTATGTGAGGGTGGGTGGGGTGCGGGGGAGGTATCCAGCATGGATAAAAACAACATAATTTCATACCTTCTAAAAGGTAGACGCCACATCCTTCTGGCTCTTCATGGAATCATGCCTTAAACCATAGCTTTTCTAGACCTTCATTTTCCCAGTATCTACTCACACTGCCAGGTTCTCTTACTTCCACTTTTGCCTCACCATCTTGAATTGGAAGATGAAGTTCCATGTGTCTTTCATGTAAGCTAAAATCAACGGCCCCCACCCCTCTGCAAGTTTTAAACCTCCAATTCCCAGGAATTGATGGGACTTTTCGATTGTCAAGTACCTTGAAAGGGAAGGTGATCCTGGATTATCCAGGTAGACCCGATGTAATCGTAAGGGTACTTATAAGAGGGAGGCTGGTGGGTCAGAGATAAGAATAATGGAATTAAAATGCTGGAGTTATGTGATAAGAAGAGCCCACCATTCAACAAAGGCAGGTCGCCTCCTGAAGATGAAAGTCAAGAAAATATTCTCCCTTCAGAGCCTCCGGAAGGAACCAGCCCCGTCAAGGCCTTGATGTTAGCCCCATGGGACGCACTTTGGACTTCAGGTCTCCAGAACCGTAAGTCAATAAAGGAGTGCTGTTTGAAGACGGTGCTTGTGGTGATGCGTTAGTTATAGAACAGCAACTGGAAACTCATGGATCTCTGTGTGACTTTGGTTCTATCTGTCCACCCAGGTCATTCCTACCTGACTGGCTAGCTATCAGATCTTGGTATTTGGCAAATGAGGCCTGCACCCAGGGGAGGCAGTGCCCCATCCCAGTCACTGTTGAGAGCCACAGCCGAAGGGGCCACAGCAAACTTCCAGCTGCCAGCAAACTTCCAGTGCCAGCTGACGATTGGCTCACAGTGGCCCCAGCAAACTTCTAGCTGCCAAATGATTGGCTCCTCTGCGGTGATGCTCATTGGGCTGTTTCCCCGCCCTTTCAGACCATGGAGCTGCTCACTGGGGGACTTTTTTGGCTCCACCCACATGACCCAGCCAATCGGTCTCAAGAGCAAGAGGAGTGGGGGAGGTTGAGAGGCTTGTGGGAAACCAGAAGTGGCAGTTGAGCTCTGAAGGTTTTTCCTGAGGAGCTGTGTGGTGCGGTGTGTGTGTTCTAAAAATAAAGTTCGTTTCTTTTGACAAGTGGCTCCTGAATTGTGCCCAGCCAGACTGTGGCAAGTCACAGTAGTCTCATTGTGTAAAGCAGTCACTGGAGTCCCTTCTTCCTTGCTAGGGATGACCCAGGGGCATGAAAGGTAAACCTGGCCAATGAGATCAGGAGCGAAGTCAGCTGGGGCTTCAGGGGGACTTTCCACAGCAGAAAAATATTCATGAGAAGAAGTTGACACCTGCCCCTTCTCCCTCAGACCTCCTCCTGTGTCGACCTTGCTCCAGCTCTTCTGAAATCTCCTACCTGGATCAGCTTCTGTGGCTGAGGCATTTCACCTGACTGATCCAGCCCTGTAAACAGAACTTGGACCCCATTCATTTACTAGATGCTTCTACACACACACACTTTTTAAAAAATATTTGATGACAGTTCTATAGGGTAGGGGTTATTTTCACCATGTCATGGATAAAGAAACGGACTGTCAAAGGTGATGCATCCATATCCTGTGGTCAGCGGATAAGCCCAAATCAGTGGTATATATACACAGGATACAAATGCATGAGATTCTTTTCATCCACACTCAGTCTTTACTACTCTTGACTTTTCCGAACCTTGGCAGTTTTACTGCCACCAAAGCCCATTGCCTGACCTACCTTGGTTGTTGTTATGGACCGAATGTCTATGTCTCCTCCAAAATTCATGTTGGAATCTCATCCCCAATATGATGGCATTTTGGAGAAGGAGCCTTTAGGAGGTAATTAGGTCATGAGGATGGAGCTCTCTTCAAAGAGATGAAGTCAGAGAGCTAGCTCATTCCTCCGCCATGGGAAGATAGTGAAAGTCAGCAGTCTGCGACCCGGAAAAGAGTCCTTACCAGAACCCAACCATGATGCCCTGACCTTGGACTTCCAGTCTCCAGACACTGAAAATTAAGTTTTTGTTGTGTATATGTCACCCAGTCCCTGGTACTTTGTCATAACTGTTTGAAGAGAGCAGGACTGGTGAGGTCATGTCTTTACTTCTGGTCTGAACAATGGCATAGAACCCCATAGGATTCCCCACTAAGGGATTGCTTTTGAAATAGCCTCTGCACTGGGGGGAAACTGATGTTCTCATGGGTAGATCCGGGGTAATAAAGTACCCTGGATATGCAAAGAGACAGAATAAGTTCAAGTCACCTCCTCTGTGCCCTTGGACAAACTACGTCACTTTCCAAACAGCTATTTATTTCTGTTTGGTGTGGCTCCTCTGTTAGGAAATCTCATTACATGGGTGCTCAGGACTTGATGAGACAACTCACTCCATCACTGCAGCATCTGTACCCCCTCTTTCTCTTGTATTGACCTTGTTATCTTTGTTACATTTCCCTAACATCTGTCTCCCCATATGCTGTGAATTAATTATCTCTGCTCCAAGCTCCATACATGGTTGGAGCAGAAAGGAGAGGAATTTCTACCCAACTTCTTGAGTCTGCTGGATCCTGGGATTAGACTTTCTGCACCAACGTGTGCCCTTGGCTCACCACCTTGTGCCACAACCACCAGCAAGCCATGTGGCAAGAGAGACACACACAGCTTCCTAGGCTGCTTCCCCAGGAATCAAAGTCCTCACCATGGGCCAAGGAGCTCCATGAATCTTTCTAGTCACTCACTCACTCAGCAAATAGTTACCGGATAGATATTATGTACCAAGCAGCCTGCCAGGTCCTGTGCATACAAAGAAGAATTTGACATAAATCAGTCTCAAAATGTCCCAAGTCGTTGCCTGGCTAGTGGAGAAAGAAGATCTGGAAAAGTCAGCAAGCACCATGTACATCATGATTGGCAGATGTGTCCCTGAGTGGTATCACTAACAGGAGAACCCAGTTGGGTTTTTTTATCTGGTGAGGTTATGGACTGCTTCCCAGAGGAGGTCAGGTCTAAGTTTTGAAGAATGAGAAGTGATTCACATGAATGTCCATTTGCTTCTACATTATTTCCAGGTCTTCTGATTATTTTATAAGGAATAATTACATATAAATGCTGAAGAAGCCTGTAAGGATGATAAAAAGCTAATCTCTTGATTTTGCAAATATGAAAACCGAGGCAGAAGGAAGATTATGAACTGGTTAAGCATATTGGTAGGAATATTTGGGCAAATACTACTTGAATGATTTTGGTCTTTCTAGCAAAAATGATGAGCCTTCCCCCCCCCTCAGTTCACCAAATTGTTCTCCAAATTAGTTGCCCACTATGGACCCTGGATTATACGTAACATGCTATTTTTTTAAGCATTGGTTTCAAGCTAGGCATGAGGCTTCTTTGAACTGGGAGAGTCGTGTTGAGCTTGGGCAAGGATTTCAAGGTCCCGTGGGGCAGGTGCACCTCTGCGGCATCTGAGGTCCAGCCTGAGCTCTCAGGAGCGCGAAGCACCCTGAGCCCATTCCTCTCCCTTCTGAACCATCTGGCCACATATGTCACACACGTTGGTCTCTAATGTGCTTCTATACCAGCTGTGCAAACATATCACTCTCAAAACTTGGTGGCTTAAAGTAAAAAACGTGTTATTTCATAGTGTCTTGCCAGTGAAGAATCCAGGCATGGTTTGGCAGGTTCTCAGCCTCTTGGATCTCACACAGTACATAGGGTGACAACTAGGACTGTGGTCATCACAAGTCACGTGGTTGTTGGAAGGATTCAGTTCCTCCTTGGCTGAAGCCCTTCCTCAGTTCTTATCATATGGACCTCTCCATTAAGTCATAGTGTGATGCCTTTTTACCAGTTATCAGAGAGCAAGAAAAATGGTAAGAAAAAACAAAAAGAAATTGATTGTCTTGTATAATATTGAAGCCAAGCCATGAAGCCAAATCCCTGAGCACCAGTGTGGTGGCATGGTTGGCTGAAGCCCGGGAGGCCAGCCTAGGTGATGTGCATGGGCCACAGCCACATGGAGCCTGCCATGTAATGTGGGCCTGAGGCACAGCCAGCCAGGGCCAAGGCAAGACAGGGTCAAGGCGACTTAGGTCACCCAACCTGTCACCTTTCCTGCCAGTGGCTCTGCCTGCCTGATGAGCATTGGAAAAAATGGAAATGGGGGCAGGAATGAACGGAGATTGCAGGAAAGTTACTTACGGGCTGAACAGTAACCTTGATATTTTCCAAGATGTGATTATCATACATTTGCACCAATAGTGTGGCTACTTTTCTGAAAACTGATCAGCATAAATTTGGACCAATATCCATTGACCCAAGAGCTATATAAATCCCCAGACTAGCATACTGAGGCAGCAACCTTTGCAGGGTCTCCCGATTGCCCTACCTCTATTCTTCACAATTGAATACACCCTCCTTCTTTCACTCTTACCTTCCATGTCCACAGATTTCATTCTTCAGATTTGTGAGACAAGAACCCAGAAAGAAATTGGCAGTGAGCTTCTGGGATCTGCTGCCACACTGGCAGGCATAGCCCATCTTTGAGAGCTACAACATGCCTCTGGATACTAGTAGAGAAGAATCCGGCTTTGCCTGCTGTGACCCTCGGAGTTGATGCCAAAGGCCTGCAGCTTACACAGACCCCTCCCATCAGCAGAAGCAAAGGAACTGTGGTTCCGATATGATTTGAAAGTGACACCCCATCGAGTTTGCTGAACTAGCTAGGAGCGGGTCACGAGGTCCAGTCCACATGAGATGGGAGGGGACTGCATGGCGCTGTGAATACCAGGTGGCTGGTCGCTGGGGACCACCTTGGAAGGCGGCTCTGTCAGTTTCCCAGTTTCAGCAGGTCCATGCTCTCTCTGCAAGCTCCCAGGTAGGATGCTTCTTGGGTTCTTCTTACCATCTGGTGACTCCCAGCAACCCCTGGCATTTCTGAGCTTGCAGTGACAGGGGTCCAAGCTCTCCATCACCACCACACGGTCTTCCCCTCCTCTGAGTCCATCTTCACATGACATTCTCCTTGGTGTGTGTGTCTCTGTCCAAATTTCTCTCCTCTCATCAGGACACTGGTAACAATGGATTTAGGACCTACCCTGGTCCTGTTTGATTCCTTATCTGATCACACCTGCAGACACTATTTCCAAATAGGTCCACTTGCCACAGGTTCCAGGTAGACATGGATTCAGGTATGGGGAGGACACTCTCTAACCTAGGACAGCTGCCTAACACAGCTTCTCATTCTCTTCCTTCCATTCCCTGGCTCTGGACGTATTTGTACTCCCCTTTTGACCCTTATTGTTCCTAAGCCCGAAGTTGGCACCAGAAGGATCTGGTTACTTGCTCCCTGGTGCCTCTAAGTAGACCAGCTACAGGAGCATCCTCACCTCAAAACTTGATCAAGGGATTATTAGGAGCAAAGCACTTTATACTTTGGTCCTCTGTGATCCCTTGAGATCTGCACAATATTTCTGGACAATATTTCTCCCAAACAAGACTTTGGGAGATTTGGTAACTAAGGTGAAGACATCCAAGCAAATCAGTTATGTCTTTTTATTTTTTTGGTTTTTTTGTTTGTTTGTTTTAATCTTAAAGTCAGTTATTCACCATTCCTTTTCTCCTTAAATATATCTGAACCAAGGACACATTCCCTGAAAACAGTTATGTCTCACTTACGCAGTGGTTCTCATTGGGTGGGGGACCCACATCTTCCTAGAGGGGAGAAGTGCCTGCTCTACAAAATACGTACAAATTTCTGGGTGGGTGACGTATTTGAATGTAATTTTTCCATGGGCTCCTTCACCCCTCCTCCCACCCGAGGATGTCTGGAAATATCTTCAACAATTTTAAACGGACTCTCTCACTCAATTCCCAATTCACAGCAGTGCCATCTCTACCTACACACTTAATACATACTTAATTCACCCTGGAGAAACTTAGGTAAATGCATGCAATAAAGCGTCTAAAAGGATTTCATTGCAAGTGTTCATTGCGTATAATGACAAAATTTGGAAGCAATGCAAATGCCTTTCAGTAGGAGAACCGATAAGTAAATGGTGGCATATATTCCTAAAGTGGAATATTATACACCAATTAAAGAGACCAGATCTATGTGAATGTATAGAACTGGATCTTGAAAACAAAATCAAGTGAAAAATAAAGCAAATTGCAAACCATCACAACCTGAATGATGCTATTTATGTTAAATAAAAACACACAAAACAAGGCTATGTTATGTTTATGGATGTGGATATGTGCAGTAGAAGTTAAAAACCCATGAACAGGAAGGAAACTGACCAAATTCATGAGTTTTGATGAACTCGAGACACAGAGGGAGAATAAGACTGAAGAGGAAATCAAGGAGGATTTCAACTTTATCAGTACTATCCTATTTCTTTTTCACATATTTTTAAAGAATCTTTTAAAAAAGCAAACAAATATTGTTATTTCAGTAGTATTTGTTATATAATTTTGGTAAGTTTCTGACTTTTGGAGGGGTACTGGGGATTGAACTCAGGGGCACTCGACCACTGAGCCCCATCCCCATCCCTATTCTGTATTTTATTTAGAGACAGGGTTTCACTGAGTTGCTTAGCACCTCACTTTAGTTGAGGCTGGTTTTGAACTCACGATCCTCCTGCCTCAGCCTCCCCAGCCGCTGGGATTACAGGCGTGTGCCACCTTTTCAACTTTCAATAATAAGAAAGAATGAAGAAAATGTCCTAATAGGAAGACTAAATCTCTGTGGGAATGCAGCCCTCTGGGGTTGTGTAGGGCATGACCTGCATGGGCCCAAGCAGGGCTGTTTCCCTGGCCAGAGAGACAGGGAGAAAGAGGCCAGAGAGCTGATGAGCAACACTCATGTCCTGGGTTGCAACTAAGCTACGGAGCCCTAGAGATTTTCATTGTTAGGCTGCTCACTAAATTTCTTGTAGGGTGTTGGAACTGCAGAAAACCCTAAGTCCTGGAGCAGGAGGGACAGAGTGCTCTCAATTCCTGGCATCTTTCTTACACTGGTTCACGTGAAGCCTGCCCCTGTTCAGTCACTGGTGCTGGATTTCTGTCGGCCATTGCTGCACCCTTCAGTGGCTTCCTCCCGTTCCTTTCCGTAGCTGGCTCTAGTGCACATTGCTTCACTGCAATTGAAACAGCCACGTCCCATACAAGACCCTGTCCTTATGGGGCAGCATCAGAAGAAGAGCCCAAACGGTTCCTAACGTTATGGAGGCATCTTCCAGACACGGAAACAGAACAACTCAGAGGGCCTAGAATGCACCATGTCCCATGGACTCTTCTGCAGCCCCGATTGATCCTCTGTTCCCCTCCTTGATTGCAGGAGCCAAGAACTCAGAATCATGATTGCCAGGGTTTAGATGGGAGGTGTCCCCCAAAAGCTCCATGCCTGAGACAATGCAAGGAAGTTTAGAGGTGAAATGATTGGGTTCTGGGAGCCTGAACCTAATCACTGAATGAATCTCCTATAAGGATCAACTGGGTGGTGACTGTATAGGGTGTGACTGGAGGGGGTGAGCCACTGGGGGCATACCTTTAGGGTATCTATTTTTCGGTTGGTGATGGGAAGTCACTTCCCTGATTCCCGGTACCACGTCCTGAGGTGCTTTCCTCCACCACCCTCTTCTGCCCTGAGGTTCTGCCTCACCTAAGGCCTAGGGCAATGGAGCCAGCTGTCTATGGACTGAGACCTCTGGAACCATGAGCCCCAAATAACTTTTTCCTTCTCTAAAAGATTTCTTGTCAGGTCTTTTGGTCACAGCAGTGAAAGTGCCGACTCACACAATGATTAACACCTCTTTATCTTTTACTATCTACAAATAATCAACTGATCATCAGGAACTCCCTGATCCGTCTCCTAAACACCTGTGAAAGTCATCCATGTATCTCCGTCTCAACAGCCACCATCAGAGTCCAGGCCTCAATGACTTATTTAGCTGGTAGTAACAGACTTCTGACCGATTCTTCCTGACATACCACTGCTTTTAATCCATTATCTCCTTAACAGAAGAATATTTCACAATCAAATCTGATCATGTCCCTCCTCAGACTTCCAGAGACTTCTTATTCCTTTAGGATGAAAACTAAACTCTTGAGTGGCTTTGCAAAGCCCTTCTGATACAGCCTTTAGCCACTTGTCCACCTCTTCCCCGTATTTCAGCCACACTGCGATTGATACACCTAGTTTGAAGGATCTACAAGGCAAAGGACATCTCTGAAGCCCTGATCCCTCGCTGTGACATCAGGTGCTGGAGAACTGGATCCTGGTGCCTTTCTAAACATGGGCTTTAATCACCTGTCCTTGAACTTGGAATGTTCTTACTGACATCAGCTCTCCATCTTTGCCATCCTTCAAGGTCTGGTTCTCATGCCACCTTCTGGGGGCTTCCATAAATGCATCTCCTGCCCCAACACACACACACACACACACACACACACACACACACACACACACTCAGAGTCATCCTCTATTTTCAAATGTCATTTGATTGATTCTTCTCTAAAAGTCCTCTGTCTCGTTCCTTCTAGGGCTATCAGGATAGGAAGGGAGTCTTCTCGGAATCTCTAATCTAACCAAGTGCTTCCATACAGTAGGTGTTTCCTAAAGAGGAGCTGAGTTCAATAGCATAGAGGGCCTGGAGATGGTTCTCAGGTGTGAATGGAAGACGGAAGACGCTGGGCTCTCCAGCATCTCTAAAGAAGCTCCGTGGCTCACCTTTAAATTCCTCTAAGCTGGAAAACCTCTGCCAGACATTTCCCTTGAATCATTTGGACAGATGCACTAATAATGATGATTTAAAGTGAGACTTTGGGGTCAGCACCTCATTCACACTTCAAGAAATGTGTATTCAGAAGCACACAAAAGGGGCATAATTACATTTCAGGAAAACATGTTAATTTGATGCAATGCATTACCGCTCTGACAGCTCTCAGCCCTTGTAACAAATGGCTGTAAAAATGAATGTTATGGGGGGAAAATACACTTTTCATCCCCCTCAAAATATAGGTAGTAAGCAAATTCAAATAGAATGGGGGTCTGCTGCTGAGAAACACAAGACCAGAATGGTTAAGGTGGTTAGCCCACAGGGGCTTGGCAAATGTGCAGCTGCAGTTGACATTTCCAACACAGAGGTGCCTGGGCCTCTCTGAGAGGCTTCCCCACCCACCAAGAGCATTGAAAGTCCAAATCAAAGTGGGAGCAAGTGGAGCAAGTGATATACTGGCTCTCTACTCTGGGAAACCCAACTGCCCTGTATCCAGGATGGACCTAAGTTGCTCTAATTGGATTCCTGGGGTTTTCAAGGCTGCTGTTCTTCCAAGATCCATTTATAGAGTCATGAAATGCAGCTTCTAACCTCAACTACAGGAGAAGAACTGCCCAGCCTAAGTCTCAGAGGACCCAATGGTTCTCTCTGTGCTCATAAAGAGAGCTTCTCTACGTCCTAGACAATTACTCCCAGCAATGGAGTTGTATTGGTTTTACGTTACTATAATAAAATACCTGAAGCTGGGTAGTTGGTAAAGAAGAGAAGCTTGCAGTTTTGGAGGTCCAGGATTGGGAGGCCCTATCAGTTCAGTCTCTGATGAGGACCCTTTTGACTGGGTCACCACATGGTGGATGGCATCACTAGGGGACTTCAGGGCAAAGAGAAAGATCACATCCTAAGACAGGAAGCCTGAGGGTGGGGAGAGGTCAGTTGTCTTTTCTATCACAAGCCTCTCTTGAGAATTAACCAGATTCAGCTGACTGCTGTCTGTCATCAGAGGAGTCAGCAAGCGCCAGGAGCAGGGATGCCCAGGGTCCCATGGGAACCACACCAGTACCTTCCAAGAGTGATGCTCCCCAATGACCCAATCCCCTTCCACTAGGCTCCACCCGTTGAAGACGCCACCACTTCTCATCCCATCCTACCGGGCACCAGGCTTCCAACTCATGAGTCCTTGAAGGACACCTCAAGCCACTCCTCCAACCTCAAGAGGTTGCTGTGAGAACTAAATGGAGGTAATGGATATAAAATGCTCAGCTCAGTGAAGGCACTTAGTACGTGGTAGCTCTTCTCTGGTTATTGTATTATCCTCTTATTATTATTTATTACTGTAGTGAGTAAGCCAATTAAAAATGATTATCAAAGGGAGCGATACAAACTTTATGAAACCATCCCAAGGCATGGCAAAGCTGTTTCTACCATTTCAAGAGGGGCATCTATCTATGGAAAGAGTAAATTTTTCTTTTTTTCTTTGCACATTCTCAGGGCTCTTAGGCGGAGAGTGGAAGGGGTCTGGGAAAAGCCCCGAAATGGAATCAGCTCCCTCACCTGCGAGGTCTCAGGATGACCCAGAAGTCTGAGAGGATGCCCCTGTGGTAAAGGCCTCCTCCTCCACCCCAACATATCAGGGTGGGTACAAGCTCCTATTCTACTTCCCGCATGGTGTAGGGCAAAAACTGGGTGGCTTAGCTTAACCAGCAGGAAATGTCCTTGTGGGTAGAATTCTGTACTATCGCTCAGCTTCCTGACATGATCCTGCAGAGACACAGGACTCATGTCTATCCAGAGGAGGAGGGAAATGGGGATAGAGTGAGATGGGGGTAGAGGAAGTGAAGGGAGAACCCTGGGACCTACCTGGCAAATGTAGCAGCTGAGGCTCCGTCTCACCTTCTCTTCCTGCCTTGTGGGAGTATCTGGTGACCCAAGCAAGATTCAGCTGACTGCTGTCTGTCATCAGAGGAGTCAGCAAGCGCCAGGAGCAGGGATGCCCAGGCATGCCACCTGTGGCCCTGACCTCCATCATTGAGGTCTGGATCATCATAGAAACCTAGTAGGTCACCTTTATCTGGCAGTGGTACAAGGGCAAGGCTGTCAGAGTCACCCTGGTGGGGACTTTGTAGATCACCAGTACCAGAGCACACAGGCAGCTCAGCAGCCCTGGGGGCACATTGGTGCCTAGAGGTGCACCAGTGAGAACTGATGAACCTTCCTGCCCTTGCACTGTGGGAGGGAAAGACATGGTGATGGGCTAGATCATGTGCCTTCACTTTGCAATTGAAGTATTAGGATCCCATTTTACAGGTTGAAGTTGGCATGGATCAGGGAACAGTGAAAGATAGACCACGGAGGGCTTGGTCACCAGGACCACAGAAGAGAGCTGGTAAGCCAGGACCCAAGAGGCTAGGAAGGGATTTCAGCTCTGCCTGGCATCGTGTCCCAGGCAACGCAGCCAGTTTCAATCCCCGACTCAGAGCCCACACCCAGGGTGCACGGGCTCCTTCCCGCAGATCAGAAGAAAGTGCCCCTCTCAAGATGCTTACTTTGCATCTGTCAGAAACTTGTCATAACATAACTGATTTTGTTAGAACCAGACATTTTACTGCCACCTGCTAGAAAAACAGTCATAATAAATGCATATGTCTCAGATGTCAGCAAAGTGACAGATGGCCCATTGCCAGTGTACAGACCACAGTCTGGTGCGAAGCCTTCAGTAAACACTTTGAAGCTGGATGTAGTTGGGGGCTGCAGTAAGTCAGAGTCTTGCCTTGGGCATGGTGGAGGGCAGGAGAATCAGCTCCCCAAATAAGCTCAGGGCTTGGGAGGGACCAGAGGAGCTTCAGGTCTGTTGCTCTTTCTAGTTCAAACTTCAAACTCACCCCCTTCAAAGGAATTCTGCTGCACAGCTAAAAGGAATGCATATTATCCAGTTAGGCCAAGGGAGATGGTTAGAAAGAGAAGAGTTGCCCACCCTAGTTTGTATTGTTCTGTAAAGAATCAAAAGAAAGTAAGTGGTGTCTCCAGGAACAGCAGTAATAAAGCAGTCAGCTTTGAGTTTCCTTTGATGCCAATCAACATCGTTACAAAACAACAATACATTTCTCTCTCTCTCTCTCTCTCTCTCTCTCTCTCCCTCTTTCTCTCTCTCTCTCTCTCTCTCTCTCTCTCTCTCTCTCTCTCTCTCTCTCTCTCCAGTTTCCAAAAGCTTTAATATTCATCAGATCATTTTATTCACCCAATACTTCCCCTGTGAAAGGCAGAGTGGCTACGATCCTCATTTTGCAAATGAAGAAATTGCAAGACAAAGTTTTAGGTGACTTAATGTCACGTGTTTACTTAGGGATTCATGAACACTCAGCTTGATTCATGGACGACAGTGTTGGGTCCTGAGACCTTGAGCAATGTGACATGCCAGGAGTGCTCAAGAGTGGCCATGTGAATGACAAAAGTGAAGAAACATAAATGAATGGGCAGCCTGGTTAAATTATAGGATGGAGGAAGTGCCCCAATTAACCAGCTTGACCTCCTTTGGGATAACTTGAGTGGCGGGTGGGGGTGGTCCCAGGGCTTCAGTAAATAGCCAACAGAATCCAATACTGGAACAATGCCCATGACTCCAGCTGGACGTAAGTGGGGAGAGGGGATCACAGGGCGATACCCGTGATGGCTTCCGGGTGTGTCTCTCAGCATGCAGTCAGAGGGCAGGTGCTTTACAGTCAATCAAGGTCTGGTGCAGTCCACGGTGAGAACTTGGCCATCTACTTCATCTCTCTGGGTCTTACTTGGCCCAGCTGTTCAATGGGGGCACATACCATCTACTTTAGTAATTAATGTAGAACTCCATGGTCACTGTCTGGAAAATAACAAAAAATGCAGCAAAGCAAACCTTCAATGCTATTCTTCTAATCCTCAGAACATGGTCAAGGGCATTATTCAAGATGACCATTTCTCAACAGAGGACGACATTGGTCCCATTGTGCTGCCTGGGATTTAGAAGCAGAGGAGAGTCAAGAACTGGCTATCCAACCTGCTGCCTGCCAAGTTCCATCCCTTGGCTTTCTATTCATTCATTCGTTTGAGTCTTTGGTGTTCATTCAAGCTTTCACTCACTGCGGCAGACCTTAATGGTATTCCTCAGAAGTTTCTATTCTTCCCTCTTTCTGGGCACACATCCCTTTGAAGTTGGGCATCACCATCTACTTTGCTTTCAGCAACAAAACATGAGCAGTGGTGATGCTTGTGACTTTGAGGAACATAATTTAATGGTCACTGCTCTTTTCTCTGGGCTCTCTCGCCCTCACCATAGCTAATGTCAGAGTCGGTTTGAGAAGGTGGCATCATAAGATAATGGCTCCTCTATCAACCAGAGTCCCTGGGTAACATGTATGAAAAGAACGGCCCCTCTGGCCAACGTTAGTCATGGCATGAGTGAGAAATAAAACTTTTGAGGCTTCCTACCCTGATATTTGGGGGGTTTTGGTTCCTACATCATACTAATACTTATCTGACTGATACAGTCAATCCATTTTTATTCACTTTATCAGATATTTTTAAGACTTCATAAAAGTTGCTGGGGGTGTAGCCTACCATGTGTTAGGTCCTGAGTTCAATCATCAGTACTGAAAAAAAATAAAAAGAAATAAAAAAATCCTGGCACTTGGTAGGTGTTGGAGACCCATAGGGAATAGAACAGACCCAGTTCCTGCTCATACAGAGATAAGTCAAGTGGAGGAACACCAACAAACAAAATATGGACCTCAGGGGACACCTATTATAAGGACATATAAGAGGCTTGGGATAGCTTTGGGGAACCCGTGGTTAGAGAAAGTCTTCTGAGAAAATGAGATTTGATCAGAGACCTGGATAAAGTGAGGGAGTGAGCCATCCAGATATCTGGGGAAGGAACATTCTGGAAAAGAAGAAGAGTGAGCACAGAGGGGTCAGATGAGGTCAGAGCATGTCATGTATGGCAGGAGCAGCATGAAGACTAGTGCAGCTGGGTCATAGTAAGTGACTGAGAAAGCAGGAGGTCACATCAAAAGTCACACAGGCCTGGAGGAGATGTGTGTGATCACACCTGCAAAGAACTCATGCCCTGAATACATACATGTATATACATATATATAAATTCCTAAAAATCCATAATAAAGAGATTACCTAACTTTTAGAAACAGGTAAAACATATGAATAGGCAATGTTCAACTTTATTATTTCTCAAGAAAATGAAAATTTGAGCCAAAACGAGATACTATAATACACTCCAACAATGACTAAAAACACCTTGAAAAATATCAAGTATTTGCAAGAATAGGAAGCAAACAAAACTCTCATCTTTGGCCGGTAGGAGTATAAAACCACACTGAAAATCTATTTGGCAATGCTAATAAAAGTAAACATATCCTATGAACCAAAAATTTCATTCCTAGGTATATCCCAGGGGAAATGAGCAGAAAAATGCATAGACCCCCAAACCGAAAGCAAAGACAAATGCCCATCCACAGCCAAATACGTAAATCAATAGTGGTTCATTCATAAGATAGAGTATCTCTCAGCTATGGAAAAGAACAAAATGCTGATACCAGAAGGTGAATCTCAAAAATTATTTTGAATGAAAGAATCCAGACACAAAACTGCCCGTACCCTGGATTCCACTTAAATGAAGGATAAGGCCAGACAGAGTGGATCCTGGGTGGTGAAGGCCAGGCTAGTCGGTCCCCCATGGTGGAGGTGGGCATTAACAGAGAGGGACATAAGAGATCTTTCTGAGCAATAGAAATACTCGGCATCTTGGACCGTGTGGTGGTCACCTGGCTACGTACCCGGGCAAAATCCCACTGAGCCATACACTCGGAATTGTGCATGTTAGTGCTTGTGGACTGTGACTCAGTGGAGAGAACCACCAAGAGGGTACGTGCCATCTGCCAGGCAGAATAGAGCTGGATCTGGTGGGAGCTTGTGGCCATATGGAGACTTAGGATTTCTTTCTGAGAGAGGCAAGAAGCCTCTGGAAGTTTCTGGGCAGGCCAGAGACGTGGTCAGTCTTATGTCGGGAAGGGATGGTTCTGTGGGCTGAGCAAGACAGAGGTGGGATCCAGGTGGGCTGGGTGAAGGGTCAAGAAAGAGGAGCTGGGAGAACTGAAGGTGACCCCGTCATGGGAGGGTGAAGGAGCAGGGCTGGGGTCCTGTGTGAATGCTGCAAGTGGGGAAGGCAGAGCGCGGTGGAGAGTGGACGGGAGTCTCAGGGCAGAATCCAACACCTCCTGGCTGTGCGTCTGGCAGAATATGGCTGCCAAGTACCTGGGATGGGAGGACCAGAACAGGAGCAGTTTGAGAGATGAGGGGAAGCAAGAACTTTATTTTTAACCTGGTAAGTGTGAAATGCCTATTAGACACCAATGAAATATTAAAAAAGCTATTGCCTAATTGAGTTAGGATTAATAAATATCATATCCATATCCACCAACTTGAACGCGTGCACACACCCACCCACACATCCACACAGGTGCTCACGTACACATTAGCTTAAATAAAATATCTCTTACCTTTCCTTTTCTTCTTAGAAAGGAAAGAAACAAATATTTTTTTCTTATTTTTTTAAATTTTTGATAGACACATAAAAATTGGATAGATTTTTGAGGTGCAGTGTAACATTTCAGTATGTATGCAATGTGCAAGGATCAGATGAGGGTGATTGGCAGATCATCTCAGACATTGATCATTTCTTCGTGTTGAGAACATTCAGAATGCTCTCTACAAGCTCTCTCAAAATTCACAATTAATTGTCCTCAGTCACAGTTACCCTACTAAGCTATAGAACATTACAAGTCATCCAGCTGCACCCCGTGGGGAAGACAGATCCTGAAGTTGCCTTTAATCTGCTCCAGCCATAATGGTCTTCTTAACACTTATTGGACTCAACATGCATGCTGCTTCTCTGCAAAACCGCTGAGATGAGAAAGACAAGTTGGTCTCCCGAGCTTGTCACCACACCCTCCCTGGATCCTCATGGGCCCCCGTGTCCCTGAGCTTGGCACAATGTGAGGCCATCCTCCTGGGTGCCCTCTGATTTCTGCTCTCCTTAATGGAGCTCTGCTCCCTGCAGTCTCTCTCGCTGGGGAATGGGAGGGGGAGGGCAGGGAACGGCTGGCCAGCAGGTACTACAACTGTCAGAACAAATAGCCTCTGTGTCCTATGTTGAGTAAACACACCATTAGGGAGCTGTTCAGGATATGAGGAGGAGTAGGGGACATGTCATTTTGGTAAGGGCCTCAATTAAAAGGAAGAAAAACCATAGTGACAACATTAAACATGCAGGTCACAGGCTCATTAGGAGGTTCCATTCAGGGCATTAAAGTCAGACAGGCCTGATTTTCCAGCCCAGCTCTGCTCCTTGCTAGCTGGTGGGATCTTCCAGACCTGGTTTCTGCACGTTTAAATTGACCCATAGATAGGGTCATATCATAGTCAAAATCAGATGAGTTAAAGAGGGACCCTTCCGTGAAGCATGGGCTATGGTGAACACTGAGAATGCCGTGTCTTGTTTCCCTCTTCTCACCCAAACCCAGGTTTCCTCAGCATGTGCACCCAATTGCATTGTACTAATATTAAGAGACAACTTTACTTTTCTTTCTTAACTCAGGAAGCTGGCAACATCAACCCACTCCAAGATTTCCCTGGGATTTCAAGGTGTCTTGCCCAAGGTTCACAGGCAGCCCAGGGGCGTGCTCTGGCCCTGCAATGCCCTCAGGGTGCCACTTGAGGGCAGCACTTCACCAGTGTTGCAGCTTCCTGGTGCAGGAGCAAGCTCAAGGACATGCCAAGGTGCGTTCTCCTAGGAGCCCCAAACTGGAGCACCCTGCCATGCTACAGGGCTGTGAGCAAGCACTCTCTGAGCTTCCTCGCTCAGTGCTTGTACCCTTGTATGGTTCCTTGGCAGCTGAAAGTGAACTGACCCTGTGACTTGCTTAATCTACAGGAGGTAGGTAGAGGCGGTGCTGCTTCTGAGCCTGCCATTTGCATTTTGTGCTTTCAAGAATCCTGAACCACCATGTAGGAAATAACCAAGACTTCCAGAGAGACCACAGAAAAGGATACCTAGAAAGGCCATGTAGAAAGTTTGTAAAGCTGCAGAGAGGGAAATTAGAAGGGAAGTGGGGGGGGGTCCACTGTTCTAGCATCTTAATTGCCCTCTGACCACAGCTGCATGAGAGACCCAAGCAGAGCCAGAAGAAGAACTACCCAGCTGAACCCAGTCAATTCATAGAACTGTGAGGGATAATAAAAGGTGGTTGTTTTGATGCAAAAATGAGGACAGCTGCAGGTGGCTTGTGTTCCCTTGCAGGTACAGTTTGCCAACATCTCTGCAGCTCATGAAGGGCAGGGAGGAAGTCCCCCCTCTCCAAAAGCACCATTGCTAAGCAGCCTCCTTAGCTGCAGCCTGTGGACCTCCCTCCTGTTGAGAGCCACAGCCGAAAGGACCCCAGCAAACTTCCAGCTGATTGGCTCACCGTCCCCCAGCAAACTTCCAGCTGCCAGCTGATTGGCTCCTCTGCAGTGATGCTCATTAGGCTGTTTCCCCGCCCGTTCAGACCACGGAGTTGCTCATTGGGGGACTCTTTTGGCTCCACCCATGCAACCCAGCCAATCAGCCTCAAGAGCAGGAGGGTGGGGGGTTGAGAGGCTTGTGGGAAGCCAGTGGTGGCAGCTGGGCTTTGAGGGAATTCCTGAAGAGCTCGTGTGGTGCAGAGTGTATGTTTTAAAACTAAAGTTTGTTTCTGCTTTATAAGTGGCTCATGAATTGTGCCCAGCCAGACTGTGGCACCCTCCCTCCATTGTGGTAAGAATTTACTGATGCCTGCCTAGGGAGCAGGAAGAAGTTCCATTCTGAGACACTATAAATGGTCCTCGTTTCTTCTTCCCCTTGAGATTGCCTTCAAAAGGTCTGGCCCCTTTTCTCCTTCAGCTGTAAAACCCTCCGACACCGGGTAACACCTGCAATCTGGCCTGACAGTTCTGTAGGGATCCCTGAGCCAACCACAAGCTGGGACTCCCGGCTCTGTAATGATTAAATGAGAGAAATCCAAGTGCAAAGTCATTTGTTAGTTGTTAAAATTACTTGTAAAGGTGGAATCTCCTTATGAGCTGATTATAGAAGATCACTTCAGGGCAGAAGGGAAGCTGAGGGACACCTGGTCTGTGACCATCTCCACATGCACTGATAATTTTTCAGTAGAATAAGTAAATAATACATCTTGCTTGCCTACTGCTACTAATTGAATAATTGCTCTGACTCATGAATGCAAATTTATTTAAAAGACTGCCTGAATCTTCTAGGAGCTTTTTGTCATTATATATTCTCTCAATGAATACCAAAATCAACTAGAGAGGTGAATAAATAACAAAGGTGAGCCTTTAAGATACTTTGCTCTCATAAACAGGTCTCTTACTCAAAAAATAGTAGAAACCCTTGAACTGGTCAATTTTATTAATAGAGAAGGTACAGCTGAGATAAAGGGAGATGGCTTACAAGTGGTTGGCGAATTTCCTGGAATTAAAATATCCCAAATTCAGTTTCTCAGTCTTGAAGAGGACAACATGGGAAATCCACATCTGTGTGGGGCACCAAATGTGCTTTTAAACTCTTATTGGCAAAACAATATTTGTAGCCAGAAATAGTGGCACATCGCTAACCCTAGGACTCCAGAGGTTGAAGCAGGAAGAATCTCAAGTTTTAGGCTATCTTCTGCAATTTAAAAATGAGACCCCCATCTCAAAATAAAAATAAAGAGGGCCAGGAATAGGGCTCAGTGGTTAAGTACCCTCTTGGTTCAATCCCCAGTACTAGAAAATAAAATAAATTAAAATTAAAATAAATAGTACATTATCATGACCTGAAATGGGCATAAATCGTTTGACTTTTTTTATGCTAAATTTAAAGTGGCCCTTTGGTGTGAGCTTCCTCAGCTCTGGAGGATGGAATTTCTTCAAGATAAGGCACCTGTCAGTAGTCTGTGGGTGAGCCAGACTTTATTCCTATCTCCCAGGCATCAGCAAATATTTATGGAACATGAAGAAGTTCGGGAAATGCCACTCCAAAATACGACACTTTGGTGCGCCAATGACTTTGAACTGAGGGTACCATGGGAACAGTGGATGCGGAACCCGCTTTCTCTGAGCTCCCCTGATGTACCTGAGGACAGACCCTTCAAAGGGAACTCGATTGTCACAAATCTGCACCACAGGAATCACATCAACCAAAGCGGAGACTGGAGGTGTCTCTCAGTGTAGTCACCTATTCCTTGGAGGCTGTCACCTGTTCCTCGGAGCCTGAAAACTTCTACTACCTGGGTGACTTTTCTTCTGCAAGTTTACTTCCCCTCTGCTTGGTAACTTGGGTTCCCACTGTCCCCTCTCCAGAGCCCCGCGTGGCTGTTCCTTGCAGTAGCTCAGAAGCTATCTCAGCCTCAGTTACCCTTCCTCAACTCATCTATTTTGTGGGACCCCATGGTTGACATGCTTAATTAAAAGGATGTTTTCTCCTGTGACTCTGCAATGGGTCATTTTAATTCGTAGCCCAGCCAAATAACAAGAAGGGCAGAATGAAGCTGTTTCTTGCTCCCCTACAAGTATCTGTGTTCTTCAGGCACCTTGGGGTTTGAAGTCTTTGCCCTCCAAAGGCTAGTTAGGGAGAAGGTGAGCAAACCGAATATTAAAACATAACAAGGGAGGCGTATGGGAGAAGGAGCATGGGGCTGTGCCAGTCCTCTCCAGGATCCCCTGAGGTCCCTGTTGCCCTCTGGAATGTCTTTCCTTCTGCAGGCTTTGCCTGGCTCACACCTGCACCTCCCTCAGAAGACACACAAAGTTCCTGGGAGATTGTGGAGTCCCAGGGGCTTACTTCCAGATGGGAAAAATCCTACCATGTAAACAATACCCCAGAGCTCCCCATGGCATCAGGCTGAGATGGGACTCCCTTCACCTAAAAATGACATTCTGCTTTGACGCTCCTCCTTCCTCATGTTACTCTTTTAAAGGTTGACCTCTGTGACCTTGCTTTAACAGCAAAGGAGAAGCACCGTTTGTGGAAGGCCAGCTCCCTTGTACCAGGTAGCATGCAGTTAGGGACCACATCTTTGCCTCCTTCACAGTTATTTATGGGCCTGACCTTTCCTTAGAGAACTGATCACAGAAGGAAATTGGTTTTCTCTGGGTGTACATATGATTTAAAATTTGGACCCACAGGTCGTGATGGGGTCTGTGTGACAGTACAGGGACCGTCTAGCTTTTGAGGAGGGTCCAGTGCCCTAGGGAACATCTCCAAAGTGAGTCAGGGGAGAGTGAGTTATATCTGTGGAGCTGTGAGTTAGGGAGGGAATGTGTCTTGGGGGCAGATCCTGTGGAGTTGAAAGGCTCAGGAAGAGTCGTCTTGAAGCCTCCAGGGTCTATACCCAAGGGATCATCATCTACAAAGGAGCAGCACAGGGCATGCCATGGGGGCCCCAGAACTGCTCAGGGCCCCAGATGCAGAATTCATAACGGCAGGTGCAATTCTGGACTTGAAAGCTCTCAGTCTTTGCTGGGCCCTCCCCCCATCCCCAACAATATCATCACTGAGCAAATTCAACTTTATTCACCTAACTCCAGAGAAGTGGAAAAGAAAAAAGATTACCCATTATTGGATAGGTGGGTACTATATTGCTGGTGAGATTCTAGGCTTCTCTAAACAGCTCATATGAGAGGTAGTGCAGGGTAAGAGTTACACCCACAGACTCCAGAAGTTTGGTTGGCCGTAGTCTGCATCTGCTATCCGAGCCATTCAAACTGGGCCAATTCCTTACCCTGCCTTTCTCTCCAGTTCCTCCTCTTCGCAGGCTAGCAAACTACCCCCATTAGGGTTGCAAAGAGCAGTCTGTGAGTTGCTGTGTGTCCGCACCTGCAGTAAAGCCTCATGCTGTGTGTGTGTGTGTGTGTGTGTGACTTTGCATATGGATGGCTCTTATGGCTCCAATAGTATTAGTCTAGGTAAGGAAACTGAGGCTCAAAGAGGTTAAGAAAGTTGATCCAAATTATGCAGCTCTTCAGTTTAGAACCTTGAAGCCTGCCGTGCATTTGCTGGAAATTGGTAATGCTGGCATTTAAATGGAGAGCCCGAGATTTTTCCCATGCCTCACTGCCTCACTCTAGCCAGAAATCTGGGATACTTTATTTTAACTATTTTATTATATTAAGCGACATTCAGGGCTTTCAGGTGATTAACAAAGATTGAAATACGGGCCCGGTGGGGTCAGACTTTATGGGTTCAAAAGAATGGCTTCTAATTAGCACCTGTATAGTTTACCTGTGAATAGATGACTTTAAAAAATATGTTTATAAAAAATCCTTCCTACCTCCTTTGATTGGCAAAATATTTCTTTTGAAACTGCGCCTCTTCTATTAATTTGCTTAATAGACTTCTGACTTTGATTTTCCAATGCAACCATTTCTCCAGGGACCTCAGATCTCAAATGCCTGCGATGACAGTGAGGTCTCATTAATGAGGACTAATTGTGGGAGAATGAGGCTGAGTTAGCGGAAAAGTCGGAACTGAGAATCCACCGCACTGCTTTGTCACTTTGAAACCATATAATAATAAAAACCCTGTTCACGGAACTCATTCATCCATTCCCTCGATCAACCATCCATGGGTTTCAGGAATAGACATGCCTGATCTAAAATTATCTGATTAGCCACTTGAATGTAAATGAATGATTTTGAAATGCTTGAAGAGGCTGGAAAAATTAGCTTTTGTTTGGTATGGAAAACATTTCTCTCCTGAGCCTTTGCTTATCTTGCTAATTTGTCTCATGAACCCTTTCCTGAGATGTGGCAGGAACATTTTTACCTGGATTTGTCCTGGTTGAAGAATTTGAACTCAGTTCTTATCTTTCCTTCCCTCCTTTTTCTTGTTTGTATCTCCCACCGCATCTGACACTGTCTCTTATCTCTCTGTGGTTGATGTTGATAGAGGGGAGCTCAAAGATTAAGACACGGGGACCAAATATCAAAGCTGAAAAATGTATTTCCCCTCCCCCATTCTTCCTTTGGAGAAGAGGTTTGATGTGTTCTCACATTGATCCAGCTCTTCACAGTGCCCATGGCAACGGTGCCTGGTTCCTGATCTTCAGCATTCATCTTGGTTCATACTTGTGTTCCTCTGCCTGTCCTGCACAATGCCCACCTCACAATGGACGCTCAATTGCTGCTCAGAAGTGAGCCAACAGGGTGAACCAGTGCATGCATCAGAGTCTGAATAAATGAGCTTCACAGCACAAGGGCACAGCCACCCTATGTATATTCCGCCACCTCAAAGGATCATCACAACACTCCAGTTACAGGGAAATATCTAGCAGAGACTTATTAGGGAGAACAAAACCCCATCATCCAGGGTGATGCAGGAACTCCCTCTCAAATGTCCCTTGGAGAGTAGACCTATGGAGGCTTTTGAGGGTCTTTGGCTTTCAAGCCAGACAATGCCACAGAAGTGCTACTCATTAGAGGGAATTAAAATATCATTGGGAGTTCCTGCATCACCCTGGAATTGAGTGTTGGAGGGAGACTGAGTATCAGGAGGGGTACGGAAAGAGAGTTGGGTCCAAATTAGTTGAGAGTCAAGAGTCTGCAAAGTTTGAACAAAATTTCTCTCTCTCCTGAGGCCCAGAAAACAAATCTCTCTTCTGCCCCCATCTATGCTAGAGTCCTCCTGGGACTAGTCAATAAGCAATTAGAAGGAGCTGAGGATTTAAGAAACAGAATTGATGGGAGAAGTTTGCTTAGTAGTAAATGGGATGCTATCACCCCCTTCCAAGGATGTTAAGCAAAAGCTTCTGAGAAAGGCTGAACTGAGTGAGGTTTTCCGATGTTCCTGGCTTGTCTCCAAATAGTACTTTGGCCCTCTCTCCTGCTGCACACCACTCCAGGAATCCCAGATACCTGGATGCAGGACTTTCTCTTCTCCCGTGCGCCCTCCTCCACCCTGGGGAAGGTAGGCTCCTGGGCAGGATGCTCAGCAAAGCCCATAAAAAAAGGATGGTCCCAAAATTGGGAGGTGGTAAGCTACAGTGGCCAACCGTGAAGGGCCGGATGGACAGAACACTTGAAGGTGGCTTAAAACCAAAGACAAATGGTGATAGGAAAAACGTATGATGAATGCAAACCATGAAATAACTGAAAATTTACATAGAGGATAATGTGGTCCTGTCCATCACCATTACAGACGCATAGACCCTGGACTCAGCAATTCTGCTTGTGGGAGTTGATCCTACAGATCCGCTCACACACATCTAAAGTGGCATATGTGTGCGGTTATTCACTGAGACATTAATTATAAGATTAAAAGTGTGGAAACAATCAGAAAGCAGAAAAGGGTACAATTAGACATTGCTGCACATGCATTCAGTGGGGTGCCATGGAGAACAAAAGACTCCTTCAATTAGTGGGACATCCTTGGATTCCACCCGCCTCCAAGGCACTGTTCTAAGTGCTGAAGAGCTATCAGTAAGAAAACAGCCCCAGTCCCTGACCTTCAGCGCTTATATTCTGGTGGTGATGTGCCCAGAGAGAATGAACTCTGTGATCTTTTTTTTTCCCACACAGAAAGATCAAGTTGCAGGCTCTAAAGTGATTGCCGGCTATGCATTCCGCCTCAGTGGAAGCACACACAATTCACTCCTCCCACTTCTGACTCTAGCCAGAGGGCAGGAACCTTCCTTGTTTACTCTTTGGAAGCCTTTGAATTTTGAGCCACTTGGCTGTTACCTATCCCTCCAAAATATAATTTCGATATGTTTATATGATGATAACATAGAATGTAACTGTTGCCTCTGAGCCTGCCCCCCTCACTTCCAACTCTGACCTCTGCAGAAGAGAGGAACCCCTTGATGGCCTTGTCAACAGAATTATCAATTGTAATTCTTTCCCCATGTGCGTTTGCGTGTATGCACATGTGTGTTGGTTGGGGCCTTATCGACCTTGTTTGCCTGGGACATTCTCAGTTTTAGTGCTGAACGTCTTGCACCCTGATAGGGCCCAGTCCCGGACAAGTCGGAGAGCTGACCACAGTGCTGAGCTCCCTGAGAGGGAGAAGGGGACAGAGAGGGAGACATCACTAGTAGAAATACTTTACTCTCTGCTTCTCACCTTCTCATATCCTGAAGTCCCAGGAACACGACTTTTCTAGAGATTATGATTTGCCTCCCTGAGTCTCAGTTCACTGGCAAAATGGGGCTAACCATCTCCCGCTCCTGCCGTGACTAAGGACCTACCATCTTTTCTCCATCTGTCACTCCTCTCCATACCCCACTGAGCCTCTGGGACTTGTCACAGTGGTCACCTTCTCTCCATCTTTTAGGGCTGCCTGGTTAAATCCTAATCTGGTGAGATGAAATTACCTTCCTACTCTCCCACTGATCTGAGAAGGGAATGCATTTGGAGAAAAACGCACCATCATGCCGACTGGTCTCACTTTCACTATGGCCACCAACATCCAGTGAGCCCCGGGCTCTGCTCCACAGTGCTGTCCTATATCCCAGGTCAAGCCATTCTCTTGTCCTCAGAGATGACTTCTTCCCACTCTCTCCTCTGCCCTGGAACTTCCAGGACAGCACACCCTCCTTGGTTTTGGTTGAGGGCCTTGAATTCAATTTTACTGAGAAAATAGAAGGAGCCAGAAAAAAAAAATCTATCAATCTCTCACCTCCCAAGACAGACACATCTGCATGCTCTTGGCCTCGTGGTACAGAGGATGGACAGTCTGAGCTCTGGTCTGAGGCCAGCCCTTCTTGTGCCCTGCCTTCCATCCTTCTGCCCCTGTGATGATCATTTTTCTTCATGCATTACCCACACTGGCCTCTCAGGTGCCCTTCACATCCCCCTTACTCTTGGAATACTGCCATCTGCATAGATTCTGGATCAACCTCATCACATTTTCTACCAACTCTGCCCCTTTGTATGACTCCAGGGTCCTAGTTCTGTACTTAAGAACCACAGCTAATGAATATTATTTTCCTTCCGTGGAAAACTTCACAGTTTTTTTTTTCCATCTTCAAAGCTCGAGATCTCTGTTTTTCCAAAATTGCCTTTGGCATGCATGCATGCATACATGAAGGAAGGAATGAATTCTCAACTCTCATAGTCACCATCACCTTCCCAGACTGCCTGTTCAGTAATTTCACTTTTAAGTGTGCTGTCCAGAAGATCTCCTGGAATTTGTGTATCCTCAGTGTTCAATACAAGCAAAGTAAGAAAACTGGGACAATAGGGCTCAGTAAATGTTTTCTGGCTGAACAAATGGACGAAATCCTGCTCCCAATGGTTCTGCTGGGCTGGGGTTGCAGGAAGGCTACCTGGGGAATTTGTTTTTCCTCCCACAATGACAGAAAAGATGATGAAGTAGAAAATCATCCTGCTGGTGAAGAGGAAATGTGAGGTCTTGCTGGGGTCAGTCCAATGCCTGAGGCACTGATAAAAGCTAGGCAGCTATAATTCCTACCCTGTGAAATTATTAAAATTCCATATTTTATCATGCAGGCATTTGGAAAGGAAATACATTTTCTGTTGCGACTGACCTTTATGTTTCTATTCCAAACTCAGACTGTCCCATCGACGACTGTATATTCAGTGGCTGGAGCCAGGACAATCCCCTGCCTCAGTGTTTTTGGCAACCCCAGGGGATGGTGAAACCCACAGGCACCTGTCTCCTTAGAGGCGAGTAATCTTAGTTGGATCCATAGACAGGCTTGCTTCTGTGGTGATTCACCGACACTATTATTTTTTTACAATATTTTTTATTACAAAAGCAATTGAAGCATGTTGTTAAAAGGCAAATAACAGAGAACTAAATATAGAAAAGTTTAAGGCTTCCTGTTTTTCCTGCCCATTATATTTTCCTCACCAAGATCATTATAGAGTGACCTTTCCAACATCCCTGATACTCACATAAACCCACGTACAGATGCACACACGACTGTGCCCCAAACGGAATCACACGTTGTACCCTGAAGCTTGCTTTTACTCAACCAGGCACGTATCAGGGACATCTTCATGATCAAGATGCACACATGGATCTAATGTGATTTTTTTTAAAGCGGCTTTATTGAGGAAGTGTGAAATACAATAAAATGTATGATTTGTTAAGTTTTAGAATTTATGGCACAGTCTTTAATGTTGCCTAATAAACTGTTGCTTGAATGCAGCATATCTATTCATCTATTCCTTTATTGGCAGATGTCAAAATTGCTTCCATTTCTTTTTTCTTTTTTGCTAATACCAATAAAATAAAATAAAAATAATAAACCCAACTGTATCCCTACTGTTCTACATTTTCCCTGTACATTTGAGGTTTTACTTCTGTGAGATAGAATATTAGCAGTAGGATTATAGATCAAATATGTGCCCATTTTACATCTTAATCAGTCCATCAGATTCGTTTCCCACAGCACAGACATCCCTATTATGGACAGGATGTGTCCCCAGTTTGCTCTCTTTAAGCCAGGACCATTCACTTAAACCACCTTGGGAATCCCCTGTTCCAAAGACCTTGGTAGAACCCTCAGTCTCTTTCCTAAAGAGAAAGTCAAAGTCCCTGGGAGAGGCTTGGCTGGCTTCCTTGAATTGAATGGACTAGGAGAATTCTTAGAATTTTGGATCAGGGTTTAACTCACACTATTTCTTGTAAGCTGCAACAGATTATAGGTCTGTTTAACTTCTCTGATCCTCAACCTCCTCATCTAAAACGGGGATATAAAGAGTGCATTGCTCTTTGGGCTGTGAGGATTCAGAGAAAGCCAATGTGTGCAGTAGAATGTCCAATGGTAGCCATTCTTATTGAGTGGATTCCAAAAACTATGGGAAGGAATCTACCTGCATGCAGTGTCCACTCTCCCCAGGTACAGGAAAGGGTGACTTCTTTGGAAAGTGAACCAGAGTCCCAGTTAGACCTAAAAGTAACTCACTTTGCAAACCATTTAGACTTCCATCCAATTCGATATGGAAAATGACCCTGCCTCTCCAATCCAAGCCCACTTCCAGGCGCGAGGAAGAACTCAATGAAAAATTGACGGGAACCAAACAGGAGCGCGGGATCACAGCTTGCTGGTTCAGTGTTAATCCACCCACATAAGAACCAGTGAGTCACTCAGAAACTCAAAGTTCAAATATTTTCTCTCATATTCGGAAGCTAAAGTAAAATAAAGGAAAGGGGGAGGGAAGGATAAGATTATATAAGGAACTGATCAAATACAAATTAATAGAAGAGCAAAAGGAAGTCCAGTAGAGAAAGGGGAAGGTGAGGGGGGTAGGGAGAAGGGGAAGGGAACAGAGGGGATCGTGAACTGAAATTGATTTCCATGCGTGTTGAGTTTGTCAGAAAGAAGCCCACTACCATGAATGACCATGAAGCTCTAAAAAAAAAGCAGTGTGTAAGAAATTGAGATTATTAGCCCTTAAGACTAAAAAAGGAAGGACTTGCATTTTTGTGGCAAGCCAGGGGACCTTCTCAGTAGCATGAGGACCTGAAGACCTTGCCTATAGAGTCAAATTGGGAGGATATCTGGTCCAACTCCTTACTCAAAACTGGAGACCCCGCCCAATCCATTTGGCCTTGGGGCTGGTGGTGGAGAGCTTACCACCTCACAGAGAGCCCCCTCCTCCTCTGGATTGTTTGAATCATTACATAACTTGTATGTGGTGCTCGCAGCAGTTGCTGTTAATCTCTTCTCCATATCCAAGGACCCTTTCTGTTTCTGTATATTCCCAAGGACAGCACCTGATCTACCCTTGGACTGCCAGAATTGAATCTGCCTACTAACACAGAAGCACCTGGGATACAATTAACCAGCTCGCTACCTTCAAGTGGGGGGATTTTAGTGGTGTTGGTGGGGGTACACAGGTCTTGAAATAATTTCTGGAGCAGTAAGCTACATCCCCCTCAGTGGAAATTGGCTTGATGTCAAGTCCCTTGTTGACATCCTCACCACCACCACCCCCTCTGCAACACTCACACTAGCCTCTCTACCTGCTAACCTCACACCTCTCAAGTAAACCATCTGCACCTGATGATTCTTGTCTCTGGTCTGTTTCTTGGGCTGAGGGCACAGGAGGACAAAACTGAGACAATGCTTAACTCTTCTCTGGCATTTACACCAACTGGTTCTGGGTCTTCTGGGTCCTCCCCCTGAAGCTGACCAAGTCTCACTGAGTCTTGGAGAACCGTCCTCTGGTGGTTTAAGTCAGCTCTTGAGTTTTCTCCTTTTCAAGGTTGAACGTGTCCATGTCTTTGACCTGTAGCTCACATATCAGGCTTGACCTGAAATGTTTCTGAAGTTTCTGGAGAAGAAAAGACCAAACCACCATGATTTTTTTTTTGTCCTTGGCTGCCCTTATCTAAGATGGGAAGAACGATCCCAGTTCCAACTGAAAACTGCAAAGTTGACAGCATGACTGCACCAGGAAGACGAGGTCAAAGAGAATTGAGCTTCTGAGACAAAAATGCTCTTTGCTTCAGTATGAATAACCAGGAGCCTGAGACAGAATAAATGTGCCAGGTCATAGGTCTCAGCTCCCCTCCCCATAAAATTGTTGAAGACAGTTGAGAAGAAAGTGATGCTGTGACTTTAGAACCCTCAATAAAGGTGACCACAGCTCTGGACACATTCTAAACCCCAAGTGCATGACAGCCAGGAGAGCAGCCCTTGCAGAGATATCACTCAATGAAATTGTAGCAAGTCCCCAACCTCTAAGCCTGGCCCAGAGCTTCCATCCAGATGTCTCTATGAAGGTGGGAAGCTGGGCTGGATCTTGTCCACTCCCAGAGACCTCCCAAAGGCATCCAGTGAGTATCTTTGTGGCAGACTTTGAAGAAGCTACCAAAATGGCCAGAACCTCAGGCTAGGAGGGGGGACAAGCCATGAGTGTCAGAACTGCATTAATAAGATAAAAATTAAAGGAAAGATGGACAGAAGAGAGGGTGGGTCAGATGTTAGCCATCAGAGCTCAGAGACAGGGAGGAGAACAGGGTGTCTGGGTGGCCACTGGTTTCCCTGAGGCTTGAAGAATGAGCTAGAATAATGGAGATGGGGGGCCCAACTATGTTTGAAAAAGAGAGAGCTCTGCCACCCAAGGACCAAAATTTGTGTCAATAATTTGGCTACAACAGAAACTAGGAACTAGGAGGCTAGAAATCCATTGGGAAAGATGGGAACAGATCTTTCCCTCTCCTTCAGGGCAGGATGACAGGGATACGTTGCAACCATGACATTCCAAGAACACCCTTTAATTAACTCATCAAATCTCCCTTGGAGACCCAGCAGCATATGGCTCAGCCCCTGCAAGACAGTGTGGGGATGGTTCTAGGACCAAAAGGGACTGGCTTTGTGGAGAACAATCACTCCACCTCTCTAAGCCTCTGTTGGTATCTCTGAACATACAGATCCTAGTGCCCCTAGGACTGTGTCATTGCAAGAAGTGAGAAGACACACACCTTGCTATCTGCATTAAGATCCCCTTGGCACCCCAGGGACTCCCTCTCACCTATTACCTGACATCTACTCATCCCTGTGTTAGCTTCCAGAGTGGGTGCTTGCTCAGGTGGAGGCAGGAAGCCTTGGGAGTGCACAGAGCTCTATAAGGGGCATCCAGGAAGGCCAAGACATGAGGGGTAAGAAAGACACTCCTTGTGCTTCCAGATACTAAATTTCTTGGTTCCCTTGTTAGGCCAAGAAGGACTGGTAAGCTGGGAAGCACTTTCTCCTTGGAACCAATACATCTGCTTTGCTGTCCAGTTCCTCCATCTGATAGCCTCAGATCACCAACTGACACACTATGTTCCTCATCGGTGAAGTGGGGACGTTAACAGTCATCGTGTCTGCCACACGGGCTAAAAGGAGGGCCAAATCAGATCCAGGAGGTAGGGGCCATGAGCATGTTTGGGGGCCTCTTCCTGGCCGGGCTACAGAATTCAGTGGAGGGAAGATTCGAAATTCAGCACCCTGGAGATTTCTGATGGGTCATAAAGATATGGGGGTACTGATGCAGGGGGATGAAATAGTCCCTGAGAGCCTGGGCAGGCACTGAGCAACATCTCTGGGCATTGCCTGTAGCCAGAGTTATCCATCTTGGCTTCTAAAATGTTTGTGTTTGCTGGTGATAACACTGACAGTGACAGACAATGCAATTTTCTCCTGCTCTACTCAGACATAACGGCTGCAAACCCAGCCCCCGAGCAGCCTGCCCAGGCTGAGGCCTACTGTAGCACTGATTCTTGCTGATTTTCAGACAACCCCTGAAGCCCGACGCTGGATGCCCTGCCAGGGTTTCGGACAGGGGATCTGTGTGGGCTGATGGAGAGAAATGAGTTGACCCATGAATCCTTGCTGGGTGGCCCAGTGGTGGGGAGGGGTAGCTGGATGGAGCCCATGGAATGAGTGAGCATATCAGGCTTGACTTCCCTGCCTTCAGGAAGGGCCAGTGATTGAGACTGGAACTTACAAGACCCTGAGGACATCCGGGTGCTTTCTGAGCACCAGGGACTCTGGGAGAAGCGGGCCTGGAATTGGATCTCACTTGAGCATGAACAGAGAGAGTGTAAAGGCCAGTTGTGGACCAGGGTCTTTTAAGCATTCAGATCATCCTAGACATAAGAAAGTAACAATGGGACCGGATCCATCTAAGTCATACCCCTGTCCACTCCAGTTTGTCCCTCATGCTCCTGCCATAGGGACCCACTTGCAGCTCTGCACATGGATGCTTAGGCTTCTCTAACGACAGTCTATTTGCACTACCCAGAATGTCTCCACCCTGCCCCCGGACGTTTTGTAAGCTGGGGCTGATTCCTACTTATCTTCACCAGCAGCTGAAGCAGGATTTTTATTTAGCGTACTGGGAATTGAACTCGGGGGCATTCAACCACTGAGCCATGTCCCCAGCCCTATTTTGTATTTTATTTAGAGACAGGGTCTCATTGAGTTGCTCAGAATTCACTTTTGCTGAGGCTGGCTTTGGACTCTCAATCCTCCTGACTCAGCCTCACAAGCTGCTGGGATTACAGGTGGGCCCATTGTGCCTGGTTGAAGCAGGATTTTTTGACCCTTCACTCCACCTACTGAGCCCACCTCTGCCCTGTGGTCTCTCCTGTTAGCATTAATGAGAGTATATGCTGGAAAATTGGCTGGTGGACAAGTTGATCTCCTCTAGAGGGGGCGAAATTGACAGAGCCATACTTAACTTAGTATCTTCTATAAGATGGCTACATGAAGGAAATATCAATAAAGCACAAAGGTGAATAGATTAAATGACTGGAACAATACAAGAAACAACTTCAGGATGGGGACTGTGGATTCATACAGGGTGTTTCTTAGAGATTAGCAACTAGGAAATGTGCAGAGTGGCCCAGAACACAGCTGTCCCCAGGCATGAGGGGTCTGGTTGGTCTTAAATGTAGAAACAGCAGATCACTTTTGACCAGATGGTGCCCTGGTCACCATCCTCCCACATCTACTAGGTTTGAGACCCAATAAGGTGTACAGCTTAGCAGAGATGATGGGTAAGAGGCATTTAAAGAACTCTGCTAAAACCACTGCCACCCAGGGGTGACTATGCCTGCTATGCAGAAGCACCAGAGGCTTAACCCTGGTGGGAAGAAGTATTTGCATCCATATCTGCTGCAATATACTACCTAAGGAAGACCTAGAGCAACCCCAGGACTCTTGGGGTTCATCAAGGCAGACCCAACTTCCTCCTACTTCAGACACTGTCAGACTCGATTAAAAAAAAATAAATCAATATGCTATTTACTAGAGACACAGTTCAGATTTGGAGATAGAAAAATGTTAAAAGTAAAAGAATAGAAAAAGAGATATTATGCAAAAAAAGGCACAAAACAACTACAGTGGCTTATGAATATCTGATGAAATCGATTTTAAAACAAAAAAAGTTATCATTGCAAAACATCATTTTAAAATGACAAAATGATCACCCTATCAGATAGCTGTAACAATTATGAAGATATGTAAAGCTGAATCTGACCCAGCTGAGGAAAAAAAGAGACAGTTCCACAACTGAGCTGCAGACTTTGATACTACACCTCTAATAATGGTGAGAACATAGAAGATTAACAAACAAATAGAAGACTTGAAGGACACTCTACAGAAATCAGGCCTAACCTTCCAGGGCCTTCATGATTGTTTTTTTCTCTCTGTTTTATCATGGAACATTCCCCATGATGGACCATATGCTAGGCAACAAAGCAAACCTTGATAAATGTGAAAGGATTGACATTATTCAAAATGTGTTCACTGATTACAAGGAAGTGAAATTAGAAATTAAGAACAGAAAGGAAGTTGGAAAATTCACAAGTATGCAGAAAGTAAATAACCCGCTACTGAATAATCAATGAGTGGGGAAAAAAAAGTCACTGAGAATTAGGAACATACTTTGAGAGGACTGAAAATAGACCCATGCCAACTTGACCATGGTGTCCTCTGCTGTGAAGACCATCTCTACTCAGCCTCCTAGTGTCCTTGTATAGGTCCCATGAATCTTGGAGGTGAATGTGCTCTGTAACGAAGAGACAGAGAGTACAACTCTGCTCTCCTTTGGCCATGGGGCACCAAGATGGGGTCTGCAGGTCCTCGCTGCCCCTGGCCGGGTCCTGGGCATCCCTTGTCCACATGGCTCTGTGGGTCGAGGCTTTTGCTGCTCCTGCTCAGGACATATCACCCCAACACCCCCAGCTTCTCCCAATTCTCTCCCCGTGGGCCCCATAGGCCTGAGATTTGAAAGTGTTCCAAGGTAACATCTGGACCAACCCCTCACTTTAAGATGAAGAAAGTCAAGCCCAGGGAGGATGATGATTACCCTAAGGCCAAGGGTCTGAGAGTGGCAGAGGCTCCCTTGTGCCATGATTGCAGGGTCCCCAGGACACTCTCCCATGATCCCTGAGGGCAGCTCTGACGTGTGCCTAGCCTCAACCTTGTCCTCTGACGTCCTCTTTATGACTTCCTGGCACTTTGGTTTTGAATGAGTTAAGCCAATGTTAATGGAATGTTCAGCATGAGCCGGGCATTCTGCTGTTCTCATGTGGCCCTCGACCACCTTAAGAGGAAGGTACCCCATTATTCCCATTTCAGAGATGAGAAAGGCAAGGCTCAGGAAAGTAAGTGACTCTCCAGAGCACACACACCCTCCATGTAATGCACTTGGACTTTGCACCCACGCGGTCTAACTGCAAAGCCCCTCTTCTGACGGCCAAGCTGCGTGGGGGCTCTTGCTCCCCATCCACTTCCTGGGCTGCCTCCCAGGACTTCTGCCTGCTTCCCTGCAGCTTGGCTTTCTCCCTTTCTAACTACCCACCTCCCAGGTCTGGACTCTGGAACCTCCGGCCTCATACTCGGGTCCTCTCACTCTCCCGTCCTTCAGGGCAGGAGCCCTGGCCTGCATCCTGAGCAATCCCAGGAAGCTCCTGGCTCCAGCTGAAGCTCTGTGAGAGGGGACACAGAACAGTCCTACCCCCATGGGACTCTCCAGAGAATAAAGATCCTGAGAAATAAAAGACATTTCATTTTCTTCCAAGTAGAGCTTTCCGACAGAAGCCAGGACCGCACTTCACCTACTCAGCTCCTGGTGTGGGGTGGGGGCCAGGATTCTGCCCCTCCTGGTCTCTGTTCTCATCTACAAAATGAGACAGTGAGGTGGGGGGGGGGTTCCGTGGGTCCCTTTCACCTCCCAGCTTCTGCGCCACGTGAGAAAGCTGCCTTAGGGCTCTGGGACAACAAATACAAGGCTTCATTATGTCCTTGTCTTCCTTCCTGGGCCTCTTCAGTGATTAGTGTAATACTCTGTACACAACAGACTTTTAATTAATATTTGTGCAATTCATGAATGCATGAGCCCCCTTTACCCCCCCCCCCCCGGAGTTCAGCGAGAGGGAACCTAAGCCCCGTGCGACGGCAGCCTCCAGAGCGCCTCCAGATGTTTTTCCACCTCTCTTCCAGGAAAAATAGGCCAAGGGGCAACAGCGCTCCTCCAGGCCCTGGGCTGAGGGGGGCCCTGTGCCTTTGGATGTCCTCCCCAGGGGTGAGGAGGGAACAAACTGGCATTTAGGGGTCCAACTTCCTTTGCCTCCTGGGGAGGTGAGCGGGAAGGGAAGTGGCATGACCCTGACCTGAGAGAGCCGGGCATGAGCTGCAAGAGCAAAGCCTCCTGGGAAACTGTGACCCCACGGGGAGCGGGGTGATCCTCCCACCCCGGGAGGCCCCTCTGTCATGTTCCAGGCCCTGTCACCTGCCAGGAGGGAGAACCTTTCTCTGTTATGGTACATTATCAACCTTCCCCCAAGAACCTCGCCTTTGCTTAGTCCAACGGGCTCCCTCCACTAGAGGAAGACGCCCACTCAGTGGAGCAGAGGTGAGCAGGAGAGGAGTGGAAGTGGAAGGAGGGTCACCAGGTCAAGGGAGGAGGGGTATCCCTGTTTCTCCTCTTCAGCCTGGGGACCTAACAGAAGCTCCAGGTCCCAAGCATCGGTGTGGGAACTGGACCGTCCGGCCCTTGCGCAGGGCTCTTACTCAGGGCTCCCCCCATCTCCATGGCTCCTTCCCACACCTCACGGAGTTGTCCCTGGATGGACCTGTTTCCCTGAGGGAGGAAAGGGTGACATCTTTGTATGGCCTGCCATGACCTATCACAGTGCCAGATGCCCTGCTGCTAGGACCATGGCTAGTTCCCGGACTCAAGAGGAGCTTGGTCGCCCTTGGCAGGTTGGGGGTCGGGCCTTTAGGAGGTGATAGGTGGTTGAGAGAGGTGAACTCTCAAGGGAGTGAGTTCTCTCTTCCAAAGACTGGAATCGTTACTCTATGCTGTAACAACACCTCCTTTAAAATTGGAGGATTTTAAGAAGGCCGATCCGTGGTCCAGAATGACTCCACTTTGTTCCTGGAAGCTGTCCTTTTAAATCATTTCTCCATCCCAGCCTCCTACAGGCAATCAAGACAAGCTGAGAAACTGAAAAGAGGCTGGCCCCGCCCCCCGCCCTGCGGTGCCATTCAGATGCCAGAAAAACCCTCAAAGCCAGAGCTGTACCCCAGGGCCTGGCCAAGGACTCTGGTGCATGACCCCTGACTCTCTCATCTAACCCTAACCCTAACCCTAACCCCCAAAAGGGGAAGGACAGCCCCCAGGGAGGAGGGAGAACAATGGGTCCCCTGAGGAGAGAGAAGGTGAACATAGGCCTGGGCTCTGGGCTTTCACCCTTTCCCAGTAACACTGAGTCCCAGAGGAGAAAACAAACAAATGGGTTCTGGGCTCTGGATTTCTCAACCCAGGAGCAATGAGTTTCAAGCTTTTGCAACTGTTTTCCTGAGTTGGAATTTTAACTTGCACAACTAGCTTCCTGACTGCCCCACAACAAGCCCTCAGCCTCTAAGGATTAAGTCACACTACACATCCTGGTATGGTTAACTCTCATTAAGGCCTATGAACACAGACCCCTCTAAAAAGGTGCCATTCCACTGCTGCCTACAGACTGCTGCAGACCCCAGGTTTGCTCCCCTTTAGGTTAGTTTGGCTTTTCAAGCCCTCACCAGGAATCCAACCCAGCCATGCCCTGGGGCTTCCCCACCTCTGGAACCCTGAGTCAAATAAATAAATCTTTCCTTATAAAATTACCCGGAAGTATTCTTGAGAGTGGGCTGTAATATCTGCCCTGCTTTCTCCATTCCCTCACCCACTGTCTTTATGCTCAGACCTGTCCCCACCCTGAGCCAAGTTGAAGAAAGACACAGGATTGGGGGGATCAGCTAAGTTGTCCCTGAAGTCTTACTGCAGGTGACTCTCTGGGTTGGATTACTTTCTCTGTGGGCTGTGGGTGCTCCAGTTGGGGGACCAGCTCTGGGTAGCAGCCTCTCTCGGATCTAAGGCGGCTCCTTTCTGGGCTTTTCATGCATTCCTTCACTTAATCTCCTAACTCTTGTTTATTACTGACCTGGTCTGTCTAGATCTAGGGAACAGGGTTGTTTTGCACAGGTCTTCAGAATTCCTGAGGGGGACACAGACTTGTGGAGATCAAGTTTGAGGCGATTAGAAGTGGTAGAGTTAGAGGACCCAGAGAAGCCTTGTCCCACTCTGCAAAGGATTCAGCCTGAGACCCTGGGTCACACTCTTCTCTTTCCTGGACTTTGGTTCCTCATCCTTCAATGAACAGATTGCAAGGCAAGGAAGATGAGTTCTTAAAGCTTAACACCTCAGTGGAAAAAAATGGATGCTCTTTGCAGATGTGCTCCTTCAGAGGCTATGTGGCAAAATAAATTAAGTGTACTCAGCAGCCCCCTAAGAGCCTGGGGGGAAGTGTTGTTGTTTTTTTTTAAAGTAAACTCTCAGCTCCTAAGACGTCTTAATTCCCCAGAGTCCTGTGGATAATCACTCCAAGATGACCAAGTGCCAGGACCCTACTCTTGTAACTCTAACCCATGCCTGTGACCCCAAACCCGTGCAGAATGCATCTGAATGTTATATTGTGTTTGCTTTTTGTCTTTACTTTTTCATTCATTTCCACTTTGATCATTTTGAAAGATCAGACAACACTGATCGGCCTGGGAGGGAAACAGCAGGGTTGATCAGTGATTTCTAGAGTTTCCAAGAGAGGTGTCCCGCCTGCTCTCCTTCCCACCTACATCCATCCCTGAGCTTAAGGAAGCTGGGGTGGAGGGTGATTCATTTTCCTAATAAAACACATCCATCCAGTTTCCAGAGGTAACAGATTGGAGATATCCCCTGGGCTAGACTGGGGAAATAAAGAAATAATGTTATCAGTCTTCACAGAGCTATTTAAATACAGAATGGGTTGCTGGGGAGATGAAAGGGGGTCATTTTTGTTATGAAAATGAAGGGAGCTGGGAGGGTTGTGTTTGTGTTTTGATATGTTAATAAGCCTGGAAGCCACCCAGAGTGGGGACTGCAGGGAGGCAGAGTTGCCCAGCATATTTATTTGAGCAGTTTAATTTAACAGCTAGGCTACAACAGAGCTGCAATCAGGATTGTGTAAAGATAATTACAGCTCTATTATTAATCAGATGCCTGCAGGAGAAAGGCTTGCTAGCTTGCTGCCCCCGAGGCTGCATACAGATCTCCAGCCAGCCCCATTGTGGTCTCATTCTGCCATCTAGTGGCCAATCCATGAATTGCTGAAGGAAAACAAATATTTTGGGGGTTCTTTTTTTTTTTTTTTTTAAATGATGAAAACACCTTCCAGAAAGAACAGAAATTGCTTGCGTTCTGAAAAGATAAGATATGGAAAGGTGCTTGGAAACCAGATGGCCAGTCTGCCCTTTGTACTGATGCTGAATTTGAGATCTAAGAGAGGAACTAGCTCAAGGGCATAGCTTTTAAGATTGAATTTTAAAAATTCTGAACCCATTGATTTTTTTCCCTGAAATATTAAAGTGCTGGAATATTTAAACACGAACACTTCTCCATCCCTTAAGTTTTCATCCTTTGCGTTTTTTCCAACTCTTTTGCATGATGTTTCAATTCCGTGTTTCTTGAGTTCTTCTCGACTTGGAGCCTGACGTTATTTGAGTCTCCTTTCCCCTGGTTCCGGTGCAGAATGGTTTCAGGTGAGTCCACAGGAGACACAATTACACCGGCTGAGGGAGGGGCAGAGGGGCTGCCTCTGCAGAGAATGAACTGACCTATAGAATGATAAGACTCAGGGGACGTTCTAGGCATGCTGAGAGGGAGGCCAAATGGCTGGTGGGAATGCTGGACATTGAACTTTTCTCAGCTGGTCCAGAGAAGCCAGAGGAAGGAGCAGGCACAGAGGGATGATGATGCTTTTGATTTTATTCTTGTTAAAGTTGTCCTTTCAACATTTCACACTTGCCTGCTGCAGAGCCAGGCACAGGGGGACGGTGAGGGAGGAGTTGAGTCCTTTTCCCTACATGGTCACAGTTTGGCAGAGAGATGGGCATATGGATGGATTCACAAAGTGGGATCTCTTTTGCAGAGACATGCAGCCCTGTGGAGGCTGCAGCCTGGGCTGGTGGCCCCTTTGAGGGACGGCCCTTTCAAAGAGCAAGCATATTAAAATTAAGATTGAACATGGATTGCGTTTTGCCCTCTTATCTCTCGAAGGAAATTAAAGTGAATCTCAGCACCACTTCACCTAACATCTTTTCTCTCCTCCTCAAGTATTTGCATACTGCACACTCCTAGAACTTTCATCAAGCCAAAAAAAAATAACAGGCGGGATAGTTTGGAGAAGGAAGATACAAGACACAGATGGGAGAAAAATGTGTGCATCAGGTATCTGGTAAAGGACTCATATCCACAAATAGATGATGAAGTTTTGAAATTAAGCAGTAGCAAACAGATAACCCAGTTAAAACAATGGGCAAATGATCTGAACAGACAGGTCACCCAAGAAAAAAATAGCAAGTATTGATGCAATTAAGGCTTATCGATGTCTTTTCTTGGCTTGATGGTCCATTTGTTTTTAATCGCTGATTTCATAGTCTGGATCTGGATGGATGGCAGATAAAGCAAATGAGAAGATGTTGTACCTCTTATGTTCTTAGAGAATTATAAATTAAAACAATGAGCTACTGCTATACACTTACTAAAATGGCCAAAATCCAAAACATTGACAATATCAAATGCTGGCAAGGATGTTTAGGAACAGAGATCTCTCCTTTATCGCTGATAGAAATACAAAGTGATACAGCCACTTTGGAAGTCAACTTGGCAGTGTCTTATAAAACCAAATATACATTAGAGAATTAGGAAATTGAACCCAGGGGGGTTTAACAACTGAGTCACATCCTTAGCCCTTTTTATTTATTTTTTTTAGTTTGAGACAGGTTCTTTCTAAGTTGCTTAGGGCCTCACTAAGTTGCTCAGGCTGGCTTTGAATTTGTGATACTCTTGCTTCAGCCTCCCTTCCTAGCTGCTGGTGCCAACGTACCTGACTCAAATGTATTTTTACCCGTATGTACAAGTAATCAAGCTCCTAGACATATCCCCAAATGAGTTGAAAACTTACATTTACACACATACAAAGTATTTACAGCAACGTTATCCACAATTATCCTAAATAGGAAACAACCAAAATGTCTTTTAATAGGTGAATGCTTAAACTAACTGTGGTATATCCATAACTGGAATATTATTCAGTGATAAAAAAGGAGCTACCAATCCACAAAAAGACATGGAGGAATCCCAAATACATTGATACATGAATGAAGTCAGTCTGAAAAGACTACATATTGTGTGATTTAAACAACTGTATATGACATTTGGGAAAATTATATAGATAGTTAAAAAAGATCAGGGGTTGTCAGTATTTGGGGTGGAAAAGGGATTTGGGGGATGGTGAAACTACTCTGTATGATATTGCAATGGTGGATTCATGTCATTAAATATTTGTCACCGAGAGTGAACCCTAATGCAAACTATGGACTTTAGTTAGTAATAATGTAGCAAAATTGGTGCATCAGTTGTACCAGATGTACCACAGAGATATAAGATGTTCACAGTAGGGGAAAGTAGATTGGAGGAGAGAACAGTTTAAACTTTCTGCTTAATTTTTCCATACACTAATTTCTCAAAAAAATTATTAATTGAATAAACAAATAAAATAAAAAGCATGGTGGGAAGGTGGAATAGACTCCCTTCTTCCCTCCCTCTTTTCCTCCTCCTCCACCCCATCCATCCCTGCTCTCCATCAGGTAAAGGGTGTGAATCTCTTCCTTGTCTATCTTTTCCTCCTTCTCTTACCCTTCGGCATCAGCTGTTTTCAGATTCTGCTTCCAGAGCATCAGGGATCAATTCGTTGTGTGAAGGTCCCTAGCAACTGGCTTCAGATGTCACATGGACACTCTTACACAGAGTGTCCCTAAGACCTCTTGAACAAAAGCCCGGCAGGCTGGTCCCTGAATTAGTCCAGAGTCCTCAGTCCTGGGTCTCTGAGAGGTTCCTGCTCCTGGGAGCAGCTAGTTGATGATGCATCTGCCTCCCCAGCTACCCTGAAAGTGCCGCAAGTGGAGGCCCATGTCCACCATGTTGGTGTTCTTTATCAGAAGGAGCCCCCCGACTAAGGCAGGGTCTGTGCTCAAACTGGAATTACCAAATTTATCAAATAACAGTTCAGCACCTGCAGTAGGCTGAAGGATGCCCCCTAAAGACACGTAGTCCTAGCTTAGCAGGGTTTACACCTGTGACGGTTACTTGTGTGACAACACAGACTTTGCCGATGGGATGAAGTCTAGGATTTTGCAATAAGGAGATTATCATCAACAGATCACCCACAATGTTCTTATGGGAGAGAGGCAGAGGAAGGCAGGGGGAGATTAGGCTCCAGAGGAAAGAAGGCAACATGAAGAACACATGGAGTGATGTGGCCACAAGCCAAGGAACGTGGCAGCCACCAAAACCTGGGCCAGGGTGGGAAACCTCTGCAGGGAGCAGGGTGCTGCTCACATCTTGGTTTTAGCCCCGTGGGGCCTGTGGAAGAATTCTGGCCTCAGAATTGCAAAAGAATTCATCTGTGTTGCATCAGGCCACCTGGTTTGGGATGATTTATTATTGCCACCACAGGAAATGAGTACTGCATGCTCCACTGGAGATGGCGTCTTCCTGATTCTGTTGTCCCTCTCCTGGGGTCGCTCTGGGCTGCTATCTAAGTGTAGTTTGTGGATTCCCAAAGAGGTTCTCAGATAGTCTACCAGCTTTCCCAGCTTGCAGAATCCCTGCTGGCCAGGCCAGGGTCAGGGCTAGGGGGTGCCTTCCCCAGTCCAGGGTGCCCAAACCTCTCTTGGGTCCCACTGCAGGAAGGTGAGCCCTGCCCTCCTATGGGGGCTCCCATGTGTGCACCTGGCAGGACAATGGAGAGTGGTTTTGAGCTCTGATGTCGGACAGAGGTCCCTCCCTGGTCCACGTGTGGGGTCTTATATTCAAGCTCATAATCCTAAAGCCACAGCCCCTTGATCTGACCGTCCCATCAAGTCAGCTTGGGACACACTCAGCATATGAGGAACTGGTGTCTGGAAGGCCCACAGCTGACTCTGCCAGCAGCTGTCTCAGAGCCAGGGCTGGCTGTGCCACCCTAGGCAGGAAGGCTGGCATCAAGCACATAAGCAGTCACCAGACAAAAGGCTCCGGAGAGTCACTGATGAGCCATGGTCAGGCCCTCCATAGGCCCTGCCCCTTAAATCTATGGTCCATTGGAAAGTTACATCTTAATCATTGATCAAGCTTGTTCATGCCGACAGGCAGAGGATTGGGGATAATTTTCAACTACATGTGGAATGGGAAGCAGAGCTGCCCACTGGGTGGACTGGCCATTCACATGTGTGCTCAGCGAGACAGGAGCAGATATTTCAGGTCACGTGCTGCCCTGCCTCCTGCCCTGCCCACCAGCCATCACCAGACTGAAGGAGCCACCTTGCACCACACGGGGCCCTGGGAGCTCTCCTGGGATACCTGAGTCAAGGCTCAGCGCTCTGTGGATGTCCACGGACACTTCGTCCCCTGATGCGTCACTGGTTCCTTCCGTCCTCTCTACATCCTTATTTGCATCATTATTCTTCCTCCTGTGGTTGACCCCCGCTCTCCAGCAAGCTCTCGGAGGGCCAACGTGGTTCACCTTCCAGTACACTCCAAGCCCAGCACATTGCTTGGCAGATCTTACCACCCCCCCAAAGGCACTGGATGATCCATTAAATCACTCAGTCCCCAACCACAGCCATATGGAGGCGTTCTCCTTCTCTAAATCCAGGTGTTTGTGTATCGCAAGCCTCCAGGTCTTGCCCTTCATGAAGGAGCCTGGAGCGGACTCCCGTGCTGAGTCCAGAAGAGGAGCTCCAGGAAGCTGCCATGAGGTTCCTACAGTGGCTGGAACCCACCTGCCTTTCCCTCCCCTTTCCGCAGCCCCAGCAAAGGTATAAGCAGTGAGCCGCTGGCAGATCCTCCTCTGTGGCTGAACCACTGTCCCTGTGCTAATGAGAATGAAGTAAAGGTATCTTCTGGCTTGCTAGTTCCTCCTGGTGTCCCCAAGCCCCTCCTGCTGAAGGACAGATGGACACGCCGCCCATGGCTGGTCATTAGTCCTGCTCTGTCTCGCCCTCCTCCCTGTGCATGCTGCCCTCTGTGGCCTTGGTGATAGCAGAGAGACTCGGGGCTGCTCCTTACTTCTTACAGGGGGTGGGCCACACAGCTCCTAGGCCGCCTGTGTTGGACCCCATGACTTCACAGGGCCCCACAGATAATGGTGCACAAAAAAATAAATGTCTAGAAACACTGTTCTGTACTCTGCCCTCCGGATGCGCGGCTCAGCATTGATACAGAACAACGTGGAACCTTACTGACCATTGGTGGCTAATGCTGTCACTCTCAGGAAAAAGGCCTTTCCCACCCATCTCGAGCCCTGCGTCCCCCCAGACTGAGCTGTGTAGAATTCCAGGCCATGAGGGCTGCAGGGCTGCCGGTCCCCGAGGGAGAGGAGGGGATGAGCTGCAGAAATTAATTTTTCTGCAGAGAAAATTAATTTCTCTTTCCTTCAGCCAGCGGAAAGAGAAATTAATTACCTCGTCAAATCCTTCCTTCCAGACACCATGAAAATGGTGGATTCTGTGTAAAGAGCAGATCTGCCCACTTGCTCTTTGGTTACATGGGTGGCTCTGGTAGAGCTCAGGACGGAGGGCGGTAGTCACAAAACCAGGAGCATTGCAGGTGGAGGCCAAGGCCATGTTGCATACCTTTCTCCCAAATCTTGTGACCTCCCCAGCCCAAGCGCCTTTTCTTGCAATAAAAACTCAGAGTTTATCTTGCCCTCAAGTGTGTGTGTGGAGGTGCGTGTTTGCACGTGTGTGTACACATGTAGGTGGAGCATCTGTGGAGTGTGGTACAGATTTGTTACCGACTTTGCTCTAAAAATTAATGAAAAGCAGGATGTGAGAGAGGGATCTTCCGTGAAATTCACATTTTTAATATTTTCAGAGACGTGATTACCATACACAGCCCCGTTGCAGCATTTGAACCCTTATATAAAATTTATAGTCTTGCTTTGAACCTAGACCTTGCTTTAATACCTCCGTTGACAATCCCAGTCCCAACTTGTCTCGGCAGAGCTGTTTGTCCAAATGGTGATGAATTAAAAAATAATCCCAATGAGTCAAGCAAAGCTGTCTAATCTGACAGGGCTTTCAATAAAACACATATAATACAAAAAAAAATATTGCCTATCACCACACAATTAGTGATTGTGCTCTCATGAAGACAGGAAAACATAAATTTTATGGGATAAATATGTAATACTTGTAAATAATGTATGTTTTCACTATATTACTCATCGAAACAGCAGTGGGTTGTCAACAGAAAGCCCAGATATGTGCAGCAAACATTGAACTTAGTCATCTTTGATGTTTCGTTGATTTTCAGTCAGATAAAAACCAAAGCCAGATTATTTATATATGTGTATATAAAGCAAGTTATGTGTTTATATATGATATATATGAATTGTCCGTATATATACACATACACCACATATTTGTATGTAAACATAGCAAGATTTTATGTTATCTATATATAAAGCAAGAGAGATATGCATACATTTGTATATACATAATGTATATATTCATATATATGTATATACACATATATATAATTTGGCTTCATCTATCAATATAGATAAATAATAGGTAATTATGACAATATATTTCTAAATCAAAAGAAGAGGACATATTTTATTTATTGGGAGGATGGCTCCACTTTCTCCTCTTGGCTAGTTAGACCTGTGGTCTGTGGGTGGTCATTCATTCTCTTGCTTGTGTCCCTCACACTTAGAAGTGGACCCATCCCTAGGACTCTACTTTGTAACAAACCCATCTATGCATTGAGCCTGAACAAGATGCAGGTTTCTTCGACTATTGGTCTTTGTTCCAGGGCAGTGGTATGGCCCACTGAGGTATCCACCCACACTCTGTTAGATCGCAGCCTAGGGAGGCCTGGGTGCCCCGAGGCCAGCGTGCACCTAGCATTGTCTGATCTAAATCCTGGGATAGTAGTTTAGGACACGTCCATTCTCACTTTCCATCTCCTCTTTCCCTCCATTTTCCCTCTCTGCACATGGTTCCGGCCACCCACTTGCTGACCCATACCCTCTCCCTTGGATAGAATCTCCTAAGATGGCACAGCTGAGGGGATTTTGTAGCATGGATTTAGTACCCGTATCCAGGTGGTACAAACTCCAAAGCAACTGAGCTACACTTGGGTTGAATCTGCTGGTGCAACTGTGGGGAACTGGCCACCTTGGAGCAGGTGCTGGCTGAAGGAAGAGGCTCTGCAGGGACCCCAGGGCCCCAACCTGAACCCATGCCCGCTCTGACTGGGCATCGGGGCTGAATCAATGAGCTCCAGGGTCGTGCTGCTGATATGGCATGGCCTGGTGCCCACCTAACAGATCAATCAGCTGTCAGAGAGTGTTCAGCCGGGGGTAGAAGACACGAGCTTGCAGAATTCGTGGCACACCTGATCCATGGCTCAAAAGACGCCATGGTCAAGGGAAAAACTTATGGTTTCAAAATGACTCGTGACCTCATGGGGTCACTTACACATGATGGAAGGCGGGCCCAGTCGACCCTAACTGTCCTCACGCTCACTGTTCTTTGCCTTCCCTTGCGGTTCCACCCTACAGCTGACAGCATGGTTTTCCTAAATCCTGCGACCTCCCCAGCCCAAGGGCCATTTCCTGCAGCTCCCTTTCCAGAGCCTAATTTCAAGGCCCAGCAGTCAGTTCCACTGAGACCTGAACTTCCTGTGAGTCAGGCGATGGGAAGGAGCCGAGTGAGGACAGTCAGCATTCCCTGGGGTGGGCATGGAATCCTGGTTCACTACCAACATCAGCAACACAAACCTTCTTAAACTGCAGGGAGAGATGAGTGGCTCCTTAGGTCCTAAGTGCCCACAGCAGGACTCAGACCCAAGGGACAGCAGATGCTGAGCATGGCATGTCTGCTGCTGGAGGGCTGTGGGGTGGCCCAGCCAGAGAAGAATGGTGATGTGGGACCACCAAGGTACAGACTTATTGGGAGGGTTTGACCCCAGCTTGGGCCTGGGGACCCAGGAGACCACACAGGATGGAAAAGTTATCAACCATTTAGAACATGCTCCGGGATTGCAGCCTACACCCCCTTGTCCAGGCCCTTGGATGGGGAAGGATTGGGGTAAGGGTGAAGGGATGGGTCATGGGAGCTGCTATTCTAGAGAACAGACTGATATGGTCTGCAGTAAGTCACTTTTACAATGTTGTAGTTTGGGGTCTGCTACAATTTTCATTTTGAATGTCTCCTGAAGGAACAAAGGCTTCGTCCCCAGTGCTGTGCTTTGGGGAGGTGGTGGAATCTTTAAAAGGTGGGGCCTAAGGAGAGGTCTTTAGGTCAATGGGGGTGTGTACTCAAAAGGGATTGTGGGATCTTGGTCCCTTCCTCTGCTCTGATTGCTCCCTGGATGGTGTCACATGCTCTTGCTATCACGTGCTGCCTGGCCACAGGACCAAAGCAACAGTAGGGCAGAAAAGTTATCAACTGTTTAGAACATGCTCAACAGTGTCAACCAATCATGAACTGGAAGCTCCAAACTGTGAGCCAAAATAAACATTTTCTCTTTATAAATTGATTTTCTCAGGTATTTCTCTATAGTGATGAGAAGCTGACTAACACAGAATTCGGAAACGAAGTATCATTAAATGCAGGGTTGTGACGACCAGAATGGGACTGTCATCATTTTGCAGTCGCTCCATGAAGAGATGATGCCCGTTGCTTCCCCCTCAGCCCCACATTTTAGAGACCCATTCTGCATCTACTTTTCTGAAAGTCCTTACTGAGTAGACAAAAGACTCCACCTCTGGTAGCTGATGGCACTAGCAGTGGATATATGAGACAGTCCAGGACACACATACTCTCTGAAATTTGCTAGCACTGGACTTGAAGAGGATGTCTATGTCCAGGGGTCCACACTGGAACAGCCATTGTTGGATACAAACTTGGGGAGGAGAGATGTTTGCAGATGGGTGGAGCAACAGCAACTCATTGTTCCAGTGCATGGCTGGAACAACAGAGAGGAACATCATTCATGATTTCTGGTCTCTTGTGGGGTTTTCTGTTCTTCCTTAGTGCTCTGTTTTAGTTAAGCTGGTAGACCGGGGCACCATCCTTTGCAATGGCAAGTTTCTGGCATAAGATGGGAAAATGAAACCTACAGAGGAGAATGAATTTGACCCATGTTATGTCATTAAGTTAGAGCAAGAATCAGGTCTTCTGTCTCCAAATCCAGGGCTCTTTCCCCCTCAGTCATGCTGTACCTGATTTCCGTACTTCAAGAGGAGACCTTGGGTTAGGAGTCTCCTGACTGATGTTTCAGAAGTCAAAGATCACGTGTCTTGGTGATGGGTCTCTCTTCAGGCAGTAGCATGGTGCCTGGAACATAGTATGAGTTCAATAAGTACCTATATAGGGGATGAATAAACGATGAATGGAGAGGAACGCAGCTTTAGGACCAGGCTCTGGCCATTCCGTTCATTGAGCTCAGGTCATCTGAATGGCAGGTCAGGCTGGTCCCCTGTGGGATGCTAGCTCCCATCTGTAACCCTGGGCTTTCAGATCTTCAAGGTCTTCCTCACTATGTCCAGGAACATTCTCCAGTTCCAATTTCAGAAGGACCTGTTTCTCTTTCCTGGGCACTGGGATGGATTGCAATAGGGCTCCCTCATTTTCAGATCTATCATTCTAGGTTGGCTTTTCTTCCTCTCTCTCTAGGCCTTTGAGTGCACCCAAGTAAACTGCTTTGGCTCAAGAAACGTGATTGGAGGTGAGATGCGACAATTCCAGGAAGAAGTTTTAGGAGCCAGTGCACAAGATTCGACATTTTCTCTTCCCTCTGCTGGTAGTCACGGAACATGATCCAAAACATAGCTGCTCCTTCATGCTCGGTCCAAGAGTGAGGACAGCCCAGGTGAAATCCCAGCCAGCCCACTGTGGCCATGGCTAAGGACCCTGAGATTTCTGGGGATTGGTGCTACAGCACAGCCGGCCTTGCTTCATACACAGGCCTCTCTGCTGGTCTTCCTCGTCCTGTTCCTTGTTTAACTACTTTGCTTGCTTTGAGCACTAGGAGATTTCTGCTGCTTCATTCACATTCCTCCTGGGCCCTGCCCTCCTCCCCTTTCTCTAGTCTTTGCTAGTTGAGGAGTCCTTCCTTACAGAAGCTCCTGTGCTGGAGCAGCCAGTGCCCTCGGAACCTCAGCGTGAGAACATCATTAAAACAAGCCCCTGGCCCCCCTGCATCCACTCACACGCCTGACCTCCTGCTCTTCCCAGCTCCCTCCCTGGCTCCTGATCTCTGATTTCTTCTTGTGCACCCTCCTCCTGGACATCATCTGGTGCTGACCTGTAAGATGGCCCATCTATCAAACTATCATCAGCCAGCACTGGGGTCAGCACCCACTCTTGCCCAGTCATCCCTGCTCTCTGCCGTAGAAAGAGCTGTGGACCAAAAGTTACCTCGAGGGTGATAGAGTGGAACTTGACAGGGTGTGATGGTGAAGCAGCTTTCTTTATTTTTTCCCCCTCCTCTCTGGACTGTCTGGCAAACTTACTTTATCAACCCTTTTTGTCGACTCGAAGATGATATCTCAGGCATGATAAATTGATGATATCTCAATTTCCTGTCACTTTCAGGAAATGAAAAGTCCTTGGGTCACTGCGAAGTCTCAAAATAGTGTGATTTCAGTGATAAAATGTCCAGTCCCCTGTAATTCTTAAACTTTTCAGAACATCAGGCTTCCCGCTAGCTCCCCTGGAAGCCTGGAATAGGAAGTGGCTTCGTGCTCTGGTCCTTTATTTTTCTACCTGGCCTGGATTATTCCTGGTCCCTCTGGGAAGTCAGCGGATTTTTGCAAAAGATAGAGAACATGGACATTTTTGCTTGACGGGTGCTGCCATGATCTTTTTTTATGGGATAAATATGTAATACTTGGAGTCGGAGGAGATGTTTCTAGAAGGGGCTTTCCTTCTGGGTGCCTGTGTGAGGTCTTTGCAGTCCCCTCCTGTGGGTCCATGGCTCAGGGGAGCTGGGCCATGTATTCCCCATGGGAGGCCTTGGGACACTCGCCATGTTGGCTTCTATTCCTAGCACAGGGGCTTAGAGAGGGGCAAGTCACCCTCTCAGCAGGGACCCTTTAGGTCCCTGCCATTGTAGGTGGCTCAGGAGATTACCAGAGGTATGTTATACTGCAAGTGGTCTCCTGGAATCCACTTCTGAAGTGGAAAGGAGCAGTTTAGCTAACACCCTAATACCTACCAGGGCAACTCTCTTTGAATGAATCTCCTCTAACGTTCAAGCTCCAACCTTTCACCCTCCAGGGTGCTGGGATTGTTTTGTATTTGTGTGTGGCTTTCTTAGTATGTCCTGCATGAGTCATGTAGCACTTTGCTCTGAGTTGCAGAACTATTTTTTTTTTTTTTGCCTAATGTTTAACTCTCTTACCTTGATGGTGGGATTGGTTCTCAGACAAATTGGAAGAAAAATGATGGTAGATGAGTAAACATGAGTCTATATGCTGAGAGTTATGCTCTCTGTTTGGGAGTGGAAACAGTAAGAAATGAGAGCTGTTTGGGCTCATCCTGGGTGCCAGTACTGAAGTCCACTCTGGCCCAGTGCCACCTCGGCAGCTTATTTTATTGGTCGGTCGATTTTGATGCTGATGAATTAATATAGACATTGACACAGACATATACATACATACGGGGAGACCTGGAGGTTTTGCTTATGACAATTATCAGCTATCATTAAATGGGAAAACATCCTTGCTGCTATTTTCCCCTGGAACAGGCTGCACAGTGCAGTTCATGGGAGAAGTAGCTCAGTAGCAAATTGGCAAGTGTGATTCAGAGCATCTGCCCAGGTGCCTAGATTCGAGGCCCATGTTTGAGAACTCTTGTTTTTTTGTTTTTTGTTGTCTTTTTTTGTACCATCTCTGATACCTCATGATGCAAGGCACAGCCTCTCAAAGGGTCTCACTCTCGACCCTAATGAACCTTAGTTTTAGCCTTCCTGTCTCTGTGGCTTTGCCAAGGCTTTCAAAAGTATATTTCCTGAACTATGCTGGGACCTTTATCTTAAATCAGACCATTGGAAACATGCCTTATGATTTTTGGAGAAAACCTTCTCAGCTTTGTGTGTGTGGGTGTGATATAGTGACAGATTTCATACAAATATGTTTAAACATCAGCTAATAAGTGTAGGAATAAAAAAAGCCTCAAAGCTATCAAAATTAGTTTGTATCATAAAAAGAAAAAGTTCAGGGCTGAGGATTTAGGTAAGTGGTAGAATATTTGCCCAGCATGGGCAAGGCTCTGGGTTGGATCCTTAGCAACACACACACACACACACACACACACACACACACACACACACACACATTAAAAAAGAGATTAATAAAAGTTGAAATCAGAGGTCACAATTTATTTTTGAGCCAGAAATATGAAAAACTTTAAAGATGTTATTGACACAATTTTAAGAATTCAAGTCACCCTTGAATCAATTAACTGACAAACAGCTCACATATAATGACAGAGATTAAAGTATATCTGCATACCAATTTTCATAAAATTCAACTTAAATCTTTACTTAGTTCCTTAAATCTCTACTTAGTTCCTAACCTAAAGATTCCATTCATTCTATACACTACCAGGAAAAAAAAGAGTGTGAGACCTATTGAAAGACTTAAAAAGTTCTAAGGCCATGAATATTTATTTTTTAAGACACTGCATTTATTAGAATATTTGTTTCGAAAACTGTGTTAGTTAAGTCTGTAAACTTTGTTTGCCATAGGTGTGAATTTTAATTTTCCAGTCTGGAGATAATTAACCCATTGGATTGTGGCTTCATTGATTTAGTTCCAAATAACTCAAAGCGTGCAACATCTGCATAGATTCTCTTAGAAGTGGGAACATGCTAAAGGCATTCCTTATTGCAAAAAAAAAAAAAGTTACATATACATTTTAACAAAGTGACTCTAACAGTTTAATGTAAAACACAATGCACAACTCTTGTTTCCATTATCTAAGAGATCTAGAATCTCAGAACTCCAATAGCAAGATGCTTAAAGAGAGAACCATTACACCACAAATTCACTTTCACCTCTTTTCCTGGTAATCCACAACAAGCCCAGAAATGGCACTCCGACCAAGGAGATGAAACTGCGTAGAGAGAGGCCAGCAGTGCCTGCCTATTTGACGTTCACTTCCCTTGGCAATATGGGTTGAAAGCTTACTGTCCCAGGTCTCACCACGGGCACAGGAGACCCAGAGATGAACACCTACGCCTGGTCGGTATTCTTTCTTCCTCAGGCTGGGACTCTTGTATTTATGGACCCTTAGTTCAGACGCACGCATCTGCAGATGGTGTCAGCAATGCATGTACCATCTTCGCCTGTCCACAGAGAAATGAAGAATTTGTGGCTCCTTCCTGGGTGAAAAGCCTTAAGTGTGGAAAGAAGTGATTCCCTATCAAAGCAGAGAATTCAGATTAGAGAGGTGTTTCTGTTTTCTTTGTTGGAAATGGTAAAATTCTCGCAATGAAATGTGGGAAATGGTGGATCAGGACAGGGTAGAATGAGTTGCAGTAGTAAGAGTGACATCTAGAGGACAGAAGGCCTGCGCTGCCACCCAACACCTGTGGTTGATTCGCTTGATGGCCTCTGACAACTCACTTTCTCTTCTGGACCTCAGTTTCCTCATCTGTCAAATAATGGGTTTGGACTCTGTTTATAGTCTGGGCTCCTCTAACAATTTAGCCCAAACTAGAGGGTTTCACCAACAAACCTTGATTAGTTCTCACCGTTGTGGAGGCTGGAAGTCCAGGATCAAGGTGCTGGGCAGACCTGGTCTGGAGAGGCCTCTTCTGGGTGTGCAGATGGTCTTCTTGGGCCCTCACATGGTGGGGAGCAGAGAAGGAGATTCCACGTCTTCTCTTCCTAGGCACTAATCCCACTTCTGAGGGAACCACACTTATGCCCTAATTACCTCTCAAAGGCCCACCTCCGAATACCAAAGTTAGGGGAGCCATTGTTCTGAACTGAGCACCTGCCCTGGGTCTCAACATACCAGAAAGGACTCACCCATGCTAAATGCCACATTAAATACTGAAGGAAGCAGACAGATCCCCAAACAGGCCAGTTTTCCCCCCAAACAGAAGATTCCAGTCTGAGTCAGTGTCACATCAGCCCTTACAGAAAAGCAACATGAAGCAACCTCACGTTGACCAACCGACGTCTTCCCACTATTACTCTGTTTTCTTTCAAAACGCAGTATCCTGCCATTGCTTTATGTGAGTTTTTATTCTATTTTTGTAGAGTGAGGGCTTCCCCTGATTCATGAAAGTGAATAAAAGCCAATTGGATCTATAGCTAAGTTTGTTGTCATTTTATCTTTTGACACACCCCATTGGGGATTGGGGCTTCCACGTGTGAATTCTGTGGGGAAGAAAAATATTCTGTCCATAGCAGACTGGGCATTGCTGAGGGCTCTCCGACATGAGGCTCTAGGTAGGAGTTTAAGAAATGGAATAGCTGGTTCCCTTTTTCAAGGGATCCCACATGTGGCCAGCCCCTTCTATCATCTCACTCAGCTCTGTGATGGGCTGTGGGAAGCAGAGTCCTCAAAGTTGACTGCTTTCTCTGTCCCCAAGTACGTGTGATGGAGACTTTATTTGCTGAGTTAATTAAAAGCCACCCTTTGAGCTGAGGTAGACCCGAGTCCCAGCTCCATCCCTGCAGATTGCTGTTCATTTCCTTGAACCCCGACATCTCCCTCGGTCAAATGGAAGATGCTGGACTTCCTCTTCTAAAGTCAGGCAGTAGATGCACAAATGTGTAAAAGTGATTTCTAGTGCTGATCCCACCAACAGCAAGGGCCAGGCTCAATATAAGCTCATTGCTGTTGATGTTGTTGTAGTTGTTACCACTACCACGATTCTTTGACAACAGAGCACCCACCACAATTCTGGGCATGGAGAAGTTCACTCTTTGCCAATTCTGACTGCTGTTTGATGATGCTTATTTCTTTCCCAGGCACCCCACCACATTTTCCAGGTTGTAAATCTGCCTCTCACCCCTGTCGTCAGCTGCTTCTTGAACAGGAACCAATTCTCTGTAATCAAGGCCTGTGGAGATGGCAATTCCCCATCCTGCATCTGCTGGGTGCTCACAGCTTTATCACTTTCCTTGGTTAGGATTGAAATACTTCATAGCATTAATGTTTTTCAGATTGAAACCTGCAGGGTTGGTTTTTCAATTTCCCCCCTGGGACGGTAGCAGAACTTGTCTTCCAGAAGAGAAACTAATTGAGAGGTCTCTGACAGGGCTCTGCACTTGCAGGCTAGAGGGAATAGTGCCTTCTGACACAGAGGAGCATCTGTGGCCTTGGTTGGATTTGTGCACCCAGGGTTGAAGGACATCAGCATGAGGGATAGCAGGGACTTGTCCTGATCAAGGGACCAGTGGGGATGGGACAGGAATCACATTTATTGCTCATTATGCAATGAACTAAGAGCTTTGATTCCACACAACTCTGGGGATAGGACAAGAGTTAAAATCCTTAATAACTTAGGTTGGCAGTTATGGTGTGAGTTATTTCATAAGGGATGCTGCTCAGGGGCCCTTTCCAGGGCCTTCTGGAATTCTGGGTATCATCTCTTTGACTCTATGTCCAGATGACATATCTTGTTTCCCTGTCTCTCACTCTCCTTTTGTGTTCCTGTTCTTTGAGCTCATGTCTGTGTGTACAAATTGGTCCAAAGATGAGGCCCCATTGAGCTTCCATGAGCATCTCTTGGGGTGCCAAGGATCTGCTTTGGCTGAGGGTTGAACTTGCAGGAGTTCCTGGCCCAGGCCTGCAGAGGGCGCTTGCCTGCACACACCCAGCAAAGGTTAATGGGGAGCAGTTGGTGGGATCCGCATTAGAAACCACTTTTACACATTTGTGCATCTACTACCTGAGCTGTAGAAGAGGAAGAGGAAAGAGAACTAATGTGGAGTTAAGGATCAGCTAGGCATGTTACTGTATCACACTCAATGGGAAGACTTGCCTTTGGAAAAAATGACGGTTCAAATCTCAGCTGTATGGTCTTGCTGAAGTTATTTAACCTCTTTGTTTGAAAGATATGTAATAATAATTACTAACTAATGAGATTGTTGGCAGGAGGTAAAGATGGCTTGATAGAATTAAGAATAATAAAATGTGTTGAGTACAGTGCCTTGTACACAGTCAGTGCTTAATAAATGGAAGCTGCTGCCATCTCTCCCTACTGCAGATGAGAACGTTGAAGAGGGGTACATGTAAGTCACATACTTAGTGCCATTTAGTTTATAGGCAGAAAGATGCTTCTAATTCCTAAGGTTTTGCTGGATGATCTGTTTTGCTAAGGAACTTTAAAAAAATTGTACCTAATAAGTTGAAACTGCATAAGAGTTGAAAATATATCAGAAAATGAGACAGAGTTTAACTATTTTTTGGTGGTTGTTTTTCTTTTTTCTTCAGTGTATGGCTAACTAACTGCTTTTGTGGTCAACTACATCCTAGAGGTGGGGTGGTTGGAACAAAAGCAAGAGCAACAGAGGTGAGCTGTTTCTTTCCTACTAACAATTTTTCATACCAAGATTTTCATTAAAACCTCCAAAGGCAGGGAGCCTGCTGCCAAGTTGATCAGGGAGTGAGCTTCTTCATTCTTTTGGCAAAGTCACAAATTCATACAGGAGGATGGCATAATTCATTTTGGGCAAATCAGACCAATCTCTTTCCTCACTTTCTCGTTAAGCTTCTCTAACTTTGGCCATTTTCTCTCTGGAATTGCACCAGATTGGGAAAGAGAAGGGGAAAAAAAAGACGCACTTAGATCTACTGAATGTCTTACAATTTAATTCCTCTTCCATAGGATTAGTCTGCAAGGTCTGCGGCATTATCTCCATCTCACAGTTAAGGAAACTAAAGCTCGGGGAGGTGAAATGGCATTTTCAACATCACTCAGAGAGGAAGCAGCACAGTCAAGATAAGAACTGGGGCCCTCCGTCTCCCAGACTCAGACCCCCCCACACTGCATCAGGCAGCTAGGAGTTAGGAGCCCATTTTCAACTCTGGCTTACAACATTAATTCATTATTTCAGGATCGCTTTTTTTTTTAATTCTCCAGGCCTCATTTTTATTCAAAATGTGGGTAAAGGCAAAGATTGAGTTTGGCCAAGGCAAAGTTTGGCTAACGGACCCAACTATCTTACTCCTTGGCATTTTCCCAAAAGGTCTAAAATTGGCACAACACAGTGATGCAGCTACATCAATGTTTATAGCAGTGCAATTCACAGGAGCTCATTTATGGGATCAACCTAGATGCCTCTCAATAGATGAATGGATTAATAAACTTTGATATATGTATATATAAAAACTATAATGTATTTAATGTATATATATGTATATACACACATAATGAAGTTCATAAAAACTGAACACAATTATGGCATTTGCTGGTAAATGGATGGAAATAGAGAATATTCATGTTAAGTAAAATTAGACAAACTCAGAAACTCAAAGGTTGAATGTTTTTTCCCTCATATATGGAAGCTAGAGTAAAATAAAGGAAAGAGGAGAGAAGGATAGGGAAACATAAAGAACCAATCAAATATAAATTAATAGAGGATTGAATGGAAGACATAGGGGAGAGAGGAGGGAGGGAAGGGGGAAATGGGGGATCATGAAATGAGATAAATTCCCATGTATATGAGTTTTTTAGGGTGAACCCAAGTATTATGTATAACTATAAAGCTCTAACAACAACAAAACAAAACAAAAAAACAAGATATGGCTAATGGATTTTATCCAAAGGCCAATCTTGATCAATTGGTAGTGACTTCTTGGAGTTCTGGGTTGAAGGAGAGTCTGCAGTAATGTCTAGGCTCCTTAGGAAAGAGTGCTGGGATTGACTTGTGATGTCTGCCTCTGGTGTATCTATGGTGGTAGGAGGGCTCACTAAGGGGCTATCAGTGTCATTGTTGTCCTTGTTGCTTATGACCACACTTGTCCCACTCAGCCTCCTGCCTCCATTTTGAAGAATGAGAATAAAGAAAGAAGGGGAAAGAAGAGAAGAATACTTGTGTCTAGAAACAAAACGTTTTCCAAGAATTTCTAACAGACTTCTACACCTCATTGGCTAAAATTGTCTGACATGAAAGCACCTCATTGAATGGGAGTTTGGAGAATAAAGAAAGAAGGAGAAAGAAGAGAATACTTGTGTCTAGAAACAAAACGTTTTCCAAGAATTTCTAACAGACTTCTACACCTCATTGGCTAAAATTGTCTGACATGGAAGCACCTCATTGAATGGGAGTTTGGAGAAAGAAGCATTTTAGTTGGTTCCGTTTCTAAACCTCAGAAAAACTAAGATTCTGTTAGGAAAGAAGTGCCATCTGGATTCAGGACAGGAGAGACCAGCTGTGTCTGCAATGTGTACCATCCCTGGATTGGATATCCTCAGGGCCCTCCCCCCAGTACAGAACAGTCATCTGACAAGGCAGCCACTTTACTTCTTCTTGGGTACAATGATGTTTTCATCAATGAATATTGAGCCTCGGACTCATTAGGGATCATTAATGGACATTCAGATTATGGGGATCCAAGCTAGTGGGAGAGGCCCTGATGATAGCCAAATGAAGGACAGAAAATCCACAGGAGGCATCTCCCAAAGAGCAGTACTCAGGAAGCTGTGGGGTGACCTAGCATAATGTCCTGCTAACAAGGGGTCTCATCCAAGATCAGCATCTCCACCATCTGTGCTTTCAAAGATGTTTTTGTGATAAAAACATTAAGTGAAAATAGATTAAAGCAAGAGACATGTTTAATAATTAAAATTAAATTCAAAGTTGAAATTTGAAGATGAAAAAAGTAAGGCAAATATCATCAATCTTTGGCTCTTCTAGAAAGAAATATATAATTTGCTGGAGTCAACTTGTTTCTGTTATTAAAAGTACCTTGTTTTGGGCCTGGGGATGTGGCTCAAGTGGTAGCGTGTTCGCCTGGCATGCATGCAGCCCGAGTTCGATCCTCAGCACCACATACAAACAACGATGTTGTTTCCACGAAAAAAACTAAAAAGTAAGTATTCAAACTCTCTCTCTCTCTCTCTCTCTCTCTCTCTCTCTCTCTCAAAAAAAGTACCTTGTTTATAGATATGATGGAAAAACCTTGAACAATATTTTTCACTTTCTTTTTTCCAAACACAAAAATTTTATCATTTTTTTAAATATGGGGGAACTGAAAAACCTATCTTAGATTGCAATTAAATTAAAATACAGCCTTAGAAGTGACACTATGATCCAAAAACATATGATCAGTATGATCATATGACATATGACAGTATGATCCAAAAATATCTTTGAATTAGTAGAATTAGGATTAGGATTAGGATCAGGATTAATTATTAGTATCCTTATAACTCAAAATTTACGAAGTTCTTCACTTCATTGATATTTTTTCCTTTAGTCATTTTTATGCCATACAATGCAATGAAAACTCTATCTTTTGATACAATCCAGCTACAAATATATAAAATTATCAGTGTTCAGGCAGAATTATTTTCTCTCCCTTTCTTCACTTTTTCTTTTTCTCCCCCACCCCTTTTTTGGGTAGAATGTGCCCTTATCAAATTACACTGAAAATTTTAAGGGCACTACCTCTAATTAAATTATGATCACAGAATACAGGTGGCTAACTTTCCCTTGTCTCAACTGAATGGCTATTAGTCACTGAAATTTGAGGCAAATTTAGCTAGCTCCATATTTCAGTCCACTTACATCAATACAGAATTCTAATTAACTATGGGTTTTCCTTGTCTTTTAAAGAAGAGAGACTTTTCAATATACATTTTACTGAAAACAAATTTTAAATAATCGAAGTTTCCCAAAATGCCAGTAAGAAAGGGGAGGGGGCAAGTAAAATAAACCTGTCTCAACTGAGTTTAAAAATGTAGCCTCAAAATGCTCAAAATGCACTACAGATACATTAAAGGTAAAAAAGGGATGTTACCTGTTTCTTGAAAAAAAGAAGAGGTACAAGGAACATATTGCTCATTAAACAAATTGGCCCTACTGGGATTATGTGATATTGCATTAACTGAAATTAAAGTCCAATAAATTATTAAACTACTTTATACAAAGTCATTTCCTGGTAATAGTTTTAAAAGTATAAGACTTTATTCTAAACCCAACAATTTAATAAATGTTTATTCCTTTACTTGCTAGTAGCAGAAAAAGATTATGATCAAATATGAATAGCAATGTATATATAATTCCTAAAAAACTGTCATAATAATATATAACTCACAGTTTCAAAGCTGACCTCCATTTTTTAACTGCCCATTTACCAAATGGTTGCATCACTAAGTGCTGGGAAGTACTTCCTAAGCAGCCAAGTTGGACTTTTAACAGAAAACAAACTATAAACATTTAATCAAAGTAACACAAACTCTGTTATTTCTAAAGGCTGCCTACACTTTTTAACATTAGCAACATGATGTGTATTAAGTATTCATATATGAAGAATTCCATTAAAAATTCAGCAATGTTACAATTTCTTTTATAAAGGCAATGAAGTTATTTGAAAGAATTTCATAAAATCCCTGAAGTATGAATAAAAATTAATACATTCTCATGTACATTCATTAATGCAAGAATACTAATAATAGATTAGTATTTAGGAAACATCATTATATAACTTGGAAACATCATTATATAACTTGAAAAACTCAATATATCATTTTGTGATTGTCTCTAAATTCACTACTTTCCAAACTTTTTTTCTTTTTCTTTTTTTTTTTTTTTTTGGTACTAACAATTCAATGCAGGGCACCTTACCAATATTCCAACTTTTTTTGTTTGTTTTTGGTAATTAAATTCAGAGGCATTCGACCACTGAGCCACATCTCCAGCCCTGTTTTATGTTTTATTCAGAGACAGGGTCTCAATGAGTTGTTTGGCGCCTTGCTTTTGCTGAAGCTGGCTTTGAACTTGTGATCCTCCTGCCTTAGCCTCTGCAGTGCTGGGATTACAGGTTTGTGCCACCACTTCCAGATGTTTTCCAACTTTTTGAAGAATTACTGCATGAACCCTAAAAAGCAGTTCTAATAGCAAAAGATAGTGTTCCAGTAACTTAAAGAGATAGCATTTCTGAGCTCCAGTTCAACTCATTCCAGTTTAATATACAACAGGACAATGACTGAAAGAAAACTGCACACGAACACCTAAGCAGTAATGATAAAAGAACTATTAAAGTGATTTTTTTTAAAAAAATCAAAAACTAAAGATCTAAAGATGTTCTGATAGCATGGCATGACAGAATGGGTCTAAAAACAAGGGCAGTAATCCCCACAGTACATTTTAAGAAATAGATAATATTTTTAGTGCATTACCATAAGAGCAATAAAGGAAAATTTAAGGATTTTACACACACACACACACACACACATAAATGCTTCACATGGGTTATAACTGGTTTAAGGGGGGAAAAAGTGTGTGTGGAGGAGGCAAGCAGCAAAAACTCCCCTTCAAAATTCCCTCCTTCTGTCACTGCCAGAAAGAAACATCTACCTCTTAGAATACACCAACTCAGCAGTTTCAATAGCTGCTGTTTCAAAAATCTGCTGCTTCAACTGATAGTAATAAGCCTTACCCTCATTAATGGGGCAACATTTCCTCCTGGAGATGAAATTCCACTTCTATTTCACCATTCTCATTAATTATATAAAAGTGAATGGGATTAATTGTCACACAGTAACTTTAAAGCCATCTTAAGTATGCTGCAGCTCCACACCATGTGATTTATCTGGAAAACATCTGAGGAGCATGAGTGCTCTGCCTAGGAAAATTAATCCTTCCCCAACTCTCCCCAGACACCCCTGTGGTACTTAGCTCATCTTTTAGGAGTACTTAGGTGGGGTCAAGGTATCTTTACATGTTTCAGAGATAAGGATTTCTCACATTTCATTTACCCTGTGTAAATATACAAGCACTTACTAAAGGAATTTTCATGGTGTTAACTAAAAGGACTTTAAGACAAGTATTCTGGGCACATGCTTCCAATTTACCATTACCCAATCTTTATGTATTAGCTACAATAAATTGAGTAAAACTAAAATATCCTTATCTTGTCTTGATGAATAGATAAAATAAGCTGACTGGTCTGAATTGCACCTTTTTTGCCTAAAAGTCCCACAACACTAATTTAGGATAATAAACTAAAAATCTTTTCTGGTTGAAATATTAAACTAACTTACAGAAGACATTTAACTTGCAGAAATATATAGGTGAAGAAAAACAATAATAATAATAATTTATTAATTGGTACAGTGACTAAAAACAAACCCTAATTATTATTGCTGTGCATTGGGACACACTCTGCCATGCCTTCCTATTAGAAACTCTTAATACCTTGAATTTATAGACAATAAAAGTCACACCTAAATAGGAATGATGAAAGAATTATTAAGTGTGATTTTTATTGTCTATAAATTCAAGGTATTAAGAGTTTCTGATAGGAAGACATGGCAGAGTGGGTCCCAATGCACAGCAATAATAATAAATTTAAAGGGGCATAAAAAGAAAGAAAGAAACTAGCTATACTTGAGGGCAAAATAAACACCTCTGAAGATCAGAGATGAACCAGCATAAACTGTCAACTTGATAGGAAACAAGCAGGGGCACCTGAGAGTTCTGCCTCTGCAGACCATGAAAGAGAAGGAGGATACAGCAGCCTGGATGCCACTGGACTCCAAGGAATAAGGCTGGGGCTGTGGAAGAGGTGGGGTTTGCGCAAGGTAACAACGGAGAGTTGGAAACTAAAATCTCATTCACAATGAGCCTGAAATTCTTAAATCATTATACATTAAAAAAAAACGAGTACTAAGGAGAGCCAACAAAATCAACAATCAGCTACAATCTAAATAAAATTAATTCCTAGGTGTACCCTTCTGCAATCTCACCTGTGAGACAAAGGAAGAAGGTTCAGAGGAGAAATGTTTGGGTTATAAGAGCCTTAACACAATCAATGAATTAGCCTCCTGATGGGATTAACTGATTGGTAAATGAAGGCAGGTAGGGTGTGGCTAGAAGAGGTGGGTCACTGGGAGTATGCCTTTAGGGTATATTTATATCTGGGCAGTGAAATCTCTCTCTCTCTCTCTCTCTCTCTCTCTCTCTCTCTCTCCCCTTCCTTTTTATCCTGTAAGCTGCTTCCCTCCACCACACTCTTCCACCATGTTGTTCTGCCTCATCTCTAGCCCCATGAAATGGATCCAGCTGTCTCTGGACTGAGACTTCTGAAACTGTAGCCCACAAATAAACCTTTTTTTTCCTCTAAAATTGTTCTTGGCACGTCTTTTAGTCACAGCAGCAAAAAAGCTGACTTAAACACCTGTTCCTATGGCGTTCCTTCTCCAATTACCTTCAGTGTATCAGAATTTAACCCTAGATCTCACTTCATATTCTCACCCTGAGTAACTGCAACTAGCCCTAAGTTTTTTTTAATCAGCTGCTATCAATAAGAATCTTGAACATGTGTGTTTAAATTTTGATCCTCCAACTGAGATACAGATTCCTACTTTCAACTACCTCCTTGACATCTCCAACTGGATATATAGAATAGGCAACTCAAACTGACTAGATGGCAAGGCCAATTCTTGATTCAGGTTCCACACCCCCCAACAAAACCAACTACACAGGTATGGTGGATAGTTTCACTTTTCACACAAATGTTCAGAATCTGAATCTAATGATGGGGTTTGATACTTTTCTTATTCCAAATATATTCATTCTATTTGCAAGTTCTGCAGATCCAGTTTCAAATATAACTACAACAAGGCCACTTCTCAACACCTGCACAACTACCATCTCATCTTACTCTCTGTCATGATCCCGCTAAGTCACAGGAGAGCCTCTACCTAGTCCCTTGTTTCTACTCTTCAGGAAAGGTGTGGTAGCCTTTAAAAATTATAAGTTGGATCCCATAACACACAGAACAAAACCCTTAGATAAGCCCCTGTCCTAAAGCCTCATCCTCCTTTCTTCTTCTAGCTCATTTTCTAGTGATTCTTCCAACAAGCCATAAGGTTCCTGCTTCAGATCATTGTCTGTGGATCTGAAGTATTACACAGTAAATGAGAGGGAAGAGAAAAGGAGAGGACTCAAGAAAACCTAAAAAAAATCTATGCAGAAGACGAAATCAGCTGTCCGGAGAAGGATCTTTAAGTTTATTATCTTTTACAGAATTTATGGCTAAAGTTACCTTTCCTTAATTCTCTCTATGTTATTTCTTTCTGTACTTTACATGGAAGGGATATTCAATGGATGACCATAGTTGACATTCTTAGCCCAGAGAATGAATAAAAGAAACTCGGCCTTCTTTGTATTTATCAGCTAGTTTGACTAGAAATGAGTGATACAAATCACTAAATGCATACAGGGGTGTGTAGCAAAGTGTGTCCTTTTCTAAAAATTACATAAGAGGCAGCAAATAAAATGTTGTTATGCCTGTGATCTAGTCACTGGGCCAGCAACCATAACATCTAGCATGGCTGAGTTGCCACAGAGCACCCAGAATCTGGGCTATGACTGTGTGCCACACTACCTCTCATGCAATACTGGAATGTGAACAAATTCCAACCAGCTCCTCAGTAGTAATAAACAGGCAAAAAACAATGGTCTAGTGTTGTGCCATTGTTTACTGATATATGCATTAAACATTCCACGAATTGGGTTTAATAAAAACAGGCTTTAAAAGAAACTCATGGGCTCAGAGACTCAAGCATCAATCACAGCCCTGCTTCAATGAGAACGTGTACTTGCCAACACATAACATGAGGAAACAGCAGTTGTGAATGGCATTCTATTAACATCAGTATACATATATGAGTTCGTCTAATAAAAGTGAAGTAATTAGCCCCACACCCTGAACAGAATAAGTAATTAACAATCACTCTCATGACAACTGTTTCTAAGTCAGGAGTTCATAGTTGAGAATGTGAGGAATAAAGTCTCTCATTTGGACATCATCTGCAATGATCCAAGTATACAAACCTTTTGTGTGTGTTCATATAATGTTTCTCCACCTTTCCATGTAAGAAGAAAAAATGTGTAGAATGTGAGTTACCCAAGCACACCAGAAGTAGTGGGTGGAACTGTTGTCCAAATTTTGAGGTGAATTCTGGGGGGATTACCCACTAAATTTCAAGACCAAGAATGTATTCCATATTTGTTGAACTGCCCACACTCAATGAAAATTACCCAAATGATTCCTAAACTATTTTTAAGGTGAATGTGGAGATGGATATAGCCTAATCTCCAAAGGGTTTATATTTAGGGTGAAATAACTTCCATAGGTAAGAGTAAATTAAACAAAATATAACAAATGGGCAAAACCAAGGTAGTTGACAATTAAGCTTAAAGGGAAGAAGAGACTAACAAGATGCAACAGAAATGGCTTTTGACATGTCCCAGCAGTGAACAGGTGAAAGGTAGCAGCTTCAGCATGAACAGGAGCACATAAGTTAGGCAGTGACAGTCCATTTAAAGAGGTATAAGAACTTAGGGAAAAGGAGATGCTGAGTCAGCACAACTGTTCCTCACTTCATGCTTTCCTTAATGGTGAGTACCTAGGAAGTATTTAGTTCTAGGAAGATTTGTTTGGCAGAGTTTTTAGGACACATTATATTTGTGGGGGAATTTTTATGAACTACAGGATATTATGGATAAAGAAAATCTCCAGGTAGACTGAAATCCATTAGACCAAATAAAAAAATGGCAACATATACACAAAATTTAGGTCTAAAAATAGATGCACCCAAAGTGGTTCACAGAATTTAAGGGCTGTGTGTGTGTGTGTGTCTGTGTGTGTGTGAGAGAGAGAGAGAGACATACATATCAGACAGCAGGATTAAGAGCAAAAAATTAAGTTCCATTATAGTTTTTATAGGTTGGCATTTCTATTTTTCCTCTTCCCATGGGTTTGACCTATTAATATAAGGAAAAACTATTAGGGGCACTTTTTAAACACAGGAATTATTTTTAAATACACAAATAATATGATTAATGTGATTATAAAGGAATGAGACTGATTTCACAAATCACACAGAAAAATCAGAATCATTATGTAACAGTCACGCCTTGGGTAAATTATAGTCCAGCCACCAAGAGCACTAAATATGCACTTTAATTTGGAGTACAATACAAAAGTAACCTCACTATCTCATGAGATGAATCATTTATAAATGCTAAAAGTTACTAAAAAAGGTGCCCATATAAAGGCCAACTCTAATCTCATGTATTTTACAAATAATCTTAAATAAGCCACTCTCATTTTATACTCAGTTGAACCACATCTTCAACTAGTCTGTTTTAGTTTTTTTTATGATTGATTGTTCAAAACATTACAGAACTCATGATATATCATCTTTCATAGATTTGACTCAATTGGGTTTTGAACTCCCATTTTTACCCCAATTACAGATCGCAGAATCATATCTGTTACATACTCACATTTTTACTTAATGGCATTTTAGTGACTGTTGTATTCTGCTACCTTTCCTATACCCTGCTATCTCCCCTCCCCTTCCCTCCCCTCCTATCTTCCCTCTCTACCTCCTTTACTGTTGTTCAATTCTATCACCTTTTTTTCCCTCCTCCTTGCCCCTCATAACCTCTTATAATTTTGTGTATCATGGAAGGTCTCCTACCATTTCCATATGCTTTCCCTTCTCTCTCCCTTTTTCTCCCCCCATTTGTCTTTGTTTACTGTTAGTCTTTTCCTCATGCTGTTTTAGTTTTTTTTTAATAAATAGGAAGAAGTTGTATTGATAGAGATTTTATCATTTCATTCCTGTGTAGTGGGAAAAAAGTGAACAAGCTGAGTGAAGAACAAACCAGTATACTTAGTTCTGTTTCTGGTTCCAATGATACTGAATAATATCTGAAATGCTTTGGATCTTCATTTCTTTAGCTGTAGAAGAAGGAAACCTTGCAAGAAGCCTATTCTGTTAATATCTTTTTTGCAGCACTGAAAATCTGCATACCCCATAATCCAAAATTCCATATCCTAGCAAGTCCCTGAGAAAATAGCTCCATTTAAAGCTGGATTTTTGTTTGCTCTGTGGTTTCAGAGGAGGCCTTATAAAGAATGCAATGCTTGTTCTGGGACAAAAAGCACGTGAGAAAAACTTTAGGAATAAAGTTGTTTTAAGTATATTTCACATCCCAGGTAATTGTACACCAAAGGGCAACAGTAATTATTCAATAGTAATTATTCAATTGTCACTCTTCCTTTCAGTAGGTTAAAAAATTAAAATTACACAGGCATTAATTAACTGCAATTTATAATCTAGGTGCTTTTCTTTTGATAAAATACACATGCCATTACAAAATGCAAAAGCAACCCCAGTTATTCTGTTTGAACCACACTATAGACCAATCAGATTTTTTTTGCATGAAGTAGATTTCAGTCATGTCAGCACTAATGTACCACGATAGATTCACATCCCTGAAGATCAAATGATACTACCCATATTTCCAGGTCCAAATTCCGTGTCTCAAAGCCTTTAAACATAGTAAATGTCAAATAGAAAGGTAAAATTCAAACTCCTTTGGAACACACTTATCTAAGAGTTCTTAAGAATTGTTTTAAAAGGAAGACAAAAGCAGACATAACTCTGGAAAATAAAATTGTGCTTCTAGACAACTAAGGATATGGTTTATGTTTTCCCAGACATTGACCTGTGAGGACACATCCACTATAGGGAAGATAAGCTGAAAACCTACCAAGTTCCTTGGGAGATACCTGGTTAGAAAACCAGTATGAGGCTATTTTAAGTTTAGGCTACAAGGGAAAAGATGCTCCTTTAAATTTATGTCACATAGCCATCTTATTTTAAGATTGTAGTCATAAACTCAATATCTATTTTTTTTATAAAAGAGCCATTCTATATTTAATTTTCCTATCATAATGGCCATATGTAGACATTCTGTCGTAAGTTTTGGTTTCTAATGAATGACATTCTTTTTTCAGGTTCAAAGCCATTTTTCTTAACAGCCTATTTTATATGCACCCACTACCTTTTGATAATTCTTCCATGTACTAGATTTTAGATTTTAAAACAAGCAACTTAACAACATATTTACTCTAACAACAACTGAAATATTTTATGAATTACCCATCATCTGAATTTATTTAAAATATGGCTTTTAGTATGAGGTGATATTAAATAATGACTGAGACTGTGGGAAAGGAGAAAAAAATTCCAGTCTCCTGGGCCCCAAAACATTTCATGCCAGTGACCCTAATTAAGGTTTTTATTTTAAAATTAGTCCTAAAATTAATGCTGATTTAGAACAAATTCTTATGCCTCCATGATTAAGGATAATACCTCCATGGGCAATCTGAACACGGGCTGATATCTAAGTATTAAAAATTCAATACAAAAGTCCTTTATGTTTGTGATTTTACATTTAGTTTTAAAGAGGTTATCCCTGCTTAAAAGAAAATACTTGTGAGTGCCAAAAAGAAATGTTATGTGGTTAAATGCTCCTAGTTAAAGCATTTAGATATTTAATTGTTACAGAGAACCCATCATTCAAATCACTGAGTATTTATTCCCATTACATGTCTTAAAAACAAGACTAAGTTAAAGAAGTTATTCATTAAAGATCTATTTAGTCTATAAGCAGTAAATGAAGGGCTGGGGTTATGGCTCAGCAGTAGATTGCTCACCACATACATACAAGGCCTTGGGTTTGATCCTTAGCACTACATAATAAAAATGAATAAATAAATTAATCAATTAAAGTTATTGTGTCCAAATACAACTACAAAAAATAAATATTTTTGCTGAAAGAAGAAGTATATGAAGCTTTTCAAACTGAAAATAATCCTGGTCTCTTGCTATGTTTTCAGCAAGATGGCAAATGACATGCGATATGGGAAGAGCTAGACAGCCAGAGTGAACTCACTGTGTCATTCGGCACAGAGTCAAAAAATCTATCAAAAAATTCTATCAAGCTTCACGACTTTCTGCTATACAATGTGACACCTACATCTACTAGTTACATCATCTTTAGATTCCAGATAAGTTTTACTGTTGACATGTTCTTCTTAGCATCAAGTGACAAGAGAAAGTGTCCAGTAAAAGTCCTGTACTGCAAGCACTCCAGAGGCAGGACAACCTAATCTACACCCAAGGAAGCATTTGGGTCAACTGATAAAAATGTAGCTAGTGACAACCAATCATGTGAGGCAGTTTCACAGATGGCAGAGTGCCTGAAATGATTCCATAACTCGGCACAGTTCAGCCTGAAACATGCAAGGACAAGGAGAAGAGCCAGAATAACAGCAGAGCAACCATCACTGTCAGAGATAGTGCAGAGGAGAAAATGTGAGTTTGAGAAAGAACGAATAAAACTGCAATCAGCAAATATCTCTAAGAAGTAGTATTTCCTAAAGGACAGAAAGCAGAGTGGGGAAGAGAAATGCTGAATATTTTTAGGCAATACCCTTAAGTCCTTTAAAATATAATGTGATTTCATGAGAAAATAATGATAACTGCCATTTGTTGACATTTAACTATATGCCGGGCATTGTATTGGGCCTATTATTTCATTATCTTTTTCTATCCCTGGAAGATCCAACACCTGAAGACACCCGTTATTATCATTTTGTACATGAAGACACTATGGTTTGGAAGCTAAGTGACTTGTCCAAATCACAACCAGCAAGAGTCAACATTTGATTCCAAATCCACCTGGCTTGCCGTCCAACCTCTCTTCTCATTGAAAACTGTGAACCCTATACTTAACAGTGTGTATATATATATATATATGTATATATATATATATATGTAAATACACTTAAACATAGACCAGTCATATGTACATATTCTCACAGTATCATTCATACACATATCTTAGGGCATTGTGACCACTGTGCTCAGCACTGTGAGGATAAAAACTAGACCATCTCTGTATTGGCTCATTTACTACTTTGAAAATCTGAGAAGGCATTAAAAATCATGAAGAAAGGGGCACATATTTAAGAGATAAATTGCAATAGGTTAGGTTAGAATATGCAAAACATTTGTAAACCTTTTCAGGGACTTTCATAATATTGCAGCCTTTTCCCTAGAGAAGGCAAATACTACATAAAATTATAAAGTGTAGAAATCAAGAAAGGAATTTGTAAATTTCTTTTATAGGAAAAAGTATCAGTATTCAGTAAAATTGTAGTATCTCAAAGGTAATTTTAAAATTCTTTGATATTATTGCCACATAATAAGTAGCCTTTGGGAGTATTGCAGGAGAGATGGGAAAGCACATAGTAACTATCCAAATTATTCATGAACTGAAGTTTGAGTTCCCAGATAAAGAGCTAAAATATATGTACATGTTTCCAATAAAGAAACTTCCAGAGGTTGGTAAATACTGTTATTGTGTTTACCTGCAATTTGAAACTAAAAATGGAGGCATCTACAATGTATTCAAGATGATAATGAAATCATAAACTACCACTTTATTTGCCCACCTTAGTCAGCTCTCCTTTTAAAAATCTCTTCTATGCTCAACTTTAGTTCATGAAATCTAGGATAACTTTCCCTGTTAACATAAAGAGAAAAATCATGTTGATAAAGGGTTTCTGTGTCTGTAGGTGACATGAGAGCAAACCAGGATCTTCTCAGTACCTGCCAAGCTTCAGCAACTCCATAGCCTTCTTTGTATCCCGTTTTACTCTAAACTAAGGGAATTGGATTAGGGTACATGTACAAATTTTCCAGGCCTTTCTTTTATGATTTTGGGCATTGAGCTGTTAACCAAGGATGACTTCAGAAAGTAGCTTTCCATGGGAATGTCATGTCCATGTCATGTACCTTAATTTCAGTTCTGGGTTATTTTGTTTTGATAGTGAACTGCATCACTTTTGTAACAGAAACATCAATATCTATTTGTTTAAACTGATATTGTGATAACTGACATGATGGAATTCTGTTACTTTGAAACCTCACATGGAAACTACCCTCTAGGTGTGTTCTAGAAATAATGCCCTGTCCATACATTTTAAATACCTGGCAATATCCTCTTTTCCTCTTTTAACAGGGAGGATCAGTTTCATTGGTCCTTTTCAATGAGGTAAATAAATACCTCATTCTTTCCAATCTCTCCTTTTATTTCCCAAATTTATTTTATATATTTTAACAAGTGACTTTGCTGAGCCTCTTACACACTATGTGACCAAACTCAGTGTGACTTGAAAGTCTGAAAAGAAAGCTCTTGCATTTCCCTTTTGATCATTTGAAGAGTATGTCAATCTCTTTCTTATTTTAGCAAGAATAAGTCTGGTCACCACTGCCAGGTGATTATCAAATTTCTCTTGCTTTTGCAATAAGCATTTGAGATTTCAGCTAACTGAGGGAAGGCTCCCTGAGACTCTTGTAGCAGCTGGATTCCCTGAATTATCTTCATCTGGCCCACATCTCAGTACCTCAATTGAGCTAAGGCCTCACAGCTAGATTATAACATTGCCTTTGTGTAACATGAAAAAGTTTTGTATTTGTCTGTCAAATGTAAATTTACCAAGTCTGCCATCTACCAGATAGTTTTGAGGAAAGAATGCTTTTGGAGGTGGTCTCGAGCTTTGAAGCAGCAGAGGTTTTTTGTTAGTGTTGTTGTTTTATTTTCAAGCCACTAATTTAATCCATTCCTTTAAAAAGATCTGTTTTTCAGGTCTAGAACACTTAGTCTAGAAATTTCCTTTGTAATGGTCTCCATGTTGACAAACTATACCATAAATCCTGTTTACCATAATCCATATTATTTTAAAGAGTAATGCAGAATTTGGATAAATAACACCAGACTATGGCCCCAGTTCCCACCTAGCACAGTAACCAGAAAACCATCTCCTTTGGGTGGTTCAGTGGAATATGACTAAATGAGAGACAGGTACCTAGGGAAGAGCCCCTCCCTCACGTGCTTCCCCATCACTCCTCCCCTGTGGCCTTATGATAGCAAGTGCTCTTACCTCTGTTCTGCTAACCTACCACCTCTGCAGACCTGCTCTTCAATACTGATTTTACCTCTCATCAAATTACAAGCACACTGTTTAGAAGGACTTCATCATAGCCAATCACACTGAGGATGTTCTCTAATGTAAGGGTTATTTTAATCACTGTATTTATTTGTCAGGGCTGCCATGAAACAAACTACCACAAACTTCTTTGCTTAAAATCACTGAAATTTATTTCCTTACAGTTCTGAAATGAAGATGTCATAAATCAACACGTCACAGGCTACAGTCCCCAAGTCCCTGGTGTCCTGATTCACTTCTTCCACCTCTGGTGACTCCCAGCACATCTTGGCTTGGGAGCTCATCATTCCAATCTTTGCTTCTATCATCAGACCACTGCCTCCTCTTCTGTTTGGCTTCTTGTTGGTAGGTCTGCATGGAATCTCCCTCTGCCTCTATTTGATAAGGACTCTTGCGACAGTATGAGTCCACCCAGGTAATCCAAGGTAATCTTTTCATCTCAAAATTTAGTCCATCTGCAAATGACCCTTTTTTCCAAATAAGGTTAAAATATAAAAATTCCAGAGCTTAGGACTTGATATTTGGTGCAGGAATTATTCAACCTACTACAGTTCAACAGAAGTTCAGGGCCATAAAAATTTTAGCTCTTAGGATCCTTAGGCAAAAAAAAAAAAAAAAATAACAATTGACCTCCATGTTCACATATATCACACTATAAACTGTACTCTTTAATATTTCTTATTAACTATGAATATTTGTCCCAAGATGGGACATTTATCCTGTGAAATCCTCTACAAAGTGATCTCTGTATTTTATGTCATACCCACATCCTACTTATTATCTGAAACACTCATTTGTATATTGAAAACTATAGTTATTTTCAGACAGGCAGGGTATCTGACTGGGAATACTAGAGGTAGCATTCTTTTCTTCATCAACTATTTCTTGAGTTCCCTACACTGTACCAACATCTCTTAGAGAAACTACCTTTAATGTCCAAACACCTTACTTTCAATTTACCAAGGTGTCCTAGGGATTCTTAGGAGAACATTCTGGTAGCCTGTTTTACCAGCAAAGTCCTCAGTGGAGACAGACATATATGTAGTGAGATGGAGCCAAGTCTCTGAGAGATGAGGCCCACTTGATGTACCCCCTTGACATCCCCAAGTTTTGGGACATTAAATATATTACTGGAAAGTCCTAACAGAATTCCTTCAGGAAAGTATAAAGTCAGCCAGGGTGTCAGTGAGCAAATGAAGGTAGAATGGAATGATTTACATCTCCATCCCAGATTATATTCAGATAAGGAGGTTCCATAATCAATAGTTGACTATGGTGGGGGCTGAATTCCTAAGAAGAATAAACTAAAATCTTCTAAGTCTACAAAAAACCCACTCTACTCTGAAGATTCAAAAAGTAGCACAAAGATTTTATTTTCAGACAGGCAGGGTATCTGAATGACAAGGTAGTTGGGCAGGGAGCCATGTGAAGGAAATCTTCCTGAAGAGAAGTCAGGAATCACATTGAGCCAGAAAAAAATTAAGCTTATTATTTTAATTATAAATTGAATGTATACTTATTGTAGATTACTTGGAAATGCATTCTAAAAGACTAAAATGAAGCAAATACCTTATTACTTAATTCTTTTATGGATATTGATTATTACATAGTATATAGTCCTAGATATAGAAATACTAGAAAAGGAAAAATAACACTTCTAAGACTCCTGACACATCATAAATAATTGTTATTAAATTATATGTATAAACAGCATAGTTTGTCATACATAAAAAATATTAAAGCATATGTAATTTTTATTAATAATTTGCAAGTCAAAAAGATTATACCAATTTATATTCCCATTGCCATATCCTTTCACTATCATTTTACCAGAAATACTTCTCTGGATCCCATTTGAAGTTTGTAATGAATCCCAAGTTCTATCCATCCATCAACACCAATCACCTACTTCTAGTGTCTGTGCTGCTGTCAGCTGTGGCACTAGCTGTATTTCAGTCCCTCTAACTGATCAATCAGAAATGATCCAATGTTCCAACAAGCCCTCTCTAAATCTAATCCATTAGGGACATTCAGGACACAGCTAATACTTTCTAAAATGTGGTTTTAAGATAGAAAGATTGACACAGAAACAGACAGACAGCACATATGTCCACATCAAAATGAGAATTGTTCTGCATGGTTTGGTATCCTCTACAAAAAAACTTTCTTTTACATAAATCCTGTCCAACACAAAAGTAGCAAAGTTACCTTTCTATTTCATCAAGCACTTAAGAGACTGTTACTATAAACATTTGCTTCTCCATCCCACATTGTAAAAGACACTTTTGATTTAATACGTAGACTTGTGTTGCAGTTGCCTTCCACTTAACATAAGGATGATTTATAACACCTAACTTACAAATGTGTTCTGCACACAATCCAAAAGGACTGACCTTTGGTCACTATTAAAATTGGGACGAAATTAGCTCGCTAAAAGGCAATATCATATCTCTTATGCAGCTGTTATGAATTTCCACTTGAAATAACATATTTTAAGCCTGTGTTCCTATTTTTTCCAAGTCTGGATTTGATATCAAACTCCATACTATTACAGCAGTGGGCAAGTGTGTTTTGTAAAATTTCACCCGTGTTTCTTATAATAACAAGAACTCATTTATCTTGTAAGAAAAATGATCCCTCTTCCTTGAAGTTTCATCATGAATTTCTCTGGTTTTATCACCAAGTCAACATGGGGCTATTACCCAAGGCTTTTTGCACCACTGTTACAAGTGAACTCTACTTTACAAGATCAGTAGCTATAGACACTACATTGCATAGAATGTTCATTTCAGTTTGAAGGTCAAGGGTGAGGTTTCTGCCCCAAAGCCCATAACTTTCCACAGCACAGGCCATGTGTTCAGCATTAGATTCATATTTTAGATTGTGAACAAAACCAAAACACTGCAGATGAATATTCAAGATAAATTAAACAAAGACAAATATTAACCTATGGTCTCAACACACATAGTCTGAGAACACTGTAAGGACAGGGAACACACGTATTCATAATTATAATAGACACTTTAAACAGTGCATGTAGGAGAGATGATTATTGGAAAAGGAAGAAAATGGAGGAAGGAAGTGGAAAAAAGGAAGAGAAAGGAGGAAGGGAAGGAGAGAAACAGGGAAGAAAGAGAATCAGAGTCAACACCCACATGCAACAACTCACTTAGGTTTACCACTCATTTGCTGCTGGTCCACCTGTCCTTAAACTCTGATGCTATTTGTTTTGATTTATAACCTTTGTCAAACCTGACTTTGACCTGGGCTCCTGGCTTTATTTTCTTTTACTGCTGATTTTGTCTTTTGTAATACAATCTTACTAGTTGGTGGTTGGGCCTGTGATCTCTAATTACTATCCTTAGTCTGCCGTTCAAGTGGAATACTTTATTTTTTCCAGGTTCTTTTGTGTACATCATTGATTTAACTTGGAACTCTCTAAAATGGACTTTATCTAAATTTGCCATTTAAACAGAAACAGTCAAATCTCCTAATGCTGAATATTAACCTCACCATAAGTTCAACTAGCCCAGCTATTTCAAGAGAATTTATAGTCAGATTTCCCTGGAACTCTAAATTTTTAATTGCTCTGAAGGTAATTCCAAATGTTCTAATGAATCTTCAATAACAACCAATAGAACTCAAAAAGAAAAAAATGTTACATGCAATTTAGGAAGGATTTTCCCATCTGCACAAAAAGTAATTATCATGAAGGTTGTCTACACAGAGAACAGCTAAAGGTAAACAGAGGCTCTCTGACAGGTGAGCTTGTGTGCTTCCCACCCTTCCCTCTTTCTCCCCTCCCTCCCTCTCTCTCACAGACACCCAAACACCAACAAAAGTATTTGAAAGCTTTTCTTAGATTTAGGTAGTCAGTCTTTGATAGTAGTAAAAAGAATATAACCTTATGTTTCAAATCTGAGTTCATATTTTTATTTAATAATATGAGTTCATATTATTATGTGTATATGTATCTATGATTCTAAAACAATATATTGTTTTTTCTTTTCTTCCTTCCTTTTTTCCTTTTGTAGTACTGGAGTTGGAACCAGGGCTTCACAAATGCTAGGCAAGTGTTCTACTGAGCAACATTCCCAGCAAAATATATTGTTGTTGTTAAATAAAACTGAGATCAGAGACTTGGGAAGCCAAAGCAGGAGGATTACAAGTTTGAGGCTAGTCTCAGCAATTTAGCAAGATCCTGTACCTTATCTTTAACAAAACAAAACAGGAAAAGAGCTGGAGATGTACCTGGATTCAATCCCTAGTACTGGCAGGGATTAGAGGGAGGGGTTGAAAGAAAAGAAAACACCCTGAGAAATAGTCATAGTCAGAAATTTAGAGTAAATAAAAGAATAAAAATAACCTGTATTCTATTACCCTGAAATTAATGCTAAATCAAATTTTAACAGGTTTTTCTATTTTTATATGATTTGCTGTTTTTAAGTGATTCTATGAGACTCTTATGTTTTTAACTTACATTTAAAAAGATGAACACACATTAAAAGTATGCATTTTACCTGTTTTTAATTGCTAATATCTAGTATGTATTTTATATCTACAAATAATAATAACTTACTATATTTTCTTTGCTTATTTTGTGTTGTGATAACCTGTGAACTTATTTAAATAATTGACTTTTGACTTGTTTAGAATGTTTCCACCTTAGTTACTTAACTTCTTGGTATTTTTTTTCTTCAAACCCTACAAAATGCAAAAAAAAAAAAAAGAAGAAAGAAAGAAAGAAAGGTAGAAAAACTCAGAATCTCAAAAACCTCAAAAGGTAATTGTCAGACTACTTATACAGTGCACATAATAAGCATTAAATAAGCATAGATTCTTATCTTTTATTTTTCCTAAAGTGAGAACGTATTATTAACTTCCATACTCCTCCAAAGAGAAATTTATCAGCAGTAAAAAGAGAACATAAGTAAATATTTCATGCATTTTCAAACAATACTGATAATCTGGATAAATGAATAGTTGACTTTTCCTATTTGTACCGGGAATTGCAAACAAATTTAAGATGGCATATTAAATTCAATCAATCTGAATTGGAAATTGTGAGGTTATTTTTAGAGTACATTTAGAGAAAATGAAATTCAGTATTTCTATAAAGTGAAACTTATTTTTTTTATTAGTTGTTCAAAACATTACAAAGCTCTTGACATATCATATTTCTTACATTAGATTCAAGTTGGTTATGAACTCCCAATTTTACCCCAAATACAGATTGCAGAATCATATCGGTTACACATCCATATTTTTACATAATGCCCTATTAGTAAATGTTGTATTCTGCTACCTTTCCTATCCTCTACTATCCCCCCTCCCCTCCCCTCCCATCTTCTCTCTCTACCCCACCTACTGTAATATAAGAGGTTGTGAGGGGAATGGGAAAATAAACAAGGAGAGAAAGGAATTACAGTGAAACTTATTTCAGAGAATATAATTAATTTTAGAAATTATTTTCAAAATTATAAGATTAGAACTATTTCAAAATTAAATTAATTTACTTACTCAAATTTTAAAATAATGTTATGCACATCCTTTCTACTGCAGACATATAATGGTTTTTAAATGCATAATTTACTCCTCCAAAAATGTATTTTGAATCTTAATTCAATTCACATTTTTTAAATTTTTTTGAAAGCTATGGTATAGACTATCTCAGAATATACAAAGTTTATTTTAGGACCACAATATTACCTTCTAGAATATCATCTTTTTAATCTTGATATTCCATGGAAATATATTTACATGTACTTTGAAATTAATCACGTAAAGACTTTTAACTAATTCTGTGAAGTTTTACTTATATACTGTATATTGGAATTTGGAGTGAATGAGTAATTGAAGAAGATAAAAATCACATCTTTGAATGTTCTATATTGCACTTGATTTAAGGGATCATTATAGAAACAGAACTGTCCCTAACAAAGACTTCAGAACCACTTAGCACAGAAATAGCCATCTGACAAACTAAAGGGGAAGAGCTAGATGACAACAAAAATTCAAAACTTAATACTGAAAAGCAATCACAAATACTGTCTTCTATACAATGCCCTGGCTCTTCTTTACATTTAATCCAATAAAAAATGCTTAAAATGATCTTACAAAGGAGGATGCCAAGGTTGTAAGAGTCAGAGTGAGGAGAGCCAAGAAAAATAATACTCAAAACTCAGAGCTGACATTTCTAAAATGGGATCTAAAGTCAGAAGTAAAATTATGTTCATGAGTTGGAAGTACACAAAAGTCAAATATCAGGATGAATTAAATGGTTGATTAAAAGTGCAGAGATAAGATGACCTTGTAATTGTACCACTTTTGACTTCCACAAAGAAACATTTCATGCTCTAGCCAACTGGCACATGACCATTGTGAAAATCAACTGTAGGAAGCAAGTGAGTAAGACACAAATATAATAAACAAGCCATGGTGATAAGAGTGAAAAATTAAAAACAAAAGAGAATTCGTCCATCCATAGACTGGCAGGATACCTTCTATTTAGGCCCATTTGCACACTTCTGATAAACAACATTTTGGCCAAAGTGTCTTCTGTCTGTCCTTTAAAATCCTTTTATACCTGCCTGCTTTTCCTCTCTGTAATTTAATTGAATTAAAAATAAAATATTTGAGCATCAGTTGTCTGTTTATCCATCTATCTGATGTTGTTCTAAGGGGACAAAGAATACATATCTCAACAAGAAACTGTGTTCCTTCTAGGAAGTTGAAAGAGTGTGGGCAATAATACAAATGGATGTCACAAGGTGAGGAGTGAGATTCTTTACAAGGGCAGTGGAAGGAGAGATTACGTTCAGTTGAAGAGATTTAGAAAAGGCTTTATGAAGCAGGTGACATTTCAGAAACAACCTCAAAACATGTAAGATTTTGGTTAAGTGGAGCAAGGGAAGGGTTATTTTCTAGCGAGCATACAACCTATGAATCTGGTTGAATAATAGATAGGAGCTGGGTGTCAGAAAGGAGTCACCCATATGTGGCCAGGGTTTCACAAGCAGGAGCTAAGAAACTGCCTCAACATCTCTAGTGTCAATTTTATTCATTCCAAAGAGATTTTGATGCACTTTCTAATGCTTTTTAATTTGTTCCCAACAGCTCTCGCATTTGGAAAACTGGAAATCAATCTTATGAAATAATGTTTTATTATTTCTAATAATAACTAGGATGTTTTTTAGGATCACATAAATCGAAATACTTTTCCTTTGTTGGCATCCTTTGGCTATCATTGGTTTAATAAACTTTCTAGAGCTATGCCTCTTTTACAATGTATCTTTTTGCAGTTCTTTCAAAAATTATTTATGCACATCAAGTAAGACATGAAGCCTTTTCTAAATCTTTTCAACTGCATGTAATTTCATGAAGACTTGACAATTTTCCATGTCAGAATTTAATCTTGCATTTCCTTATGTCATATCCTAAATGAAATATACAAATCATGTGTGTGTCCATGTGCTTATATTGACATGTGCTGTGATTTTCCAAGTCTTAAAGTCATGCATTGTGCTAGATTATTGAAATATTTAGATATACATTCTAATTCATTTCCCAATTGAAAATATTTTAAGTCAATTAGAAAGTAAATTACATTTACCAGATATAGCTTCATAGGAGATTTTGGAAAGTTCTCTGCTTATAATTTTCTGAAGTATCTAGAGTGCCTCTCTGACTCTAGAGAGACACAATCTTCTGTCCCTCCTAATATGAATTAGATAATTCCATTGCTCTGTAGATGTTCTGAAGGCTAAAGACTCTTAATGCTAAATTTATTGAGAGAATAAATCCCATTTTAGCTGTCTTGTCTCTGCCCTTTGGGTGAACAGAGACCAAAGAAATAAGAAGACATGTATTTATTCACAAAGGATACCCTCACATAGGAAATGCTATGTATTCTTGGAATCTTCTTTAGTTAATTGAAGAGATTATTTATTGAGGAAATAACTTATTGAGACCTGGGATTAAATACATAGTTGATTTAACATCTCCAGAGTTACTAGCCATGCATGTTGTAAATGCTACAAATCTAGGAAGCGTAACTCACACAATCCTGCTTCAGAATGTGGGCAAATCCAGGGAAGCATCTCTTTCCTTCCTCATCCCAAAATGTTACTCCTGCTGCCAGTTTTTTCACCTGTACCCTCTCATCTGATTTTTTGTCCTTGGCATACAGTTGAGTGCTTTCTCTGCTCTCCTGTATTGCCAAAGCTATTTTGAGCTTTGTGTTCACATTAATTTGAAATACTTGTTGACCTGTTGTTTACCAGATATTGTTAGGGAATAGAGGAGAAACTTTATAGTTTCTTCCTCTTTCCTGTCTTCATTGAAACCAGATTTGAACTTTGTATATGTTGTCTCCCATACTTAGAAGTTAAACTTGAAGACCTGAATCAAACAGCAGATTCTCACTCTGGGAATACATTTTCCTTGATGTTTTTAATTGCTGATTAATTTGGTGAATCACATAAGAGATGCTACAAGGTTTGGTTGCTGTTGCTTTAAAATGAATTAATAGTTTGATGAAAAATTTCAAACTATAACCCCTGTGACATGAATCTAGAATTGTTAATAATATGCTAGAAAATAACATTCTGAATTATACCTTAACATAATGAAGAAAATACAGCTAATGTCCTGAAAAAAAGAGATTTGAGAAGGCAGTTTTGTCATTTTTAGTAATATGGATTTACTAAAATCAACAATTTACTGAAATAATGATATGAAAGTGGCAAATAAAATACACCCATTTCTCTTCCTTTTCATAAAAATGATCAATTGGTCTTGTAACATTTAGAAAATTAAGTAGATGTTTTTGTGATCAGTATACTTTTGGTTTCGTTCTGTTTTCTCTTTCTAAATGAAATCACTTTTTTAAAAGAAAAAAATTAAAATGCCACCTCATGATGGCCATTATGCTTTTTTAACATCAAAATTAAATGGACAATTGTAGAGGTTAACCCCCTTGACTTCTTAATCACTTTTAACATTGACTCCTTCTTCTTGAATAATCTTAAAATCTTAAAATTATTTTCTCTATCATCTCCCAAGATTCTGATAATTTTCTTTAATTCCTACTATACTGATATTCTGTTTAGTATCCTTCAGGTTTTATTTTTCTTCTTATGATCCCAGTTAACTTTGTCCTGGAACATTTTAGTCAATCCTATAACTTCAACTACTGTCTGTTCAGCAATGAGCTTCAAATCTTTGTTTGCCTATCAGATCTCTCTCGAGCTACAGTCAATATGTCCATATACTTTATACATTATCCATCTCTAAATCAATAGATTTCCAGGTACACTCAGAATTTTTCCTATCTTATTTCTGAACCTAACCCTTCAACACACTATAATATGGTCACCTTCTACCCAAAAGGCTGAGTCAGAACCTGGGCAGTCAACTTGAACATTTCTATCTTTTCCAACCCACATTCAAACTTTGACCCAGTCCTATTGATCCAACCTCTTTAAGTATCTCTCATACCAACCCTGCTCTCTCTGCTCTTACCACTACTATTTCAATTCAGGCATTTATCATTTTTACGTGAAGTACACAGTAAACTCCTAACAGATCCCCTAAGTTCATTTTGAAAATTATCTATCCACTAACCACACTGATCATAAATCTTTTATTTTCAACACAGTGACTGCAAAGAAATCATATAACAATTTCATCTAAGAGTTGGGAGGGTATGGTAAAAGGAGGGTGACATCTTTAATTAAATAAATCATTCACCATAGAGTAACTGGGAAAATATTATCGACGAAATCATAATTGTTTTTTAATGTTTATTTAGAATTGTCAAAATCTTTTAAAGGAGGCCATATTCTTTTTGTGAATATTGAACAAGAGTATGTGGTGTAAAGAAAGAAAGAGGAAAGGAAAAAGAAAAGCTAAGAAACAATTCTGAATAAAATCCAGTGGGTTCACGTTATCCTTAGAATAAAGAGTCATTATGGCCCCAGTTTGTCTGCCACAGCATCTCATCAATGATTACTAAACAGAAATGCTATATAGAATGAAAAGTGAGAAACTGCTATATGAAATCTTAATGACTTTTCACATGCTTTGAACACACTTGAAATACCAATTATACCCCCCCCATGAAGACACTGCAAACACACACACACACACACACCCTCTGATTCCTATTTTCTTTTCCTTCAAACAAAGAAACTCTTACAGTTGCCTTACAAAATCTTCTTTGCCAAAGTCAATTTTGAAGCTAAATAAAATGCCTCTAGCCTTTGTTTGCAATTTTATACGTTGTGTGAATACCTCTATTATATTACTTATCACAGTGTAAAGAAATGCATGGTTTGTGCATCTCTATTTCCAATGTACAATGAACTTCCTGGGGATAAAAATCAATTTTTTTATCTTAGTAACCCCAACATCAAGCCTGACATGTGAATAAATGTTTTCTAAAAACTTGAGGACTTTTAAAAAAGTTTAGTAAATAAGAGGCAAAAACAAATTCCTTAATTCCTTACCTTAGACAAATAAGCTTAGATTTGTTCCTGATGAATTTACAATTAAAAAATACCAAGAACTTTGAAGAATTACAATAATGATATATTGATGACCACTCTGAAAATCTGCTTTAAAATGTCTGTTTGTCTGCTTTCCTTATCTATCTTCTATTATGCTAAAGAACTGCACAGGGAGCTGAAGAAATGAAAACAGCCTTTATTTAATGCTCACATGCTTTGCACATACTGAAAACCATCCAGTCTGAAAACCAGTCTTTGCACATATAGTAATTGTGTGACAGATGGTCTCTGGCTTGTCACACAATTACTATATACACAGTATAGAACTAGAATCCAAAGTAAGCTAATAGATCTCAGCCAACTACACAATCAGGGAAAGACTCCCCATCAGGTCTTCTGATGAATGCTTTCTATCCTTGATCAGCTCCTGGGCACTGTGGGGCACTAGGATCCAACAGGCTGTCAATCAGGGCGCATGGTCCAGTCTTCAGTCTTTTGTCAACCCCTCCCTCTACAGCATTCTTAAAATTACTTCCTTGACTCCACTCAACTCATTAGTTCTTCATTTACTTTTTATTTCACCTATTTTAAAGAAATTTATTTATATATTCTTTCAAAAAATATAACTCTATGCCTGGTGTGTGGGAGATTCAAATTGAGAACAAGTGATATCCTTGTCCCTATGAATTTTTTATCTTTTGGGGGTGGGATAAGCATTTTTCAAAAACTCACTTAAATCTGCACAATGCTGTTGTGGCTGAGTCAGAGAAAGAGGCTGGCAGGATCAGGAGGGCGGCACAGGAGCTGTTAAGGCAGGGGCATCAGCGGAGCGGCTGGGCCCAGGCCTTGAGTCTGCCAGTGCCCTGTGGATGCGAATCACTGCCGCACAAGCACCAGAGGCAGAGCAATTGATGGGCCAGTCAGGCATGAGCGCTCAGGATGAGGCCTCTGCAGGGCGCTCCTGGCCTGTCAGCTTCTGCTGCACTGCTGCTGCCCAGGGCCCAGGCAGAGGAGCATCAACACATGTTCCCAGCAGAGGCTCCAGGCTCCATCTGGTAGTCTTTTAGGCCACTTCTGACCTTAAAGTCTCCAGTTTCCCAGTGGAAGGCCTGGCCCCAAAACAATCTCTTGCATTTGGTCTAAAGTTGATCGGTGGTTTAATTGCATTTTCACATTCAAGATTGGATGTTAAGGATTCTAGGAGTGGCTTTCACTTAGGACTGGATGGTTTTCAGAATGGTGAACTGGAGCAAGGCAGGAAAGTCAGTTTCAAGATACAGAAGTAGTTGTCTTATGGATGAAAACTGCTGGACCCTTCCAAAATTGCCTCGAAACATATAAGTACTTTTCACTTCTAATCTGTGTGGGGTCAAAAAAAGTAACAGTCATTACCATGAAGCTCCAGGAGAAACATTTCAAGGAGTTGAAATGGAATTTAGTGGTCTAGATATTAAATTTAAAGATGATGTGATGCCAGCCAGTTACTGTGAAATTGATTTTGATAAAGAAAAGAGATGCCTTTGTTTATGCTATCAAAATTCACTACTGGTACCAGATGTACATAGTTGATTTAGCAATATGGGGTATTATTGGTGAAGCAGATGAAAATGTAGAAGTTTGTTATCTTTGGACCTACAAAAAGCTTGAAATAGATTTTAATGGAAATTTAATTGTTGGAGGAAATGTGAAACTGTTCCCAATACCAAAATACAGATGTCATATTTGGTAAAATGGAAAAATTCAGATGTAAAATTTGAAGAACGATTGCACAAATATCTTGTGATCCATCCTTTTTTCAACAGGGGATTCATTGGTTTTTAATTTTCAACTCTTTCAGGATGGTGATCTTCTTGATAGGCTTAGTTTCAATGATTTTAATGAGAACTTAAGGAAAGATTATGTCTGGTTCAGTAATGAAGAAATGGCTGACATGGATAGACTTAGGAGATGGATATGGATAGAAACAGGTGCATGGAGATGTATTTAGATCATCAAGACACCAGCTAATATTTTCCTCTCTACTTGGTTCTGGATTTCAGATATTTCCTGTGTTTCTCATTGTTATTATTATTGCAATGATAGAAGATTTATATATTTTTCTATGCTGCTACATCACCAATGAATGATTATTTTGGAGGAAGTCTGTATGCTAGACAAGGAGAAAGGATATGGATAAAACAGATGTTCACTGGGGCATTCCTTATCCCAGCTTCAGTGTATTGCAGGCCTTCTTCAATTTTATATTTATTTATTACCATGCTTCAAGAGCCATTCCTTTTGGAACAAAAATCTAAATCTTATTGGTATAATACTTGGCTGAAATTTGTTAGGTCAGCCCAACTTCCTTTGTTGTGCCAATGCTGTGCCTTGTCCTATACTGGAGAAAAAATATTTTATGTAGCTTGCAGTTATTGTTTGCCTGGGAAGTATTTTACCTTTTGGCTCTATCTTTATTGAAATGTATTTCATTTTCACATCTATTATGTCTATGACTTCATAATGCTGGTTCTGGCCATCCTTTGCATTGTTACCATCTATGTGATATTGTGTGCACATACTTCTTGCTAAATGGGATTATAGGTGGCAGTGGACAAGTTTTCTCTCTGCTGAATCAACTTCAATCCCTGTTTACACGTATTCGTTTTACTTTTTTTTGAAACAAAGATGTATGGCTTACTTCAAACATTTTACTTTGGATACATAGTGGTATTTAGCACAGCCTTGGGGTAATGTGTGGAGCACTTGTTTACATGGGAACAAGGGCCTTTGTCCAAAAAAAAAAATCTATACTAATGTGAAAATTGATTAGAGGCACAAGAAAACCTGGAACTTTGGATCAATTTCTCTTTTATATGGGTAGCAGTCAGTGCTGTTTTCATCTAAACCCTGAAAGGAACTCAGAAAGGGAAATGGCCTTCCTGATAATGGGTGGCTCGTCCATGATCTCCACAAGTCAACAAAAGCACTCCTAATAGAACGAAAACCTCAGGCAGGACCACATGGTGGTCATATCCAAAACTATGTGGAGACTGACTCTGAGGCAACAGAAATTACTGAGCCAACCTTTTTCTTACCAGGCATTACCTACCCCAGGTTTGCCCAGAACAAGGGGAAATGGCCATTTAGCGAGCAACCTCTTTACCAACATGGACTGTGACTCTCCAGTAATCTTCCCACCCCTGAGACAAAAGTACAAAAGTGATTGAAGATGCTCAATCACCAAGCTGCCTCACTTCTTGCCCCTGTCCTGACTCACATCGTGGAGTCATTGAATAAAAGACAGAATCTTCTAAGGGTCACTGCTCCATGTTTCTTTCTGAAATGCTTCTGTGTGGCTGTGGAGCCACCAGAAATCTAGGTAAACTGACTCTGACCGCAGGTGACAGCCTGGTGAACTTCAATTGGTGGACATTAGCATCATGATCTTGTTTTTAATGTTATTTGCCTCAGGTCCCAATATCTACTTTAAAATTCAGAACTTTTTTCAGCATCACAGATTACTCTGAACAGGTCTCTACATCCAGCTGCCATTTTGCAAGAGATATGGAAGAAAGAGAAAAAAAGATGTGTACCATATTCTAAATATGAATTAGCAAAATCCAGATGTGAGGACGTCCATGGATCTCAGGGCCTGCCACTATAACAAAGAGACCAAGGAAAAGACACACAGGGCGGAGAACCTGAAAACCAAGAACTGCACAAAGACATACCAAGTGGTGCATGGGGTGTCTGTCTTAGCCCTTGAGCTTGTGTGCCCTGGTGCTGGTTACTTTCGGAGGAAGGAGGGACTAGGGCTAGGATGCAGCCATGTGGGATGCTGACAAGGTGCTGTTCTTGACTTGGTTCTAGGGTGTTCCACATAATTTTTCACTAAGTTACACTTTTTTTTTTCTGTGGTCCCCTCCCCTGCTTTGTACTTTCATTGCCTTCCATTACTGTGACAAATATATGAGGTAATCAGCTTTAAAAGACACAGGTATGTTCTGGCTGACTTTTGCAGGCTTCACTCCGTGGTTGGTTGCCCTGTTGTTCTTGGACCTGGGGTGAAACCACATATCACCCTGGCAGTGCATGGTGGCAAGTGACTCACTTAATGGTGGCTGGGAAGCAGAGAGTGGGAAATTAAAGAGACCAGGATTCCTCAGTCCCATGAAAGGAGGCCCTTAACAGGAAGCTCCCCACTAGCCTCCCCCTTAAAGATCCCACTTCCTCCCAATAGCACCTGTGGCTGTGATCAAAGCTTTCTCACCTGGGCCTGTAGGGATCATTCCAGATTCAAACTTTAGTAGTGGCAGTGCTTCATTTAAAAAGGAAAGGATTGGAAGTATACCCTCCACTGGTCTTTTCCTACAGATAGAAATCTAGAAATGGAGAAGCCAAGAGCCCACTGGGGTCATCCCAGGCACCAGGAGAGGCCACAGCTTGACCAGGGAGGCCAGAGCAATGGAGGCATGGAGTGGAGGCCAGGTTCTGGATGCACTGGAAGTAAGAACCAGCACAGCTGCTGACTACTGAATGGAGCATAAAGAAAGAGAAGATGGCACCGGGGTGGAGCTCAGGGGCACAGTACTTGCCTGGCATATGTGAGGCCCTGGGTTCTATCCCTTGCAGAACAAGAGAATTTTTTTGAAGAAATAAATAGGAGACACAAGATCAGGCCTCTGTTTCTCCTTCCTTTGTTGCACAACCAGACAATACAAAACTCTTTCAGCCTAGGATGTTATTGGTCACCACTGGGGAAAAACAGAAAAGTGCAGGGAGATGTCAGAGAAATCTGCTTTGCAGCAATAACAGCCCCAGTTCCCCTGGCCTTCATTCTTGTCCCTGACAGGGGACTGTAACTTTGTTTCTGTTATCCCATTAGCTGAGGATGCCTGGCCAGGGCCCAGCAGGCAGCATTTACCTGGTCCAGGGAAACTGTCAGTCTAGACCCCAGAAGAGTCCTGGTTCCCCTGTGTCACCAGATCACCCACTGGGAAGGTGCTCTTGGAAGGAAGGCTGTCTGAAGCTTCAGTTGTTACAGGGTGGGGACTGGGGAGTCTGTAGCCACCTGCCCTGGGAGTGAGAGAACTGATCCCAGTGACAAATGCAGATGCCTCCTCCCCCAACTCACATGTTAGTTGATTGGTGAGACCAGAAATCTGCTGCTTTGGGAAAAGGGGGAAAGCGAAAAAGTTTGCTTTAAGAAACTGCTGATTCCCAGTTATCTTATTTGTTAAGAAAAGGGGATTTACTTTTCCATGTACTTCTGCATTTAAATCTACACTCAGAGCCAAAGAAAAGAGTAGCTCAGATAGGGATCTACACCTTGCCTTGACCTTTATCCCAAAAGACTTGCCCCTGAAGTAGAAAATCTCCTGTTAAAGTTAATTTTGCATGAGTCCATGAAGACTAATCCAATAATATTTCTGAAGCATCCTTAGCATCAATATGTAGCCTGTGCTTCATGACGCTTTCCTTACACAATCTCTCTTACTTGCAGGTCACCTGGCAGAATTCCTTATCTTTATTCACCAGATCCACATTTTAGAGTTGTAGTTAGTTTTGCATTCACTCACACAACCATTTATACTGTAACCACTATTTATTTGCCAACTACTTTTCACAGTAGCTTATGATACATCAATAAACAAGGAAAATAGTCACCTGCCTTGTGGGTGCCATTCTGATGAAGAGAAGCAGACAACAAATACAATAAATAATCCAGTAATTCAGTAAAAGTAGATCTATGGGGGTGCAGAGTATCACAAGGGATCTGATGCAGGGGAAGGGACTTACTGTATCATCTTTACATCTTATCATAGGAACACAATCTCCAGAACCTGTCTTATATGTCTGGTGAAGAGCAACCTTGACTTTAATTTCATTTAACAGTGTGCCAAAATATATTAGATGAGAATACCAAAAGCCTAGAGAAAATACAGAAGTATTACTGAGCCTATGGAAAATGAAATGAGAGTGCCTAGGATTCTCAGAAGTTATTTATTAATAAATAACTTTTTAATCATGTTTTGTTTACAAAACTTCAGAGAATATGGAAAATATTTTAAATTTGTCGCTGATATATAAAATGTAAAAATTCTATGTATTTAGAGAGTACCATGTGATGATTTGATACACCAAATAAGGTACAATGTTTATATCAGGTTAAAGACACCCACCTCCTTAAACATTTCCCCTTTTTATATGGTGAAAACATGTGGGATCTTTTCTTCCACCTTGTTGAAATATACCATATCTAAATGTTATCAATACTCACCACTTTACTGTGCAATAGCATTCCAGAAAATGTATGCTATTGGTTTTCATTTATTTATTTATTTGCCAATGAGCCTTAATTTTAATTATTTATTTAAATGTGGTTCTGAGTTTATCAATTAAGTCTAAATCCTCAGAGAACTGAGAAGAGTTCTCTTATTTTGACTTTCCAAAAGTATAAGTATGTTAATATATACCTATATTTGTTTCAAAAATATGGAAATGCGTATCTCCTTAACAGATATTAAATTCAGCACAATGGCCTATGGTCAGAGAAATGAAGGAGGTTCTCATTCTCTATTTTTTGTTTGTATGTTGACATTGAGGACTTTACATGTGTATACTTAAAATCTGATTAAAATGAGAGATATGCAGTGATATTTTATAAACTAACCAGTGCACACTATGATAGTTAACACCCAGTAAGCTAAATAGTAAGTACTAGTTTTCCCCTCCAAACTCATGAAAGAGTAGAGTTTGAAACCTAGTTTGAATATCCAACTAATTACCTGGGGATTGCCATTAGGAAAAATTCAGACTTCCTTCCCTCTATCAATGTCAAGAAGAAAGCACTTTTTCCTCATTCTACCCACCAGGTATTGGTCTAATGCATCTTCCATGGCATCTCACACAATGGTCCAACCCAACCCCAGCCAGGCTCTCCACCATCCCCAAGTCTTCACCTGTGGTGTCCTCATGCAGGCCAATGTCAAAAGCCAGCTTATCAGTTAGAGACCACCAGATGCAGAGGCAGCACAGATACTAAATCACAGAACCAGAAGTGATTGCTCAATATTTACAGTCATGGTGGAGTCCTGTTCTGACAACTGATTTGATACGTGTCTCTCTCTCTGCTGCTTAGCCTTTTTCTAAAAATCTGGGTCCCTCTTAACAAAGCCCAGGTCTTTATTGGCTGAGGCAGAACAGCCTTAGCATAGCATTCATTAGGAGCAATATTTAAAGGAAATGTGTAATTTTTCCCTCATAAAAGACTAAGGAAATTTGCTGTGTCACAACAAGACAAATAACTGAATGTGTTTCTACATCTCTCACTTCATGTGATATATTCATGATCCCCAGCTAGAGCACAGTGTGATCTGACAGTGACAACCGGATCCCAAGCAGAAATTGAAAAACTATTCAATTTTATGTTCTACTTCTGTTTTCCCTTCATTTTTTTAACTCTCCGAAATCCATCCAGAATTACTTGGTTTTAGTGTGCAGGATGTTGTTTTACTAAAATGAAGTTTGATTGTGCATGTGTTTCCCTAGGAGGAATTGGTTTCTCTCCAGACTATCATTGCCTCCAACCCCTAGGTTTTCCTAACCATATGGTCATGAAGTTTTGGGTCATTTTTCAGACCAACTCTCAGCACCTTGCTAAGTGCTATAAGGAAGAGGACACAAAATGAATGTGGTATGAGCTTGCAGTACACCACCATCTGCAAAAAGCACACTCACAGCCAGTAATAACAGGACCATGAAGAGGACACAGTGTTCTGGGGATTAGGAAAGGCCAGGCCCCTCTCCGAGAGCTCTGAACAATTAAGGCAAAGTCTAGAACATTCCCATCATGGAACAGGGCCTTCCAGCTAAATGGCAGCCAGTGAGTATGTGAAGGCAGGAGATGAACTGATTGGGGGGAAGTCAGCACCATAGGGATATGTCATCTATGTGAGCTGGAGAATTTGCCACCGACTATGAAGCACTGGCTCTCATGGTTATAGGAGAAGCTTCAAGGGTCTCCAAGCCTGTACTGAGTAAGCACAGAACTGTGTGTCTGACCTGGAGACAGGCAACCCACAGGGATCCCTGAAGTTCACAGGTTTCAGATCTAAACTGTGTTAAATGTCTGTTTTTCTCATGTGGGGGCAGGCCCCAAATTCCTTAATAAGACACCTAAAGCACAAGAATCAAAAAATGGGATGAATTCAACCTAAAAAGTTTTTTTTTCTCAGCAAGAGAAATAATATGTGAGGAGAATAGGGAGCCTACATCCTGGAAACAAATTTTTACCCCTCACATCAGATAGAGCTCTAATCTCTAGAGTATAGGAAGAACTCAAACATTTAAAACAACAACAAAAATTAAATTAACCAATCAACAAATGGGCCAAGGACCTGAAAAGATACTTCTGAGAAGAGGATATACAATCAATCAACAAATACATGAAAAATGCTCATTATCTCTAGCAAATAGAAAAATGCAAATCAAAACTACTCTAAGATACCATCTCATTTCAATAAGAATAACAGCCATTATGAAGTCAAGCAACAATAAGTGCTGGGGAGGATGTGGGAAAAAAGGTACACTCATGCATTGCTGGTGGAACTGCAAATTGGTGCAGCCAATTTGGAAAGCAGTATGGAGATTCCTTGGAAAGCTGGGAATGGAAACACCATTTGACCAAGCTATTCCCCTTCTCGGACTATAGCCAAAAGACCTAAAAAGAGAATACTACAGGGACACAGCCACAATGTTTATAGCAGCACAATTCACAGTAGCTAGACTGTGGAACCAAACTAGATGCCCTTCAATAGATGAATGGATAAAAAAATGTGGCATTTATACACAATGGAATATTACTCAGCACTAAAAATAACAATATCATGGCATTTACAGGGAAATAGTTGGCATTAGAGCAGATTATGCTAAGTGAAGTTAGCCAATCCCTAAAAAACAAATGCCGAATGTCTTCTCTGATATAAGGGATGTGACTCAAAATGGGATAGGGAGAAAGAGCATTGAGAAGAAGGTTACCACTAAATAGGAAAGAGAGGTGGAAGGGAAAAAGAGGGAGAAGGGGAATTGCACGGAAGATGGAAGGAGACCCTCATCATTATACAGAATACATGTATGATGTTGTGAGGAGAAAAAAAAAAGGAAGTATATCACATTAGATGGGGTAGAGAGATTTCAGGGGAGGGGGGAAGGGGGGATAGGAAGGGCAGAAGAATAAAATAGACATTATTGCTGTATGTATATATAGGTGAGTGTATGACAAATGTGAGTCTGCAACCTGTACAATCAGAAAAATGAGAAATTATACCCCATTTGATTCAAATGTACGAATTGTCAAGAGAATTGTACTGTCATGTGTAACTAATAAAACAATGTCTGTTTTTATTACAGAAAAAGTAACTTTATATTGCTCTGACTTCCCAGACAAAAACAAGGTGGTGCCTGATGAAATCGTCTGTGAATTTCCTTAACAATATTACAGTCCTCAGCACTGCAGTTATTAACAGACATACCGTCTTCTAAGTTTCACAGTAACATTGAGGTAGATATAGATGCTATGATTATCCTACAAACTTCATTGAGTGCCATGGCAAGGACTTGGCCTATTCACTCTGCACTCCACACCTAGTGTAGTGCCTAGCACACAGACGTTGATCAAGCAAAGTGGTTAAAGGACCCAAAGAAATTTTCAGACACAATTAAGTTTAAAAAAACCAGAAAAGTATCCCAGGTTGTGTGGTGGCAAAAGTGTGCCTGAATCTAGAAGTCAGCACCAACATGCAGAGTAGACTCAAATCTAAGACACCATTAACACCGAAATGCAACAAGTAACCTCAGCTTAGCCACCACCCAGTGTGCAGGAGATAGTAGCTGGCTCAACAGACACCAGTGACCAGATAGCTGTCAGGTCCATAGTGAACTGGGATTCTTTTTCAGTTTTAACTAATTTGTGCTTGGGGATAAATTTTAATGGAATTCATATTAAAATCCCAAAGACAATTCTTCACAGAACTAGAAAAAGCAACCATGAAATTCATGTGGAAAAATAAGATTCAGAATAGCCAAAGCAATACTTAGCAAGAAGAGTGAAGTAAGACACACCATAATAGTATAGCTTAAACTGTACTACAGAGCCACGGTAACAAAAAACAGCATTGCATTGGCACCAAAACAACACAGAGACCAATGAACGGTACAGAACAGAAGACACAGAGACAAACTCACAAAATACCATTATATCATACTAGACAAAGGCACCAAAAACATACATTAAATTTAAAGAGTCTATTCAACAAGTGGTGCAGGGAAAATTGTAAAGCCACATAAAACAAAAAAGAAAGTAAAGCCCTCTCTCTCACTCTTGACAAAACTCAATTGAAAATGAATCAAAATTTAGGCACTAGAACAGACTACCTGTGCCTAATAGAAGAAAAAGTAGGCCCACATATTGACTATGACAGCCTAAGACCTGACTTCCTTAAGGAGACTCCTACATTCCAAGAAGTAAATTCTATAATTAATAAACAGGATAGATTCAAACTAAAAAGTATATTCTCAGCAAAGGACACAATCAATAATGTGAAAAGAGAGCCTACAGAATGGGAGAAAATCTTCCCCACATGCACCTCAGAGCATTAATCCCTAGGATATATGCAGAACTCACAAAACTTAACACCAAAAAAACGCCAGGGTTGTGGCTCAGTGGTAGAGCACTTGCCTAGTATGTGTGAGGAACCGGGTTTAATTCTCAGTACCGCATATAAACAAAATAAAATAAACAGTCCATTAACAACTTAAAAAAATCTTTAAAACGGATTTTATAATTTAAACAACCAATAAGTGAAAATTAATAAAATCATATTTAATAACACTCAAATCAACATCAAATGAATGGAAAGTAAAAGGGCTTTTAAGAGTGGGTATACTCTCTCCCACTTTTCTGCCAAATGATGACTCAACTATTGGGACAGACTTTTTCTGGCTTCTTACCTCCAGAACTGTGGGAAATAATTTTCTATTCTTTATAAATCTCATAATTTTCACTATTGGAAATTAAAATTAACAAATTTCAATATTTAGACTAATTATCTAAAATATAACAATACCTTTGAAACCGCAGTTCGAAGACGAAGCTCCATGGCTTCTGCTGGCAGGTAGGGCGCTGCCCGCGAGGGGCAGGGAGGCCTCGGCAGCAGAGAGGAGTCCTAGCTCTTCATGGCGGGCCATTCCACGCAGGGCTGCAGCAGACCCCAGCAGATCCTCAACCATTTCTTCTTTCGGCAGTCTCTACGAAGTAGAGGAACCATCTCCGGGAAACAAAGCAGGCTGGAACTTCCTCGGGACTCCGGCGAGGCTCCGGCGAGGCTCCGGCGAGGCTCCGGCGAGGCGAGGCTCCGGCGAGGCTCCGGCGAGGCGAGGCTCCGGCGAGGCTCCAGCGAGGCTCCAGCGAGGCTCCAGCGAGGCGAGGCTCCGGCGAGGCTCCGGCGAGGCGAGGCTCCGGAGAGGCGAGGCTCCGGAGAGGCGAGGCTCCGGAGAGGCGAGGCTCCGGCCAGGCGACGCGAGGCTCCGGCCAGGCGACGCGAGGCTCCGGCCAGGCGACGCGAGGCTCCGGCCAGGCGACGCGAGGCTCCGGCCAGGCGACGCGAGGCTCCGGCCAGGCGACGCGAGGCTCCGGCCAGGCGACGCGAGGCTCCGGCCAGGCGACGCGAGGCTCCGGCGAGGCGACGCGAGGCGACGCGAGGCTCCGGCGAGGCGACGCGAGGCTCCGGCGAGGCGACGCGAGGCTCCGGCGAGGCGAGGCTCCGGCGAGGCGAGGCTCCGGCGAGGCGAGGCTCCGGCGAGGCGAGGCTCCGGCGAGGCGAGGCTCCGAAGAAGCAATCTGGATGGCCTGGCAGCTTCTCTTCGCAGAACAGCCTCCAAGGGGTTTATATAGCACTTGGTCCAATGCTATTGGTCCAAACTTATGCTAATTAGGACTTGAAGGAAGTACCACTGCTATTGGTCCAAACTTATGCTAATTAGGACTTGAAAAAAGTACCAATGCTATTGGTCCAAAGTTATGCTGATTGGGTCGGACACATACTAATGCCATTGGTCAGTCTCTTTTTAATATTCATAGTAGATTCATTCATAGAATCAGCCCCAAATTCCCACGCTGACAATGAATGAATGGCCTGGGAAGCGATCAATGGCAAAGCCGCAAAGTGCTTGCCTCTCATTCCCAAAGCCTTGGGTTGGATCCCTGTTCCAAAAAGAAAAATGAAAAACAAATTACAGATAAATCAACATCAGCAAAAAGGAAATAAACAAACTATCAATACATAAATCTTATTCAAAAACATACCTGCTCTAAATTCTGCAGATCTCTGTCAAGTGTCGCCTTACCCTTTACCTCTTCAAAGCAATTTTTCCCAAAACTTGAGAGTCATGGACCATGTCTTAGTTATCTCTCTTTCGCACCTATGCCAGAGGCGATGTGGATGTGTGGGATGTAATCCTGCTGAGGATCAAGGTCTGATTTGGGGTCAGCTTGGGAAGCATTGCTGGTGATATCAAATAATAGCTATTTATTAAAATTCAAATTCATGCATGAAAAAAATGATATAGAACAAAAATATGGTATGATTAAAGGTCAACAAGAAGCAAATAGGGCTGAGGTTGTGACTCAGTGATAGAACCTTTGTCTCCCACGTGTGAGGCACTGGGTTTGACTCTCAGTACCTTCTATGAACAAATGAATAAAATAAAGGTCCAGAGATACCCACCGGAGCTCAGGCCCTTCCCAGATGCACTGGAGCTGCAGTGGGATGGTCAGGCCCAGCCCAGAATGCTTCTACTCACCTGCAGACACCAACCAGAGCTCATGTACAGTCCAGATCTGCCCCCGCTGACCTGGGCAGGAGGCCAGACACAGGGTAGGCCAGTGTCCATCCCTCAACTGGGAGACCTGCACCGAGCTCAAGTCTGGCCCAGGACCACGTCCCCACACTGGAAGACACCTGTTGGAACTCAGGCTCTGCCCAGATCAGCCTCACAAACCTGTATGGAGCCCAGGAAAGGGTAGGTCCAGGTCCATCCCAACACTGGCTGACCCCCCCCCAGAGCTGAGCCTTGGGCCGTGACTGCCTCTGCCCACCAGCAGACCACTGCAGGAGCTCAGATCCAGTCCAGAGTCACCATGAGGACCTGTGAGGACAAAACCAGTGTCCAGGGTTGCCCTGTCCTTCCAGTCATCAAGAGGCTTGCATTGGAATTCAGGCTCTGCCCAGGACCTACTCTGCCCACTGACAGACAGCTGCAGAACTTCAGCCCCAACCAAGATCAGCCTCACTGACAGGCACGGGAGCATAGTCCAAGGTAGACCTGGTACCAGCTGAAATAAGCAGGCCCCAAGAAGAGCTCAGGCCAGACACGGGACCACCTCCGATCAACAAGTTGAGCTCAAATTTGGCCAAGATTGGCCCGGCTGACCTGCTTGAAGGCAGAGGCAAAGATAGGCCCAATGTCATCTCGCCACATGCAAAACCCCACCAGACCTCCAGCTCTACCCAGATCCAACTCCATGATATGGCAGGAGATGAAGTCCTAGCCCAGGGTAGCCCAAGGCAATCCAGTAACCATGAGACTAGCAGTCTCTACCCAAAGGCCTACCCTACCAAAAGTCATTTTGGCAGCCACCCAGATCAGCCTTGCTGACAGGTGCAGGAACTTGGCCCAAGGTAGGCCTGGATCCAACTGCCGCAAGCAGGCTCTGAGCAGAGATCAGGCCAGAAACAAGACAGTCTCTGCCCAAAGGCCCACCTGTGCCAGAGCTCATCTGTGCCCCAATCCACCTTGCTGATCCACTGAGAAGTCCTGACAGGGTAGATCCTGTTCCCTCCTGCCTGCCAAGGTCTCGGCTTGGCACCAGAATCACGAGCCACCACACACCTTTGTAGGTTCAAACAGCGATTCTTTATTCCCGATCTCACACTGCCTCCACACCGGTACAGGGGCAATCCCCATCTTCCGCACAATTCAAGTCCTAAATACTTTCTCTCCAGGAGAACTCAGCGGGAACTCAGGCAGCAGGCACGCCCTACCCTCAGCAGGAATAATCTTCAACCTCCAACTTCCCTAAAACTCCTATTGTCACGCCCTAAACCCAAGGACAGGGATACTTCCTGCAAAATACACCCTAATCTTGAATCCACCCTGGTGATTGAGCAGGGTCACCTTTCTCAAACACACAAGCAAGGTCCCAGCAAATTTCCAAGGCAAGTCCATTTAACATGGGGTACGCTGGCAAGGATTTCGATGCGTCATTCCTACTTGGTAATGGCCCTCAGCACCTGCCAACAGCTGACACCCTGCTGTATCTTAGCATTCAACCAGTTAACCCTTGCAGATGTGCACAGGAGCCCTGGCACAGGGTAACACTGGGAACATATGGCCATCACCAGACCTCCACCTCTGCTCAGGCTTGGTCCAGGACCGACTCTGCCCACAGGCAAAACACTCTCCAGAGCTCATTCCCAGCCCAGGTCTAGCTGGAGCATCTGCACCAGAGCCAGGGAAAGGTTAGGAATGTTCCATTCCTCTACTTTCTGAGCCCTGCTGGAGCTCAGGCTTGGCCCAGGACCACCTCTACCCTCATGCAGTCCCCTGCTGCTCATAAATAGCCCATATTTTCCTTTCTGACCTGCACAAGAGCCCAGGCAAGGGGAGGCTGAGCTCCATCCTGACAGCTGCAGACCCCCACCAAGCTCCAGCTCTGGCCAGATCCAACTCGACAACATGGTAGGAGACAGAGGTAGAGCCTAGGGTAGCCCAAGTCCATCAAGTCACCTTCAGACTGGTACCTGAGCTCAGGCTCCTCCCAGAAATGACTGTCCACTGTCAGACAGTCACCAAAGTTCAGCCCCAGTCCAGATGTCCCTCTGACAGGCAAGCAAGCCTGCCCCAAGTTAGGCCTTAAACCAACTGCCACAAGCAGGCCCCAAGCAGCCCTAAGGCCAGACACAGGACCGTCTCTGCCCACAGGCAGAGCTCAAACATGGCCAAGATTGGCCTTGCTGACCTGCGCAGGATCCTGTGCAAGGGAGGCCCAGTTCCATCCCGCCACTTGCAGAATCCCACCAGAGCTCCAGCTCTAACCAGATCCAACTCAGTGTCCTGGCAGGACACAAAGCCAGAGCCCAGGGTAGCCCAAGTCGATCCAGTCATCATGAGACTGGCACCAAAGCTCAGGCTCTGCTCATGAATGACTCTACCCACTGACAATCAATCACCCAAGTTCAACCCCACCCAGATCAGCAGTGCTGACAGATGTGGGAGCCTAGTCCAAGGTAGGCCTGGGATCAACTGCCACAAGTAGGCCCGTGGTAGAGCTCAGGCCACAAGCTCTACAGCCTCACCCCAAAGGCAGACACTTTCTGGACTCTGGTTCTTCTCCGATCAGCCTAGTCCACCTACTTGGGAGCCTACACATGGATAGACATAGTGCCATCCCACCAGTGTCTGACCCCCGCTGGAGCTTAGACTCGGCCCAATACCACCTCTATCTATGGTCAGATGCACACCAGACTCAGGCCCGGGCCAGGACTGCCTCTGCTCACTTGCTGACTCCTGCTGGAGCTTGGGCTCAGCGCACACTATCCTAGTGCACCTGTGGGAGTCCAGTAGTAGGCCTGAATTCATTTCTCCACTGCTAGATAGCAGGTGGAGCTTAGGCTTGGCTCAGGATTGCCTCTCCAACCTGCACGGGAACCTTGGCAAGTGTAGGACTGGTTCCATCCCACCACCTGCACACCTCACCTGGACCTCAAGCTCTGCCCAGGAGCCAGGCCCCAGGGAAAGCCCTGGTTCTACCTGCCACCACCTGACATCTGTGGTTCTTAGGCTCAGCCCAGGACTTCCTCCACTCATTGCCACACATCTTTGGGAGCTCAGGATCACCCCAGATCTGTGAGGACGACCTGCAGTGGAAGCCTGGGCACAGAATGGCCACAGGTCCATTCCCCCACCAGCCAACCACTGCAGGAGCTTATGCCTAGATCTGATCTGCCTGGCCAAACTCTCCTGAGCTCATGCTCCAGGTAAGCCTAGGACCATCCCACCACTGGATGACGTCTTCTGGAGCTCAGGCTCTGTCTAGATCAGCCTATTGCAACCGCATGGGTGTCCTTACCTAGGGTAGGCCTGAGTCCAGCAGACCCTCACCAGATTTGAGGCTCATCCCAGGACTATCTCAGTCCACTGGCAGACACTTCCAGAACTCAGGCAGGGCCCAGGACTGTATGCACCCATCAGTAGACTCCCAATGGAGCTCAGGTAAGGCCAGATCCTCCTCATGGATCTGCATGGCTGCCAGAACCCTAATTAGGTATGGATCAATCCCACTAGGGGAAACCCCCCAGGAGCTGATGAATAAATAAATAGCCAAAACAATAAATAAATAAAGGAAGGAAGGAAAAAGAAAGAAAACTAGTTCATTCATATTCTTGGTTTTATTCACATTTACTTTCAGTAGGACATCATGGATTGACTCTATTCTTCAATGCAAGACACTTACTTATATTACCTAAGCCTGATTTGGGTGACCCAAATGTTATCCATGTAAAAATTAAACATAATTGTAAAATATTGAAGATTTCTTCCCTGACTTTCACCAATATCAATCATATTCACCAGAATACCCCATCTGAAAAATTTGATTTCACATTTGAAATTTGGAAATAGAACCAGAATTCCCAAGCTGGCAAAGGGCTCTCTACATGAGGCAAAATTGTTCCCAGTTGGTAGAAAACAGTACTTTGATGATGTTCCTTTGGGTTTCTGAACAGCTCACTAGAGGTTAATCATATACGGAGCTCGTAAAATTCAAGAAAAAGAAACAAACACCTTAATAAAAATGCGAAAAGACAAATGTAGGCTGTTTATAAAATATCACATACCATACACTTGAGATGGCATTTCATGTCAATATAGTAATCCAAAGAATATATAAAGTACATTTGTGTGTGTGCATATCACATAAAAAGAATAAAGAGAATGAGAAAACCTAATGTTGACAGTGTTGGAAAATGGAATTGTCATGCTCTGATAATTGCAATGAAAAATTGTCATAACCCTTCTGCAGAGAAGTTTAAAATATATATCAAAATTTGAAGTGCACACTTTCCTTTAACCCAAGAATTCCAACTCAAATAACTTATGTATAGTTATTATGGCAAATTTTTAAATTTTACCATGAAATTTATCATTGTAATCAAGGTCCCCATTGGCTAGGGATCAGACCTCAGGTCCCTGGGGAAAGTCATTGGGCACCATTGCATTGTTCACACCCATGCCTTTCCTGGGGGTTGCTTACAATCATAAATAGCCCTCCTTCCAGAGATGTCTCTCTCAGCTCTTGGGCCATAGTTTCACTGGATTGGTAACATTTTTTCCCATTAAACTCTAGGACATTCTTATATATTTTGGAAATTCAGACTTAAGTGTTTCCTCACATCTACAGGTTGTCTCCTGCGCTGATTTTTGTCCCCTTCTGTAGTATGGGCAGATGTTGTTCATTATCTATTCTTGCTTTTGTTGTCTGTGCTATAGATGTTGTATCAAGAAAGATAGAAAGAAAGAAAGAGAGAGAGAGAGAGAGAGAGAGAGAGAGAGAGAGAGAAAGGATGGAAGGAAGGAAGGAAGGAAGGAAGTAAAAAAGAAAAAAGAATGAAATCATTGCCAAGACTAATGAGAATGACTGGACAATGAAGGGTTTTTTTCTCCTGTTTTTTTTCTAGGAAATTTGTAGCCATAGGTCTCACACAGGTCCGCCTTGCCGACCTGCACAGGAGATGGTGCCCAGGGTAACACAGGGTCCATTCCTCCACCAACTGACCCCTGCTGGATCTAAGGTTCTGCCTAGATCTACATTGCCAACATGCCCAAGAGCCAGGGGACAGGGTATCCCGGGTCCATAAAACCTCTGTGAGACCTCCACCAGAGCTCAGGTTTGGTCTGGACAACCTGCACCCACCAGCCAACCATGCTGGAGCTCAGGAACGCCTTCGCCCACTGGAACTCTCTCCAGAACTCAGGCATGGCCCAGGATCTCCTCTGTCCACAGACAGACACCAGATGGGGCTCAGTACTGGCCCACATCAGCTTCTATGACCTGAACGGGAGCAGGAGCACAGGGTAAGCCCTGGTCTTTCACACTACCTGCAGACCCCAGCAGGAGCTCAGTCTCTGCCCAGATTGACCATGCAGATTTGCAAGGGAGCCTCAGCACAGGTTAGGCCCAAGTTCATCCTGCCAACAGGATACACTGCCTGGAGCTTAGCATCCACCCAGGATCGCCTCTGCCAACAGGAAGACATGTTCTGGAGCTCATACACAGCCCAGGTCCTCCTCAACGACCTGTGCAGGAGCAAGAGTTCAGGGTAGGCCCAGGGTTATCCCACCACCTGCAGAACCCCGCAGGAGCTCTTGCTCCTCCAAGATCTGCCTTGCTGACATGCATGGGAGCCCATTGCACAGGATAGCCCTGGATTTATCCCGCCACCAGGAGATCCCCTACAGGAGCTCAGGACTGGCCCAAATCTTCTTTGCCAACCTGCGTGGCTGCCAGGGCTCAGATAAAGTGCAAGTCAATCCCTCCACCAGGAAAGTCCCCAGGAGCTCAACAAGAAACAAATAGCCCAGATAGATAGATAGATAGATAGATAGATAGATAGATAGATAGATAGATAGATGAATCTAGATTATGCATATTCCTGATTTTTTGCATTTCCTGTCAGTAGGACTTCATGGATTGACTCTATTCATTAATTCAAGAGATTTATAGAACCTAATCCTGAATTGGGTGGGCCAAATGTTGTCCATGTAAAAATAAATCATGATTGTGAAATATTGAAATTATCTTCTCTTACTTGTCAACAATATCAACCATATTCACCAGAATATCTTATCTGAAATACTTGATTTCACTCTGGAAACTTATAAGAAGAACCAGAATTTCCAAGCTGGCAAAGAGCTCTATACATGAGGCAAAACTGTTGACAGTTGCTTGAAAACAGTATTTTGGTGATGTTCATGTGGGTGTCTGCACAGCTAACTCACCAGAGGTTAATCATACACTGAGCTCCTATAATTCAAGAAAAAGTAACAAACAGCCTATTAAAAATGGGAAAAGACAAATGTAGGTCATTTATAAAATATGACATACTATAAACTTGAGATGACATTTCATGTTAATATAGCTATCCAAAAAATATATAAAGTATGTGTATGTTCCTACCTAATAAAAGAATAAAGAGAATGAGAAAAATCTGATATTGACAGGGTTGGAAAATGGAATTTTCATGCTCTGATAATTGCAATGCAAAATTGTCAGAGAAGTTTTAGAACATATACCAAAATTTGAAGTGCATGCTTACCTTTTGGCCAAGAATTTCAATTTAAGTAACATATTTATTGTCATTGTGATAATTCTTAAATTAATCATTGTAACCAAGGTCCGAACCAGCTGGGAATCAGACCTCGAGTTCCTGGGGAAAGTCACTGGACACCATTTCTCTGCTCACACCCATACCTTTCCCAGGGAGGTTGCTTAGGTTAATAAAGACAGGTCCCTTTGCAGAAATGTCTCTTCCAGTCCTTAGCCATGATTTCATTGGATTGGTAACTTTTTTGGCTATTAAACCCTAGGACATTCTTATATATTTTTGAAATCCACAATGTGAAAGCATTTCCTCCCTACTCCAGGTTGTTTTCTGCCCTGACTTTGTTTGTCCCCTTCTGCAGTATGGGAAGATGTTGTCCAATATCTATTCTTTTTTTTTTAAAGAGAGAGTGAGAGAGTGAGAGAGGAGAGAGAGAGAGAGATAATTTTTAATATTTATTTTTTAGTTCTCGGCGGACACAACATCTTTGTTGGTATGTGGTGCTGAGGATCGAACCCGGGCCGCACCCATGCCAGGCGAGCGTGCTACCGCTTGAGCCACATCCCCAGCCCAATATCTATTCTTGTTTTGTTGTCTGTGCTATAAATGTTGTAACAAAAAACAAAACAAAAAAGAAACAAAAAAGAAATCATTGCTGAGACTAATGAGAATGACTAGACAATGAAGGGTTGTTTTCTCCTGTTTTTTTTTTTTTCTAGGAAGTTTACAGCCATAGATCTCACATTTAAGCCTTCCACTCACTTTAAAGTGATTTGTATGTGGCATAAGATAAGCATCTTGTTTCATCTTTTGGCATGCAGGCATATTATTTCTCACTAATTTTTTTTATGGAATTGTTATGGTTTTATATCCATAAGATCACTATATGCAAATAGAGACATTTTTTACTTCTTTTCTGATTGGGGTGTATTTTCTTTCTTTTTCATTTCTAGCTACTCTGGTTAGGGCTTCTAGTACTCTGCTGAACAGAAGTGGTGAGCTTGGGCATTCTTGCCTTGTTCCTGATCATACATAAACAGCTCCCACCACCACTGAGGATTATATTATGAGGTTTTCATATATGGCCTTTATGGGGTTGAGTTAACTTCTGGCTCTTTCTAGTTTATTGTGTATATTTGTTATGAAGGTGTTGAATTTGATAACCATGTGATCTTCATCCTTGTTTCAGTTGATTTGGTGTGTGACAGATGACTGTTATGAGGTGCTCAGGGAAATGAAAATCAGAACCTCAATTAGACATCACACCACATACTACAGCTCTGTGTTTTCTTATCAAAAACCCAAAAAAGACATCAAGTGCTAGTGGAGACTAGGGGGATTGGAACCCCTCTATTGGTGGGAGTGAAACATGGTGTGGCTGCTATGGAAACTAGTATGGCAGTTCCTCAAAAAAATTGAACTAGAACTCTCAGGAACTGGCCACACCATTTCTGTGTATTTATTTAAAAAAAAACTGAAATTGAGTTTTGAAAAAGGTATTAGCACTTCCACCTTCATTCTAGCATTAGTCACAGGAGTTGGGATGTGGAAACAATTCTAGATGTCTATCAAAAGATGTATAGGTTTACAGATTATGGCTGATCACACATGAAGCTTCAAATGAAGAAATAATACCTTCAGTCCAGGACAACACAAGGGAGTCACAGATGACCAAAAGAAGTGGGCCAGTTCCACAACAAACACTGCGGGACTCCACACACATGATGTCTGTAAGATGGTCCAACTCATATACACAGAGAGTAGAAGGGGAGTTGCCAAAGGTGGGGCATAAGGACATGTTAATCACCAGAGATAAAATTTCAGGGATGCAGAGGATGCAAATCTAGAGAGCTGGGCTTGTAGATATCCAGGCCGCACTGTTGTGACCTGGAAGTTAGTGAAGGAGGCTGCTTCCCTCTTCAATATTCTTACCAAATTCTAACAATAAATAAATAAATTGAAGTACATTCACTTCCACAGAGGCCTTGGAATATTTTCTAAAAAGAACCCACTATCTCCTTCAGAAATTAAGTTCCTTCGTGTATCCATTGGTGTCTACATAATTTCCCCAAATTTAACAAAGATGTTTGGTTATAAAAGATTGTTTTTACAAAAGTCATACTGTGCATAATTGTAACTGGGACACACATCAGGCTGGGCAAAGCTTTCAACAATGAGAAGATACCCAAGTCTGAGTATTCAGAGTTCAAGGGCTACAGGGAGGGCAAAGATTTGTTTGTGACCTTCCTGCCACACACACCATTGAGGCCATTATGTTCCCAGCCAGGGGAACCAAGGCATGGGACACATAGGAATCTAATTTGGCCTGATTGGCTCAAGTGTCCATATGCAGAGGTTTCTAGAATTTTCTTAATTATTTTCAGTCAGAACCAACATGGACCTGGGATTGGTTATGGCCAGATCCACCCAATCCATCAAGGCATAGGATGTGTCATCATTGTTGGTCACCCAGAATCCAGCAGATCCTCAAGCACAATGTCTCCCATGTGGAGCCACCATGAACAATGGCAGATGTGCATGCCTTTACCATTCTGCATGTTGTTTCCTCCCTGTTTGCTGCTTTTGTGAAAGCAGGGATTGAGTTCAATTCATCTCAAAATCTAAGAGCCTAGAAAATGACCAGCCTGTAAGTGTGGATAAATAGCATTTTTGTTGATTTCTTCCTGAGCAAGACTTCATCAAAGCTCATTCTGAAGAGAAAATATTGTAACATTGGGATGTTCTTGGCTGCAGTTACAGAACATCCAACAAACGGTGTTAGGATTTACAAGATATCTTTTTGTCCTTTATGAACAAGACTCCTGAAGCCCTGAGTTCCTAGGGATGGGGTGGCATCAGTGTGATATCACTGTAGATTCAGGGTCTTTCAGCATTCTGCTCTTGTCTTCATCTCTTGCCTGCATCCTCACAGTCACAACATGGATGCCAAGCTCTCACTCTTCAGTTCCTAGATGGGAGAGTGAGGCCTCCTTAACTCAGCTCAACATGCAGACTGGTCTCAGTAACTTCACCAGTGGAGACCAATCACCTTTCCCATCTGAAAGCACCCCTCATTCACCTGCCACCCTGTTACCATCTACCACAACTCCTGATTATGTCCTTCACCACATAAATCTATCCCAATGTGAAGTTAATCTTTTCAATGTGAAAGAGGTTACTAACCAAAAGGGATCCTCTGTGAAGGTGAGTCTTCAGCCTGTGACCTTTTCATGGAGAGGTGGGTGATCAGAGAGGCCATTGTGCCATATCTTCACAGGCAGAAGTGGAAGGCTCGTGGAAACCAGGCCATACCAGTCCACAAAGTGTAACTATCATCATGAACAAATTTTAACACAGATCTTTGATCCAATTTTAGAAATTCTGAAGTTTGACCATGTTTAGTCCACATACCTGTGCATGGTGGCAATCAGCTGGAGCAGAGTAGCAGATCTGTGTGCTCTCCAGTTTGCCACAGTCCCCACCTGCCTGCTGCCCTGTGTGCCATCTCATCCCTCTGCTCATTCATGTTCCTGGTCTGGCCCTGAAGGTGACTGGGCTTATGTTCCTATTTTGGTGTACAAAGAATGTTTTTCAAATTAATTTTCCTTTACTCTTTTGATCTGGGCATAGTGAGTAGATATAGTTTTCTGATGGGAGCTATGAGGTTAGAGAGGTAGAAACATCCCCAAGGTCAAACAGGTCACTCCCCATCTGCAGGGGTCCTAAGCATGTACTTAAGTTTCCTGAAATTGCAGGCTCCTTCCACCATGTGCAGAGAGACAAGAGTAAGAGCCCAGGTGGAAGACTATTTGGTTTTGCAAAAGGGGCCCAGTGGAAAGGAGCAAGGGACTCACAGGGAAAGATCATGGTCAAAGACAACCAGGAGCAACCAAGGTCAAAGCCAACTTTACCCAACTTCAACAATTCCAAGCAGCTTCTGCTCCAACTCCTAACACAACTGATCCCTGTTTGTGGCAGTACGTGGAGCCCAGAAAAGTACAGAAACAAGACACATGAAAAGAGAGTGACAGAGACAGAGAGAAGTGCGCAAAGGAAGACAGGCTGAAAGGGACAGAAAAAGAGACTGAGGGTGGGAGGGAAGAGAACACCAAAGAGCAGGGGGAGAGAGATGGAGGTTGGCATGGGACAGAGTTAAAGAGCTTCAGAGAGCTGGGTGAAATTATGCTATTGGGACCGATACTCCAAGACAAGAAGCTGCTTCCATCTTCCAGGAACTCATGGACCTTTTTCCTGGGTTCCCAACCGCTGACTCACAGGACTGAGAGTTTTGTGCACATTGGATACCACAGGCCTATGTCTTCCAAGGGTCCCGTCTGCCCATCCCATCTTTGGCCTCATCTCCAAGGCTGTCAGGGATTCCCTTGCTGGATAGAACAGAAATCCCTTTCTCCCGCACTCTCCCATGGGTAGAGGGAATTCCATGGGAGGTGCTCCCCACAACCCGCGACCATTACACAGGCTCTGGGTCCTGCATTGTGGATTCAGAGCAGATGCTCTGCCTAGGAAATGCAAGGGAACATATGTGCATCTGTGGTCTCCATGGAGAATTGTGAGCAGGGCAACCTCCTGGGTACCTGGGCAGTAAAGCCTTTTTTCTCCTTTTGTAGTAGGGCCTGAAATCAGGGAAACTCAACCATTGAACCACATGCCTAGCCCTGTTTCATATTTTATTTAGAGACAGCTTCTCATTGAGTTTCTCAGCACCTTGCCTTTGCCTAGGGTGGATTTGTACTTGCTATCCTCCTGCCTCAGCCTCCTGAGCCACTGGAATTATAGGTGTGTGCAACAACAACCAGCTAAGATTTTGTCTTTGCCAAGTCACTTGTTGAATGCAAACACTATAAGTAAATCTGCAGGTGTCCTGAGGGAAAGAAGCTGCCCTCCTGGCCCCATGGAGCCTAATGGGCCAGAACACCCTTTTGGAGCCCTTGATGAAATCTCTGGGAACATTAGGCACAGGATTTGGTTGACTGAGGCTCAGCTCCCGCTGCTGTTTTTAAAATAGGCGAACACCAGCTAGGGTTCTACTATGAAGGCACCACATTTGCCCTGAAGAAAGGAAACAGTCCTGGGTGGCTTGGACAAGAATCAGATAGCATGTTAGGGAGGCAGAGGCAGGCTGTGGGAGCTTGTTTGTTTATCCAGGAAAACCCAGAGCCTTGCTATGAATCAGCAGTGAACTTCCCACACTGCCTCTCCTCTCACAGCATTCACTGGGCCCTCAGCATGTTATCAAGTAAACAATATGCTTCCAGCCTGGGAGACAAGCCTGTACACTGAGTTCAAGATTCGAAAGGGTTTGTGCCATTGGAGCATGCAGAGAGCAAAGATAAAGGCATGGGGAGCTGAAGACAAGGATGACCAAATTACAGCACAGGGAAGAGTGGCCCAGGAGGGAACAATCAGGGCAAAGGTTCAGATTTCACCTTATGAAGAGTCTAAGGCCTTCAGGATGGTTCCCAACCTCTCAGGATGCTTCTTGGCTTCCAGAAGTTGGAGGACAGCATGAGGTGACCTTGTAACATCTGCTTCCTCTTCCAAAAGCAGGGTGGGTGAGGGGTGCAGAGAACTCCTAAAGGCCCCCCTTGAGATAACTTGTCCACAGCCTGATGACTAGGATCTTTGTGCTTTAAAGCCACAGAGCAGAAGGCTCCATGAAGGTCACTTAGGCCAGTATTTCCCACACATGGGCATCCACCTCTTCCCACAGTTTGTGGTGCTGCTTCCTCCCAGGGCACATCACCTACATTCTCAGCCTTAGGCCTCCTCTCTAGTTAATTTGATCATGACCTTGTTGCCAGTTCTTTTGTTCTGATAGTTAATAAAATAAATGCTGTTGGACAACCCCATGAAACATTCCTGTTTTAGTCAAATCTTTGTTGTTGTGACCAAAATATAGGGCAAGAACAACTTAGAGGAGCAAAAGTTAATTTTGTCTCATGGTTTCAGAAGTTCAGTCTATGGTTAGCCAACTCCATTGCTCTAGGACTTAGGAGAGGCAGAATGTCATGGTGGAAAGATGTGATGGAGGAAAGCCACTCTGGACATGGCAAAAAGGGACATGCATGTTCCTCCATGCACCAGGGACAAAATATGATTGCCAAAGGCACACTCGCATTAACCCACTTCCTCCAGCCACACCATAGCTGCCCAGAGTTAAGGCCCAGTTAATCCATATCAGTGGATTAATTAGTCCACAACTCATAATGCAATCACTTTCCTCTGACAATTCTTGCATTGCTTCACACATGTCCTTTGGGGGAACACCTCATACATAAACTATAACAGTGTCCAGAATGGACCCTTGAAAAACTCTGCCCTGGACCAGTCCCTGAGTTTATGCACAACTGAGGCCCAGAAACAGGAAAGGATTTACACAAACCACATGATTAGTGAGCCACACACTGTCCCAACTTCCCTCTGTCCTCTGGGCTGTATCATTCCATAGGCACTTGACCCTGAGGGCATCCAGTCTTTGTTCTTCAATTCCTCTGTGAAGCTGTCTCCTCCCCTTCATCTCTCCTCTCTGTCCCTCTCTTCCTATAGTCCCCCTCTTCATTCCCCTACCTCTGCCTTGTTCACAGCTTTAAAGTCAAATTGGTTTGGAAGCTTGGTTCTTTCTTATTTCAAACCACTTCCCAGGTCAAAGAACAGCAATCTCACCTTCTGCTTATTAAGGGGAAGAAGATCCTACCTGCTCGTGAATGGTTTTAAGCAGCTCATCATGTCAGAAGCCAGGAACTTCACATCCCTCAGAGCCCAAGGCAGGCTGTGTAGGCACTTAAGGACTCTGCAGTTACTCACTAAGGGAACAGGTATATATCAGACCTTATTCAAGTCCCTAGAGAAGAAGTTTGAAGATAACAAACTCGTGTTTGGGTGAGCTGGAATTTCCCTGGAGCAAAAGGATAATTCACAAACAAGCAAATGAAGGCATCACTTATAGCAAAATGAATAGACAAATACTCTTCACAGCTGTTCATGAATGGATTTCTTGTCATGCTTCAGGTCTGGTTTCCCTCTGCTTTCTCCCCGCAGCCCTCCTCAACTCCTGAACCTGTGATGCTGCATGCTCTGGCCAGTCACTGAGAGCTGCCCTGTATGGGTCACCAGCACCTCAGATTCTCCATGGATAAAAACATATGTTTATGTTCAGAAAGAAGCACACTGTGTATGTGTTTCCTGCACTGCTGAGAAGCCAGTGTGTCCTGTGCATGCTGCTGATGGGATATGTGTGTGGTGAAGTGTGTGGTGAAGGGCATTGATTTGGGAGTTGAAATTATGTTTACTTCTCCAGGATAAAGTAGTGATTGAGTGGCACCTTTGTGTGCCTATGCTTCTTGTATGTGTTATGCACGCATTGAAGATGAACATATGTATGCGTTGAAGGGTGTGTATGTGTGGTTTTCTTTTTTTTTTGCTATGCATGTGTACAAGTCTGTGTGAGCAAGAGAGTGTGATTGTGTTGACATTTTTGTAATTAAAGAGGGTTCAGGCTTCTTCTGACCACACACACCCAGTGTGCCCCCCACCTGGGACCAAGAATGCAGAGCCCCCAGGTCTGGGGGTCCACACGCCTTCACATCTCTTTGCCTTCTTGGTTCGACATCACTGGTGATCTCCTCCTCCTCTTTCACCATAAGATTCCCTAAACCAAAAAAAAAAAAGGAACCAAGTCCATTCCATGCACATCCATCTTCTGCCTCTGCCTTAGTGATGCATGCTCACATGACACTCTGGCAAATCTACTACTATAGCCTTAGTCCCTGCATCCAGCATGGTGTGTGAACATCTTCCTTGCACTCCCCAGGCCTGGATAAACCCCCTGATTCATCCCCTTAACCAGCAGCCTACTAAAAACTAACACAATTTATGTATTATAGGCATAGGGCATCATGCCCAACACATACGTATCATTTTGGAAAAAAAAAAAAGTCAGGGATTTAGCATCAAGAGTAATCTTCACACAGTGAATTGTAAACTCAAAGATGGCAACTGGGAAAAGAGTGACAGAACTCAAAAGAGAGATAAGGAAAGACTTGCATAGATAAAACACTTGATAACGTCACAAAGGTCACATTTCTATTTTTTGGAGAAAGACATATGATTCCGTAAAAGTTAGTGGGAACATTGTGAAGATGCTTAATGATGTAGTTAACAACATGAAATCCAATCCCTATCTCAATATTTCCAACCAAAAAAACTCCAGATGCTCTGATACACTAAATGTATAAATCATCAAAGTCCAGGAACAAAATAAATGAATGTTTACACAATGGAGGAGGATTTCTAAACCTCAATGTGGAAAGCAAGAAGGCAAAGTTGGTTACTAATGCGAGTTTTGTATGTATATGGAGGTGTAGTGTGTGTGGACATGTACAAACATACACCAGCACACATTGCTCTTGTACTTTGGTGGTGTTAAAATAAATCTTTGAAATAATCCAATTCATACAGACAGGAAGTAGAACGGTGCTTACTGGGATGAGTTACAGGGAAAAGTGGCAAGAGAGTATTTAATGAGGACAGGTTGAATTTGTGAGTAGAAAAGTCCTGGGGATGGACAAATGATAGTGATGGCTGTATCTTAATGACATTCTCTTTGGTGCCATAGAATCATACTCCTTTTTAAAAAGTTAACATGTTAAATGTCTCATATCGTGAACATGTACAACTGCAACTGTGTTAATTTTGTTTTCAAAATACCAGGTACAATCTTTTTCTAAAGATTTTTTTTCTTAGCTGTTGTTAGATCTTTATTTTATTTATTTATCAAAAGTGCTCAGAAAGGAAGACAGGGCCTTGGACCTGCCAGGCAAATGTGCTTCAGCTGAGCTCCAGTCCCAGCCCAAGTGGTAACTTACTAAAAAATAGAGTCTGAGATATAATCACACAGGAATATGTTTACAGATATGTAAAAGTATTTTTAAGAAATAAAACACCAGAGGGGATAGGGTTGTAGCTCAGTGGTAGAGTGCTTGGCTAGCATAGGAGGGGCTCTGGGTCTGATCCTCAGCACCACATCAAAATAAATAAATAAAATAAAGGCATTGGGTCCAAATACATCCCCCACTGCCCCCCACCCCCCAAAAAACCTTTAAAAATATATAAAAATCACATAAAATGATTACAATGGACCACATCAGGGTATAATAAAAAACTTTGCCACAGTCACAATGAATGACTTGTTTAAACTGAAATTCTTGGGCTAAAGATAGGCATGCACTTTAAATTTTGGCATATTTTCTGAAACTTCTCTACAGAAGTGTTATGGAAACTTTGCATTTCAGTTCTCAGAAGTTGACAATCCATTTTCCAACACTGTTGAGATTCGATTTTCTCCCTCTCTTTATTCTTTGTATTTGACAGGCAAAAACACATATGTACTTTGTGTTTCCTTTGGATTACTAGATTGTGACGTGGAAAGACCTCTGGATCTTTGGTATGTCATCTTAAAAACAGTCAATATTGGGTGTTCCCATTTTTCTCAGTTATTTGTTTCTCCTCATTGACTTGTATGAGCTAGGTATGTGATGAAGCTCTGGTGAGCTGTGTAGACACCCCAAGGAACATCACCAAAATACTGTTTTCTAGCAACTGGCAACAGTTTTGCCTCTTGCATGGAGCCCTTTGGCAGAGTGAGAATTCTGGTTCTTCTTATCCATTTGCAATGTAAGCCAAGAGTTTTCCAAGGCTCCAGCGGGTGTCTGTCCATGGGCAGAAGTGGTCCTGGGTAGAGCATGGACTCAGGCTGGGTTCCAATGTGGCAGGATGAACCCAGGCCTATACTGGGCCCTGGCTGCATTACAGGTTGGCAAGGCGGATCTTGGCCAAGCCTGAGCTCCTGCAGAGGTGGGCTGGTGGCTGTAGGGACCTGTGGTATCCTGTGCCAGGTTCGTTGTGGAAGATCTGGAAGGGATCCTGAGCTCCTGAGGTTGTCTGGTGATGAGTGGAGGTAGTCCTGGGCCGATCGTAAGGACCTACAGACTTCAGCAGGTGGCAGGTAGAACCTGGGCCTTCCCTGGGGCCCAGCTCTTGGGCAGAGTTTCAGTTGCAGCAGGGGTCGGACGGTGGCTGGATGGAAGGTGGTGTACCCTGGGCATGGTTGCCAGGCAGGTCGGCGAGGCCTTCCTGAGCCAAGCGGAAGCTACAGCGGCAATCTGGCGGGGGCAGGATGAACTCTGACCCACCCTGTGCCCAGGCTCCCTTGCAATTCTGGCAAAGTGAATCTGGCTGGAGTCTCAGCTCTGGCAGGGGTCAGCAGGTGGCTGCATGGATCAAGGCCCCTCTAGAACTCCCACGCAGGTGGAAGAGGCTGATCAGGGCAGAGCGGTGAGCTGCAGAAGAGGTCAGCCAGTGGTGGGATGGACCCGGGCTTACCCTGAGAACGAGCTCCCTGCAGTTCAGCTGGGCGGATCAGGCCTGGGCCTGACCTGTGCAAGGGTCTGCAGGTGGCCGGATGGAACTTGGCTTACCCTTGCCCAGGCTCCTGAGCAGCTGGCTTGGCTGATCTGGCAGGAGCCTGAGCTCCGGAAGGTATTCCCTGTGGGCAGAGGTGGTCGTGGGTCTGGCTTGATATCATAGTGGGAAAACCAAGTAGAAGCCTCTGAAGCTGCCCTTACCCACCCCAGTCATGTCAGGAAATTAAAATCAGTATCATATCCCAAAGGGAATGGCAGATCCCCATTACACTTTCATGTAATTCATCTCCAGAAAAGCCACATGGATCTTGGAGGATGACCAGAGACTTGCACAAACTCACTTAACACTGGTTCTCTTTGCAACTGCTTTGCCAGATAGAAGGGCTGGAATTGCCTCAGGTGTATTGATTGCTGTTCTGATCTGACAAATGCATTCTTTTCAATCTCTATCAGATAGTGAGATTAGAAATAGTTCTCTTTCATTAGGAACAGATAACAATTGCATTACAATCTTATTCCAGGGCTGTGTGGACCTGAGAAGCAAGAAGTGGAAAGTATTTTAGAGGCCTCAGTAAATGCATGCTTAACAGATGAATCTGCCTATGCAGATTCAATGACTCATACCCTGTTTTCTCAGGGAACACAGATAACATCCCATTAAACAATAAGGTGTAGCTGCCACTCAGTTAATTCACCTTCTTCATTACAAGTAGACAAAAAAGGAGTATTATGACATAGGAATTGACTCTGACCAGCCGTCAGTAGGAATGCTTTTACAGAGAGAGCAGCGAAGACTGTTTGCACCCAGGTAATCCACTTGGGTGTCTCTCAAAGGGAAATCAATAAGTACAACAGTCACAGCCTAGTTTTGCAGCCACCAAGTAAACTATTTGGACCAGATAAGGAGAAGGGTGGGCTAGAATGGGTAGGAAAAGAGGAAGACAATGAGGATCAGAGTAGCTGCTGGGGTGAGGGCTATAGTTTATTTCATTCACCTTCATCTTATAAGTTTCCCCAAAAAGAGAGCCCATCAAAATCTGACAGATCTATTCCATGAATTTATTACAGGAAGCAAGTCAACTGCAGATTTATCATCCCTTCAAGCCCAAAGACTCATTTTCTCAACCAGAAAGGTTGATGGCTATCAGCCATCAGCTGAATCCCTCTGCAAGCATTGCCCTCTGTTCAAGAGTTTCTTTACTCAAGATCATTTCCTTTCCTGGAGTTAGTGACTGACCAGTGATGGGGTCAATCTTGTCTCAATTCAGATGACTCCATGGCCACCATGTGAGTAATGAAGCCTTTCTTCTGACTGCATCACAGTTCACATTCTCCCTCCACCCAATAATGCTACCTTCACTTTACAAAATTATTGATCCCAGGAGGACTTCCCAGTAGCCTTTTTTTATGCGAATCTCCACCTCATACTCTGGGTCCCAAGGAATTAAAAATGCAAAACACGCATTATTTCATTTCATCCTTGCCATAATTTTTCCACTATTTTACAGAGGAAAGTCAAGCCTCAAGAGCTTCCATAAACTTTCACATTCCCTGATTCTAGAACCTGTGCACTTAGAACCAACTGCAGCAAACTACAATCCCTGTACTAGAATTAGGCAACCCCACCCCAACCCCGGGATGAGAGTACATCAAGTACAGACACTAACTTGCAGAATGTATCTTGCCATTATGTGTTCCCTTGGACCTACCCACATGTTTCAGAGGAAGAAGCCTCTGAACTCTCCCCATTTTATTGCTGTGTGCTTCAGAGTTTGGCTACCATGAGTTCCCAACTGAGTTTCATGCTACTGTGCTTGTGGCACTGTGGAGAAGAGTCTCCCTGACATGAGCAGCTACCACCCCCAGTCCTAAAGGTCCCATGTTCCAAGGTCATTGAAGTGATTCAAATATACAGCGATCTTTGTTTTATGAATCTAGTGGTTTAATAAGAGGCTTTTGACCAGAAAGTTACATAACTGTAAAGATCACCAAGTCTGTATCATGTCTCACTTCCCTCCCTTGAGTAAGGCTAGGTCACTTAGTCTCCTGCAAGTTCCAAGGGAAATGCTCTAAAGGAATGTGGCTTAAGCAGTCTCCACTATGGCAAAACGACATACTGTCTTCAGCTGTTGCAGATAACATAGAAGCCCTTCATCTTTTCTAACAACTTCATTCTCATTTATTCTCTGAGCAATCTCTTAGTGGCTGGACTCCCACTGACTTCTGCACACACATAACATGGATAAGTAACCAGGGAGGGCAGTGAAGCATGTTTAGTCATTTTGCATAAGAACTTCCCTTGTAGACCTTCCATATATAACTTGCCTGGTAACTCCCTTTTCTACCACTGAGGCACCAATGCAGAACAAAGGAGGAGTGCTCTCAGCCCCTCCACTGGAGACTCCTGAGACAATAGTGCCCCCACCAGGTGCTACTGTCCCCTACCCTTACACACACATCTTCCAATGCCTTCTAGACTTACCTCCCCTTAAACCCAACAATGGTTCTTCTGCTTCAGAAGGTATGGCTCCTTCTCATGAGACATAGCAAACTCAGTCCTGCCCTTGTTGTCCTCCTGTGTAATTTATTTATTAACCTTTTCTCCATAGCAGGTGCTTCTTTGACCTTCTTCAATAATCCAAACTCACTGTTTCCTCCCCAAGAAACCCTCCCTGAAGAGCCACCTGGGTCATGCCCTGATACAGGCTATTGGGCTATAATCACCAGCCTTCAATGGAATCTGGTACAGTTTTAGAGGCAGAATACTATTTCTAAGCTCAAACTCTACTATTTACTGAAATGTGATCCCAGGGAAGTCCCTTAATTTCACCAAGCTCAACTGTTCTCATTTATAAAGTGGGGACAGTGGAGCCTACCCAACACACCCATGGAGAAAGCTAGTGAAGTAATGTGGTAGAAAGTGACCTTTAAGTTTTAAAGTGCTATACAGATGTTAATTATCATTATTGTATGGTTCCTCTCCAATGAGCTCACTGAGGACACATCTTTTACTTTATTTCTCCCTGGGTCACACATACAGTGCCAGTAACACTGTAGGCTAATATTAGACACAGAATTAAAAATGAATAAACAAAAAACATTGATCTACCAGAATTAAGATAAAATCTCAAATATATTAAATCTACTGTAGACATGATTCCACAATCTAGAATATCCTCTATTGGGAAACATCCTGAAAAAGTCTGAAAGTCCATTTATAGCACAACCTTGACAACCTACACTGAGCAAAGAAAAAGCATCAAAATATATTTCATCTCCTAATACGGAGCCAACACTGCCAACAGGGGACAAGTTAGACTCTGGAACCCTTGTTCCTTTGCCCAAAGCTACCTTTAAATAACCAGCTTTTAAAAAAGTCTCATTTAAGAAACCCTTTTTAACCCATGGTATGATCAGTTCCTCTTCAATATCTGATGCAACCCTTAGTGTTTTCCATTGCTTTCTAGCTGTGTCAGATTTCCCTAGAAGACAGAATTGAAAGTGATGACTAAGAGGATCACACTTAAATTTTAAATGTTTGACTTAAACATTGATTCCCCCACCCACCCCTCCCATCCCTGTCTTCATGCCCTCCGACAGGAAACTACCATATTTACACAGCATAAAATCTTCAGCTTGCACCATTGCATGTAAGCTTGTAATCTTTCAACACAAATTTAGTTGGAACTACACAAGGCAGAATCTGCTCGGAGTTCAGATTTTGTTCTACTTCGCTGACAACCTTCTAAAGATATAGAAAAGGGTTACGTGCCAGAAGTATACCTCTTGTGATCTACTTCCACTCTATTAGAAATATTAGGCAGGTACCTATCTTCTCTGCATTGACCATTTTCTATATCCCAATCTTGCCCCAAGTTAAACTATTCAAATCACCAACTCTGGAGTAAAGAAAAGCGTCGGAAATAAGTTAAATTGCAAGAGGGGAAAATAACAATAACGTGGAGTCTTTCTTTAAAACACCTCAATGTACCCTCATATTTCCCCCATGTAAACAGGATGATATTTCTCAATTGGGTGGTTTTGTTGTTGTTGTGTTTTTGTTTTTTGTTTTTGCAAATGGTCTAAACTTCAGTAATATAGGCAACATTTTGTTGGATATCTAAAAAAATTAAATGGTTATGGTGATGGATTGATGCAAATCATTTTCCAGACAATTTGTTCTAGATATGAATACTCTGAAACCAAAATCTGTTGGAGTTCAGCAGATCTTATAATTCTGCTTGCAATTAAAAGGCAGATTCCCTATAGATCCATTTCTATCAATATTTCACTAAATCTGCCAAGCTAGCAAAAGGTGGATTATTGGAAAAACTGAAGTGTCACTGAGGGATCTTTTGCTTCCAGGAATGTAGTTTAGAGCATTCCTATATGAACATTATGGTTGTTGAGCGCCAGGCACTAGAACTATAAAACTAAGCAAAACCATTGCTAAACAAAAGAAGTTCATGGTCTTAGATTGACTCATTAGCATGTCATTTTAATACAAATCAGGTAATGACATAGAGAGGCAGAGGGTGGCATAGGTTTCTAGGGTAAGTGTTGTCTGGCCAAGTCTTAAAGGCAAGCAGGAACTGGACAGGAAAAGGGAAGAAAAAAGGTATCTGTCAAGGACAGCAGCATGAATGAAGAATCCAGAAGAGCAGGAGAATGGTCAGTGCAGAGAATCAGCAAGTATTTTTTCCATGGACTCCCTCCCCACCCGACCCCCAACCCTGTGGTCCATTGGGCAGGAGAGGTTCTGAGCAGTGTTCATCATCTTCCAGAATGCTCCTTGCATGCTTTACCTTGGCACTCTGGGGTTCTTTCAAACAAAGGACTTCAGACCCCACTGCATGGGGGAACCATATCAAGGCTGAGAAAATTGCCACTGCTTCTAGAATTCCCTCTCTCCCGAGAAGCCTCCTGCTCTGTGCAGGGGCAAGGTGCCTTCTCTCTCAGGTGCTTCCTTCCCCCAGAAAGCTGCTCACTCTCCCAGAAAGTGGGCTCTGACTGCTGGCCTGCTGCCCTGCAAATCTTCCAGACAGCCCATGTGCCTCAGTCCTGACAGAGGACACTGTGGAGGCTGTGCCAGGAACCCTGCTATGTGGTTTCTTTCTACTTTAGGCAGAAGGAGGAAAGTAAATCTTCAAACAGCCTTTTCAACACTGAAACTGCTAACAGCAGACTGCTGGAGAGGGGAAGAAAGCAGTGGAAGAACAGGGTAGAGGGAAGCTGATATTTTTTACACATCCTTTAGTAGTTGCGAATGGTGTACTGTTCATATGGATCACTTATTCAAGAAGTGTAGTTCTTGAGAAAATTACTATAGAAAGAAAAGTAATGTCATGGAACCCCAGAGTTTTCAGTATTTTTCACAATGAAATAACAAGGCCCCTCTTTGTACTGGGTTGGCTTAATTAAAACCAAACTTACAGGTAAGAAGTCAGTTCATGTGGTAGTTAAGAAGATAGATCTCAGACACTAAACATACTATAAGACCATAAGTTTCTTTACCTCTCTGTACCTCAGTTTATAAATCTGTAAAATTAGAAAAATTACAATATCCTGAGATTACATAATCTAAAGTATATGAAGCACTTAGTGTCTGTCATCTAGTAAATCACTAATCATCATCATCCTTATTGGTTGCTAGTCACCTCTACCACTTTTTGCTATATTGTTTAGTAAGAAGAAAAGTTTCAGGTAAGTGAAGTTTGCCTCGGAGAAGGACAGCACTTAAATTCAATAAGAAAAAATGAAATTGGATGTTGTTCAAATAGTAAAATTTTAGTTATAGGATGAGTAAGTTCTGATGATCTAATGCATAGCATGGTAATTTTAATTAATAATGGTGTATTATATGCCGCTTTGCTAAGAGAATGGATCTTAAGTGTACACACATACACACACAATAAGTATGTGAGGTGATAGATGTATTAATTGTGATAACTGCTTCACAATGTATATGCATATTGCATTATCACAATACATACTTTGAATATATGTAATTTATGTTTGTCGATTATTCCTTAATAAATCTGAAAAAAATGAAATTTAAGGGCTGTTTTCAGCTTTCTGGAGAAACATTTTCTTTCTCATAAACTTACTATGATACACAGGACAGAGTACAGGAGGTGATTCAGGGACCCAGATTCAAGCTTGGGTGGACACACCACCAAGGACTCTTTAAATTCTTCTCAAGAGTGTCATGGGCCCAAGTAAGCTAGTGTATGTGAAAGGGTTGCATACCTGCTAAAACCCTGCAAGTTTAAGGTAAACATATTCCCAAAGTGGTATACATAATCAACGAACAATTACGTAGAACAGCTAAGTTAACTAGAGCAAGTGATAACCATCCAGAAGTTTCTACAGTGCTGTGAGAAAAGTTTTTCTTTCTGGTAAAACCCAGCAGTGGTAAAATCAACTGCTGAGAGAATTGTCCCCTCCAGGAATGCTCTCTTGGTGATCTTGCTGGCACCCCTTTTCCACCACTGCCTGGGTAGAAGAGCCCTGAGACTGGGATTCCCTTTCTCTTGCACATCTGTGCGCTGGATGCACTTATCTAGAAATATCTTGTGCCCTTCAAATTCAAGGCATGAAAACATACCCCAGCTTTTTTTTAGTTCAACCCACAACAACTTTTAATCAGTTCAAAGAAATCTCAGGGATTCAAGTTTGTCCGTTTTGTGACATCAAAATAACAAACTTAATCTCTAGACTTAAGTTTCCTTACCAGAAAATTAAATATCAAATTCTAAGGGTCATATGAGCTTGGCACAAATGTAAACAGAGTTTCCACTGTTTCCTATCTCTGTCCGTTTTCTGGTTAGTTTCCATGAACGTCCACCCACTAGACCCATGCTAAAATCCACCTCATCTCAGCTCTCTTGTGGTGTTTGAAGAAGATGGCACCTGACTTGTTTGAGTTCTCAGGTGCAAAAGGCTGCTTTCCTCTCCTCCCTGGCCTACCTATCTAGGCATGGCCCTCACACAGTCACTGTTATAAATTTTCTTAGTGAAGAGACAAAGGAAAGAACACATAGATTAACTTGTTCATTCACTCAACGAATATTTACTGGGTATCTATTACATATATTAGATGTGTCTCATTAAGAACCAAATCCACCTGTTAGGTGGAGGTAGAGGTTGCTGGGGAGACTTTCCTAAGGAAGCAAAGGTTGGTTGAGATCTGAAGGGAGAGTAAGAGGTAACTGGATGGAAGGGAACAGTTGAGAGAACTGGCCTAGGGCCCTGCAACGGGAAAGAAAGAAGGAGAGAGAGAGAGAGAGAGAGAGAGAGAGAGAGACCAATGAAAGGACAACATGGTCTTTCTCCTCCTTCCTGGCACTCTGCCTCTCATTGGGTTTCTTTCTCAATTAGCACATCTCCATTGCCAGACACATGTGGTTATATTGGCTCAATCTATAAAACACGTGTGAAACCTGGACACCTACAACTGTGGTTAGAAAAGGACTTTGTGGTATTTATACAAACACATCCTTGGTTCTCATGGCATGGGAAGCAATCAGTATCCAAATGGAGACATTCTACTTCAGAGGAGCCATTTCTTTCAGCTTTTCACAAACTCATTCCCAATTTTTGTAATTAATACCTTCCACTTTAGCCCTCTCCATCCTCAAAGTAATTGCAACATGTTCCCAAATGGGTTATAGCACTCTAATTTGTTTTTTAGTAAAATCTAGTAAATAAAATATGGTAGAATTTAAGGATGCCCTTCTTTCATATGGTAAAAATCCTCAAGGGAGATAAGTTTACTAAGTACAAAGAAGAAAAAGTTTTGGCATTCCTGAGAAGGGAGGAGGGAGGGGGGAAAAACACCCTGTAAATGTCACTACTGACTAATTTTATCTATGTTTGGAAGGCCCTGGGGGGTTTTAGGGCTTTCCATAGAGATTAAAAAGTGACATTCTTATGAAAAAGAAATGCACAGCCTTTGCCCCCTGGAGCATTCACCCCCACATCCATAATTCAGGTGAATAGGAATTTCAGTAGCCAGAGCACAAAGCTTCCCACAGCAAGCAACCCTACCCGCTGTCAGTTTCAACAGGTCAGTGGCATCTCTAAAGAAACCTTGAATCAAACATGTCCATGTCTGATAGCTTTTCCCAAGCCACTGTGGGCTTATGACAGTGCCTATTAGAACTGACTCTCCTGAACCCATACTATTATTTCCATTTATGCTTGACTTAGGACAGTGGACCTGGCAGGTCAGATGCCCAAATGCATTCCGATAAGCCTGCCCTGAAAGCTCTTTCAGATCATTGGGACTCCAAGAAAGCTTTTTTGTTTGTTTAAAAAAAATGTTTTAAAAGGCATTTGTATTATTCTGGTATTCACTAGAGGAATGGACCTGAGCAGCAAGGAAATATGACCTGTTCTGGTTTTAAAATTCTACACTGTTTTGTAAAGACTTAGACTTGCAAATTTGTTTTTGTTTTTTTCACATACCAACTTGAGGACATTAAATTAAAAATAAATTTTTATAATAGTGGTTCATTATATGAGTCTCTTTACTGTTGTGAGTGCTTGAAATGTTCCTATATGGTTTTTCATGACAAAAGCAAAAAGAAATAAGCACATCATTCCACATGCTTCAGGGTCCTTGCCCCTCTTTTCCCCTTCACCCAAGACTTCTGTATCTAGGGAACATATGACAGTTGAGCTTTCAGCTCTAAGTCTGTCCTGAATCACCACTAATTTTTCTCAGTTGCTTAGAAGCAAGCTTGATATTTTGTTCTTACATCCCAACAATACTTATAAAAAGGAACTCTTGTTCTCAGTATGTTAGAAATTATAGGTTCATTTCTTCTGAGAAGGAAGTTACATATTAATAGGCATTCTGATGTTATTTTTACCCTTTATTTTAAAGGTAAAGTTTCCAAGGACATTAAAAATTGCAATAGTGTGCTGGGAGTAAATTTTACTCCTACATCTAAGAAACAAATTCACAAAAGATGACATCATAGTAGTTATATTTTGCAATACGACAATTGAGGATTTCACAACCGCCTTAAGTTTCAATCACAACACAGATAAGTAAAACATTAAAGATGAATTCTTTAAATGTCATTGACACAATTTTTAAAAAAAAAATCCATTGAACATTTACAAAGTTAATAATAATGCACTTAGTATGCTTATGGAAATCATGTGGAGTGAAAATATACTAGCTTCTTAGGAACTGTTATAAAAACTCCACATTCTATCTATGCTGCTTCTGGGTCAGCAGGGGTATTCTACACCCAAATGAAAACCATCCTCTTAGTAGATGTTTTCCAGTACACTCAAATCCAGGACAAGTGTACTTTTCCTTCCCTCCTGCCCTGTAGATGATGACTGAGGTACACACAGAGGAGGAAACATAGAGAGCTGAGGACTTCATGCCAACTTTGACTCAAGTGCTATCCCACACTAATCCAAAGCTCATCAAACCATCTTCCTGGGCTCTTGATGAGAACAGAAAGATAATTTTTCATACTGCATCAAACATCCATGGATTATTTAAAAAACAAAACACTTAGAATCTACTTGAATATATGGGACATTTTGAACTAACAGGGCATTAGCCAGTCTTTGTGAAAACCGCCTTTATGCTTTAATTTGATTTATAGGACAATTTTTAAAGTAGTCCTTATTACTTTTGAAATCATGGTGTACCTTTAGGATAGGCTGACAAAGGATTGTTTTATGATATTTCTTGCTTAGTGACTAGGTAAAAAAGACTTTCAATGAACCATTCGTTAAGTTCTAAAATGTCCAAATGTAATTAGGAAACCATTTGTTCCATTCCTTTTTAAACATTTCTATAAATTCTATTCTGACTCAAGTATAATGAAATTAGCTTTTGCTGGGTCTGACTTGTTAGCCTAACCACTGGCCACTCTTTTTATTTTATTTTTCCCAATGCTGGGGTTCAAACTCACAGCTTCACACTTGCTAGGCAAGTGCCAAACTGTTGAACTACATTCTCAGCCCCACTGCGTCTTAATCAGGTGATACCTGTTAGCACAGGAGTTGCATACAGCCTTCAAGAAGGACAAACTGCACTGCCCAGACTTTCTCAAGGACCTCTGCTCCATGAGGGTTGGGGATCAACTAGCAATCTTCCAGGGCAAACAGAGCAAACCATAAATTATGGGCATCACAGCAGCTTTCCAGAGGCACACAGCAGTGGCAGGGGTCCTGGGTTGTGAACCAGCACATACTGTTAGTTCAGCATGTGTGTTGGTGTTAATGCCTCCACATCCACAGGCCTTTGTCCCCTTTGTACACTCACTCTTCTGTCTCATTTCTCTTACCCATAGCTATCCTTCAGAAGTTGGTATCTTGACCCACATTCCAGAAGGCAGCCCAGCCAACTTCTTGAAACCCAGCACCTAAATAGTCTCATTTTTGTACTAGATGACAGAAGCAAAATCCCTACCCTCCTGCCCTGTAGATGATGAATGGGGTACACACAGAGGAGGAAGCATAGACAGCTGAGGACTCCATGCCAAACTTGACTCAAGATCTATCCCACACTAATCCAAAGCTCAGCTAGACTCCCATCAAACCATCCTCCTGGGCTCTTGGTAAGAACAGAAAGTGATTTTCTGGAAGGACCATCTTCCCCACCCAAATGTCTATATAATGACGTGTGTCATCCTGGTAGAAAGGAAGGCAGTAAAACACAGGTTCTGGAAGTGGCCCTCTCTATTCTCAAGAACGCTAGCCAAGCTGAGGGGACAAGGAGAGGGAGTCTAGGTAAGTATTATCATGGACACTGGCTTTCTTTCACGTATGCTGGGAATTAAAGCAAGTTAGTGTTATGTGTAGAAAGCTGCTTTCTTGTATGTGCACCAAGTTCCCTGGGGTGCTGGTCACACCCTGGTGGGACCAAGTGAGCTAAATTGATGCTGCTTCTGTCACAGAACTATAAACCTCCCTCCCTGCCATCACTGGGGTGGAACAGAGGACAATGGAGAGAGAAGTGCTTGTCCAGCCGGCCACCACAGAGTCCTAGGGGAATGAGGGTGTCATGTTATGACAAAGCGCTGGAGGCCATGTGTAGATCAGAGGTACACCTGTCCACCATTGCCACTGGACTTTCTGGTGAGGCACCTGTCCAGCCGGTAATTACTAGAATTTCCCTGTGGACTTTTCTCAATAAACCACATCTTTCACATCCCAGCTCTTTCTTTGGTTTCTTGGAAACCTGTCCCACTCCTCTGGCACAACTGGGCTTTTTGGTAAACCAAGATGGTGCTACCAACCAACCACTCCCAAGGGGCAGGAGCGCTGCTGTGATAGGGTGTAAGAGCTTGTGTCATTGATGGGATGGGACCTGGGCTAAAGGTGTGAGGTTCTCAGTTCAGGTCATGACCTTGTCGTTGGCCACTTGACAATTTCATGCCCTCACCTAACTTCTTGAGGAATCTCAGATTCCTCAGGCATAAAACGAGACTCCCTAAACTGGTGTATGATTGTATCTAACATTTTACAAATGAGTGTGTTGGATTCAATTGGAAATGAAGTCACTAGGGTACAGGTCTGAGCTTCTCTGTCAACTTGGGCAAGAGGCTTCCTCCCTCTCTGACTTCAATTTTTCCTTCCACAAAAGTAAGCAGTTGAATTTTAATCAGAATAAGACCATTTCTAGGTGAATTGACCTTTGACCTTCTTCTAAGGCATCAAAAACTTTGATCTTAAATGCAGGGATACCCCCCCATTTTTTTTCTTGTCCTTTTCTCCTGATACCACATGAAGTTGGGGCAACTAATTTTACAAGTACACCTTCAAGATACTACATAAGGGAGTAATTCCGCAAGTTTCCCTAAATGCATTATTTCAAGAATCTAAAGTCTTTCACTGTGCAGGTCCTTGAAGCCTTTTCAATATCCTTTTCACACCCTCTATTCCAGGCTCTCTGGAGAATCTACTGGGTCCTGTACTCTCTCTGGCTTCTCCCAACCCTGCCTTTCTTTGTTCTCTGAGGTCGAAACATCCTTCTAGGGGCTGGGGTTGTGGCTCAGTGGTACAATGCTCGACTAGCCCATGCAAGGCTCTAGGTTCAATCCTCAGCATAACATAAAAATAAAAAATAAAGGTATTGTGTCCAACTACAACTAAAAAATAAATGTTTAAAAAAATAAAAGAGAGAAACATCCTCTGTTAACTCTCCCTGCTCATTATTTTCTCTACCTGGGGAATTTTCCTGGACACTCTTCCGTGACCCCCACCCCAGTCAGGCGCTTCCTTGATGCCCCCCCCCCCACTGTGGCTCCATGAGGCTTCCCATCCACCACTGTGGCCAGTACCCCCAATGGTTCCCAGGACAGGACAGATCTCTCCGCTCCTACAGGGCAGGGCTGTGTGCCTTCGCTTTTATCACAATGTCTCCAGTCCTTTGTTTCTGTAGGTTTTGTATCACTGAAGTCGACCAACCACAGGTGGGAAATACTGGGAAAAAAATTTTGCATTAGACATTTTTCCTTGACATTATTCCCTCAAAACACAACTATGGGCATCACGTTACAATGCGTTAGGTATTATAAGCCGTCTAGAGGTGGTTCAGAGTACATGGGGGCATGCATGCAGGTCATGTGCATATACTATGCCTTCGTGTATGAGGGGCTTGAGCGTCTTCGGATTTGGGCACCTGTGGGTGGGGGTCCCAGAACAGATCCCTTGCAGATACCAAGGGATGACCATACCTAGCCCTGCTGTGCCGGAGGAAGGAATCAGTGAACACTACTGACAGGTGTTTGACAAAGTGAAGATAAGGGTGAGGAAGCCAGGAGCCAGTCTCCCCGAGTCAGGGAGTCTGTGCACCCCCGCACCTGGAGTCCTTTCAGCGCACAGTCAGAGGAACTACGGGTTCTCCAAGCAGTGCATTCTGGAGAGTGATAGATTACCTGTGCCTCCTCCAGAGCCCACTGACAGGAGCAGGGCGGGCACAGGGCACACCGCAGAAACGAGTGGCCTGGCATGCTCATACTTCACCACGTGGGGCCTTTCCAGAGGCAGTGTCACTACATGACTCATGAGTGACACCGCCCTGCCTGTCACTGTGGCCCCAAATGGCATGTACCCGATGACAGATGTGTGTGTCAAGCTACAAAACACAGCAGCCTGGGGGAACCCCAGGGCAGCTTTAGCAGACCTGAGATAAGATGTCAGCATCAGCCCCCACCTCCCCTGTTAGCTGGGCATGCTGCCTCACTGTCCGTTCCTCCAGAGTCACCTTCCAGCAGGTTTCATGCGACTGCACTCCATCCACCCACAGAGGGATCTGACAGACCTGACGGAAGGACCCAGAACCCAGGGGAGGACCGTCAGGATGCTGGGCACCGCGGACTCCAACACCCAGCTGCCCTTCTGGAGCTTCTGAGGGTTGATAGAAGGATGAGACCGTGGGCAAGGAGATCTGCTTTGTGGTCACTCTGCCTCCCGTACCTAGGACAAGAGTGATCATGGCCCTTCACAAGAGCACTTATCATTTATGTTATAGTGGCTGGCAGATGCTGGGGGACATAGCATGAACCAGGAGCTGTGCTAGGGCCCCTATTGGATTCTCTGACTTAATTTTCACAATAACATTATAGAGTAGGTGCTATTGTTGTCTCCATTTTTATATATGAGATAATTAAGCCTAAATTAGTTAAGTAACCTGTTCATGCTGCAGTTTGAATGTGATTTGTCTCCCACAGGTTCTTGGGCTGGAAATTTGGTTGCCAGTGTAGCTGTGGTTAGGAGATGAGCCTTTAAGTGGATTAATGTTTTTCCCCCGGGAGGTGAGTGCTCACTCTTCAGGGACTGAATTGTTTATCAGGGGAGCAGGTGGTTACAAATTGAATTCTTCTGTCTTGACCTGTCCTCTTGTTTTCTTTCTCACCACATGACCCTTTCTTCCAGGGTTCCCGCTACATGATGCTTATGCCATGAGCCCTTCACTAGAAGCCAATGCCAGAACCATGTTTGGGGACTTCCAGAACTGAGAGCTAAATAAACCTCTTTAATTTTTTTTTTCGTTTAAGTATGTAGTCTCAGGCATTTTGTTAGAGTAACCCAAGATGGACTAAGACATTCAATTAATAAAAGTTGAGGCAGGAACTCAGACCCAGGTTGTCTTGTGTATTTTGCCATCTTATATTGCACCCATGTAAGACCAGAAGAAAAAAAAAGGGTAGTGACAAGGTGGGCCAAGTGAGGCCAGGTGACATAACACCACATGTGGGAGCCATATTAGAGGTGACTTTTGTTCCTCCCTGGACCCAGTCACTGAGAAATTGGCTGGGAAAATTCAACCCACTCACTCAGTTTAAGGGTTTGGAGCACCAGGAGGCACCATCTAAGATCAAGGAAGGAGTATGTAACCATGGCAACCATGATCTACCCTAATTTCTATGCCCATGGAAAGAAGAGAGTTTTATCTAAAAAAAAATCAACTTATGGGATAACTGACCATTGACATTCAACTTGGTAGCAAAAAGCCAGTGAAGAAATTTGATTACTGAATCATTACTGCTCCTCGCTGGGTGAGGTGGTGCACACCTGTAATCCCAGTGGCTAAGGAGGCTGAATGAGGCAGGAGGATCCTGAGTTCAAAGTCAGCCTCAGCAACAGTGAGGGGCTAAGCAACTCAGTGAGACCCTGTTTCTAAATGAAATACAAAATAGGGCTGGGGATGTGACTCAGGGGTCGAGTGCCCCTGAATTCAATCCCTGTTACCCCTGTCTAAAAAAAAAAGTATATATATAACTGCCCCTTATAGAGTCTGGGCACTTGTGGGCAAAAAGAGTTGCAGGGCTCAGAAAAGGTCAGCCTTCTTGCGAAGATGCCATGGTGCTGGGTCAGTAGGTTTGACACCTGTCAGTACCACCCCATCCGCCAAACCTCAGGAGACTTGCCTTGTTATGACAAGCTATACTGTAGGAAGCGAGGATTCCCTTTCTTTTGTACTGTCTTACCATGTTCGTAAGCAATTTAAGCAGCGAATTATACTAATTTTGCTTAGTGCTGAAGTGTGAAATCTTAAGAGATGGTGCCAAATGAATGATGGGTGTGTATTTCTCAGTTTGCTCGTGACTTTATTTTCAGTATGTTCATTCTTGAGGACATGTCTCGGATGTGTAAATTTTGCTGGGATGCAAAATGGAAAATGAAAACAATTATGAAATTATCTAAAATTGTAGGTTTCAGATGATGTGAAGAAGAAGAAAGAACTTCTATGCTCTTCTTGTAACTGTAGATTTTTTTGGTCCAAATAAATTCTAGACCTATCATTAATTCCCTAAATGATACAGAAATCAGCTAGGATGATAGCCAATTTTGATGAATTGGTACAAACTTCTATTTATGAAATAAGACTGAACAAAGCGTCATTGAAGGCAGGATGCAATCTCATCCTACACATCAATCTGAATTTAAAATACATGCATTGATTGAGGGGAAGAAAACATGGTTAAAGCTACGCTTGAAAAGTCTTTATTTCACAAAGAACCATATCTATTATACAATATATGCCAAATGTATCAGGTAGTTATTGTCATGATTCACTGTGTAACAAACAACCCCCCAAATCTCAGTGGAAAATGGTGACCAGATGCCTATGGATCACTGTTCCATCTGCCTCATTCTAAGGCCCAGACTGGAGAGAAATGGGATTTTCTTCCCAGGGTGATAAGAGACACACAGAGAAGGATCCCAACCATGGAAGCACATTTTAAGCCTATTCTTGCATCAACACTTGCTGCCATTCCTTTGGATAAATCAGGTTACATAACTGACCTCCAATTCAAAGGCCAAGGAAGTACATTTCTCATATCATGATGAGCTGTGCTAGCTCCACCACAGCCCCATTTTGGCTCTCCTCCACATTCCTTTGGGTGCCATATTTTGGGGCTGCCCAGGGGGAGATGGGTTTACTCTCAGAAGCTGGACTACTCTCCAAAACCTCTCCATTCCAAGATGGCAAGCACCGCTGGGCCCAGGTGATGTGGAAGTGAGGTGGGTGGAGGTGCTCTAACGCTCAAGTTTTGCTTAGAGGGAAAAGGAGACCCTGAGGATTCCCAGCAGAAACAGGTTTGACCCAAGGAAGGACACGGTGGTTGAGCAGGACTGGTGAAATCAAGGTCAGGAAGTCTGTTTTCATAACATCTAGAAGATCAGGAATAGAAACCACCACCCAGAGCCCAGCCTTGGAGCACCAAAGCAGGAGATCCTCAGGTGGGCATCACAAAGCCAAGGGCAGCTGCTACCAACAAATCCAGTTGCTGCTCACAATGCACAGTATTTTTTGGTGGTGGGAGGACCCCTGAAAAGCACATTATCTCAGCTGTTTGACAGGGTCCTTTTCTTCTGACTTTCATTGGGGAAACCCTGACGTCATATTCTACGTGGGTAAAAATTGGAGACTTTTCTCCACCAATGCAGAATAGAATGGAGAAGGGGTCAGGAGGCATGCTGGGTTGACCCAGTGTAGAAAATCCATCACACCTTCTTCTCACACTTAAACTTCCAACCACCACCATTACCGTACCATCTCTGCCTGACATCAATGCTCGTGAAAATGTATTCATCCTGTCCACCCCAGAGAGAGACACGAAGTACTGTAAGACAGAGAATGACTGTTTTTAAAAAAAATCCAGATAATTATGTTAACCTGAGAATTTGCTTAGATTTACCAGATCCATTTTTATGTAGTCACAGGACACCTAATGACATCTCCATCAATGATGGACCAGATAGATAATGGTGGCTTTCATAAGCTTATAATGAAGCTGAAAAATCCCTATCCCTTAGAGCTACTGTGTCCTTCACAAGATCATAGCAAAACACATAGCAATGTGTTTGTGTTGATGCTGCTATAAACGAACCATTCAGTTATTGAAGGGAACCCAAGTTGGTTCCATAGCTTAGCTACTGTAAATTGAGCTGCTATGAACATTGATGTGGCCACATCATCATGGAATGCTGATTGTAGGTCCAATATATACCAAGGAGCAGGATAACTGGGTCAAATGGTGGTTCCATTTTCTAAGGAATCTCCATACTGCTTTCCAGACTGGTTGCACCAATTTGCAGTCCCACCAGCAATGTATAAGTGTACCTTTCCCCCCACATCCTTGCGAACATTTATTGTTCCTTGTATTCTTTTTTTTTAAGTGAGAGTGAGAGAGGAGAGAGAGAGAGAGAATTTTTTTAATATTTATTTTTTAGTTCTCAGCGGACACAACATCTTTGTTGGTATGCGGTGCTGAGGATCGAGCTGAGCCACATCCCCAGCCCCTGTTCCTTGTATTCTTGATAATTGCCATTCTGAACTAGAGTGAGAAGGAATCTCGGTGTAGTTTTAATCACTAGAGATGTTGAACATTTTTTCATATATTTGTTGACCACTCATATTTCTTCTTCTGTTCAGTTCTTTTGCCAATTTATTGATTGAGTCCAAGGTTTTTGAGTTCTTTATATATCCTGGAGATTAATGTTCTAGCTGAGGTGGAGGTGGCAAAGAGAACTTCCCTTTCTATAGTCTCTCTCTTTTCATATTCTGTTTCCTTTGCTGTGAAGAAGCTTTGGTTTGATGCCATCCCATTTATTGATTTTTTTTTATTGTTGGTTGTTCAAAACATTACATAGTTCTTGATACATCATACTTCACACTTTGATTCAAGTGGGTTATGAACTCCCATTTTGACCCCATATACAGATTGCAGAATCACATCAGTTACACTTCTATTGATTTACATATTGACATACTCAAGTCTGTTGTATTCTGCTGCCTTTCCTATCCTCTACTATCCCCCCTCCCCTCCCCTCCCCTCTTCTCTCTCTACCCCCTCTACTGTAATTAATTCCTCCCCCTTGTATTATTTTTCCCTTTCCCCTCACTTCCTCTTGTATGTAATTTTGTATAACCCTGAGGGTCTCCTTCCATTTCCATGCAATTTCCCTTCTCTCTCCCTTTCCCTCCCACCTCTCATCCTTGTTTAATGTTGGTCTTCTTCTCGTACTCTTCTTCCCTAGTCTGTTCTTAGTTACTCTCCTTATATCAAAGAAGAGATTTGGCATTTGTTTTTTAGGGCTTGGCTAGCTTCACTTAGCATAATCTGCTCTAATGCCATTCATTTCCCTCTAAATTCTATGATTTTGTCATTTTTTAATGCAGAGTAATACTCCATTGTGTATAAATGCCACATATAAATGCCACAGTTGGCAGGAGGTGGCCCTGGAAGAGCCATCTGGTAAATGGAAGTCAGGTGGTGGCAGTCCAGTAGGGAATGGGAATGCAAGTCATCTGGCTTTTCAAAGTCACCAGAGGAGCCCCGGGTCCAGATTTCCTACTCTCCAGAGGTCAGTCATAAATGCCTGAGTTCTGATTCTTGCATTTATTTTTTTAAGAAACTTCTGATGGAATTGACAATTCCTTCACTTTTATTAATAAGAGCTTGATGCTAATTAATTGCCGAGGTCGGAAAACATAAGTTCTTGAAGGCATGGGTGGGATTCCATATTTTTAAAAAAAGATAATATATATACTAATAAGTCTATAAAATCATGGAGCCAGAGGTCCTTTAGAAAATCACTAAAACATCATCAGCAACTGGCCAGGGCGAACCACAGAAGCTCAGAGCTGTAAGACAGCCTAGTTTTTCAGAGCAGGAAACCAAGATTGGGTGAGGACATCTACCCAGGTCCCACACTGATGGAAGGCTGAGTGGACCCTTGGTAGATCACAAGGTTCCCAGAGAGTTGTGTCCCTTTGCACCACACGGCAATTAGAGGCATGGCCAGTGCTCAGAGATCTTAGAAGAAGCAACTCTCTAACCATTGCCTCTTTGCTTAGAAACCATTGCCAACTGCAAATCTACTTGAAATACTCCAGCACTGTCGTTTTAGAAAGGATAGAATTAGATACAACTACTACAATGCTATCTGTAGGAAATGCGATGTGTAAAACAGTGAACATTAATATATACAGTAATCAGTTTTTTATCACCGTGAAGAACAATTTAGAGGAGGAAAAGTTTATTTTGGCTCATGGTTTCTGAGGTTCAGTCCACGGTCAGTCAACTCCACAGTTCTTGGAACGAGGTGAGGCAGAACATCGGGGCAGCAGGGTGTGGTGGAGGAAAGCATCTCAGGACTGGGCAACTAGGAAGTAGAGAGTGAGCTTCACTCACCAAGGACAAAATATAAACCCCAAAGCATGCCCACAGTTACCTGCTTCCTCTGGCCACACCTTACCTGCCTACAGTTTCCACCCAGTTAATCCACATCAGTGGATTAATCCACCAATTAGGTTATATGTCTCAAATCTATTTATTTCACCTTTGAAAATTTTTGCATTGCCTCACACTATATACAAATTGGTCTATAATTTTTTTTCTACTCAAAGTCCTAACCATATAGGTAATAATTATGAGCATGATAATTTTGGGTGAGACAGGTCTAGTTTCAAGTTCAGTTTCTATGGCATGTCAACTTGGGATGCTGGGCATATTTCCTAACCTCTGTGAGCCTCGGTTTCCTCTTCTGGATAAGGGGATCTCACAATGAGTGATAATCTATGTAAATTACTCAACATAGCTTGCCATCCAATGCCTAATCGCTGTCAGTCATGCCCACAAAATATGTAATGTTTATGAAGTAAATGGTGGCTGTTGGAAACTGACAGATCCCACTTAAGAAGTTACTTCTGATTAGTGTGGGCTTCATTCCAGGCAGTATTTCCAACAATGTCGACACAGAAGTTCTTGAAGTGTGAGCTCCGCGCCTTCTCGATTTCTCTGTGTACTGGGAACTTGAACTCAAAGTCTAATGTAGGGACTGCTGACTCCTATGAAGTTTAGGCTCATTACCAATGCTATTATCTAAATTTTTCTGGGGGGAAAAAAGGTGGTGAAATAATGAAACTTCACATTTTTGGCATGTGGAAAACTTAAGGGGCTAGAGGATGTTTTTAGTTCTGAGGATAGAAATCAGAACTCTTTCAAGAGGTTGGTCAGTCTAGCCGATGTAACCAAGAGCTGGGCCTCCTAGTACGTGGACACTGAGATTCCAAAGTCAGGTTGTCCAGGACTGGCCAGGATGGAAATCAGGGGTAACCCATGGGTGCAGCAGGTTCTGAGGCTCAGAGAGATGGCCTTAGCCAGGGGTGGGGCTCTGGAACATAATGGGAAGGAAGTGGAACACGTTTCCAGCTCCACTACCTGCTAGCTGTATGGTGTTCGGCAAGTCACTCAGCTCCTCCGAGTTTCAGTTTTCTTGGTGATAAAATGTGACTTTCTTAACCACATGCCTGGCCCAGAGCAAGCACATAACAAATATAAATCATTATTATGATTAAGAGGTAACATGGTGAGGCCTGCAGAGAAAAGCTCCAACAAACTAAGGGTCCTCGGATCAACTGGGCTTGGCACAGACAGGTCCTGCGTCCTGAACCAGCACCCAGGGTCCCCACTTTCTTGGTCCCCAAGTCCCAGCCATTCACCACGACTCCTGCCTGATTTTTGAGGTCTCATCATTTCACGCTGGGATCTCCACAGTTTGCTGGCCTTCAACACTCATCCTGCTCTGTTCTGACGCTCCCAGGAGGTATTTCCTACCATGCAAACCTGACCAAGTTGCCAATTTGCTGAAAAACCCTTCAATAAGGTTTTCCTTTCCTTTTTTTAATTTTAATTTTAATTTTGCTGGTTCTTTTCAGTTCTGCATGACAGTTGAATCCATTTTGATATGATCATAGAAGCATGGAAGATATCTTATTCTAATTAAGACCCCAGTGTCTCTCCTTCCCATTCCTATTCCCTTCTCTCTATTGATCTTCCTGCCATTTACCCATAGTTTATTTTATTTATTTATTTAAATAATTTCTCGTGGATGTACCCAGTGGTGAGCTTCACTGTGGTGTATTCATGGATACACAGCGAGCTCTAGGCCTGGATCCCCTTGGCATGGCCCATGTGCCTTCTGGGATTGGCAAGTGCTCCTTTCTCTCAGCTCACTGGAACCCACCGTACTCAGGACAGTCCTAGAAGACAAAGAATGGCCAGCTTTACTTTTATTTCCCTGCTTGGGAACAGAGAAAGTACAATGACCTGAGCCTTTATCTCAGATCAGTCATCACCTTTCATTGCACATTGGAACAACCCAGGGGATTTATAAAAACCCACCCAAACCCCACCCCAGACCACCAGTATTGTAACTGGCCACCGTATTTTGAAGCTCTTGTGGTAATAATGAGATACACTCTGGGTTCTGGATCCCAGCCATACCCTTCTCCTTCATGTCTTTTCAAGAAGGAAAAGAAAAGAATCTCACTTGAAGCCCCAAAGACATCAGCCCCGAGTTGAGTTCTAACATCAACCACCTGCTAATGGTCGCTGGCTTCAGAGGGACGCTGATCAGTTTCAGGAAGAGGGTGGATGTCAGGGAAGTCAGATGCATGATCAATTCAGGAAGTGGGATGTCAGAGAAGTCAGACAAATGATCAATTCAGGAAGTGGGAGCTCAGCCCAGTCTCCTGCAAAGCCGGCGGTTTCACGAAAACCCTTGTGAATGTCAATGAACACAAGCCCCAGTGGCGTGGACAGCTCCCTGGAGTAGCCTGGCCCCCATTCAGCTCAGCACAGAAGGACCAGCCCAGGGAGGGAGAATGTGACTCAGGGCTGCTCTCTCCCCGACAATAGGACAGAGCTGTAATCTTTTGTAAAAGGACAGGTAAAAATAGCCCCAGTACTTTAGGAAGAACTGGGCATTTTTAGATTCTGAACCATCTGATGATATGACTGGGGGTAAGTGGTCCGGGGAAGGGCCAGGAAGCATTATTTACTGTCTTTCAGTGTTCTGGTCTTCTCCCTTAATCCTCCCAAGGACCCCGTGAGGTTGGCGTCATTATCTCCTTTTTCTACACTGGGAGCCTGCAGCCATGGGGGACATGTGTGCTTGAGTCATCCGCCAAGCAAAGGGCACAACAGGACCCTCCCTGGTGCCTGTGTGACCCACTGCTCACGCTCTGGCCAGAGCCCCTGGATTCACCCCAACAATGACACGGAGGTGGGTGGACATGAACTTCTCCCGGAGCCAGGTATGCGGGGTTGTGTCCCAGTGTTCCCTTGAAGCTGCAGAGAGAGCCAAGAACAGGGCCAGGCATGGGACGCCTTCGCTTCCAGGCTGACAGGACAGGCTCGTATCCTGCTGACAGCAAAAGTTCACTGGAAGTTTCTTAACCGTGGCCCAGCATTTACCACCTGCATTTTGGGAAGATTCACCTGGCAAGGCTACCTCTGATGATCCATGAGGGGCAGGTGCCATCTAGAAAACAAGTTAGAAAGCTCCACAATCTCTAACCACAATACTCACCATCTGTGAATTGTAGTCTCCATCTTTTGCCACCAAAAGGAATCAGACCTCCATAGAAATCATCTATATATACACACACACATACATACACTGGAGGTTGAATTCAGGAGCACTTTACCACTGAGCTCCACCCCCAGCTCCTTGGTTAAATACCTTTGATAGTTACTTAGGTATTAATGTATTATTCTGGAGAATTAACCAATAAAGGAAAAGAATACAGACTGTTCTGTTTTACCTGTACTAACTTTTTCAGGATTAAAAATAGCTGATGAGAAAAAGTTCTTCTTTATAGAAAAATCACAATCAATAATTCATGGAGGAGGAATGTTAGAGTCACCAATTTGAATCGTTATTGAAATAACAGGCGAGGTGTGTCCCTCCAGACCTGGCCAAACCACCTCCCACCAGCTCGATGAATGCGAGTCTACTACTTCTGCCCTACTCTTCACATAGCAGAAAAAGTGGTCGTTGTATATGTGCATAAAAGTTTAAGATGTGCAGCATGATATTCTGCTATACAGATCCATGGTGGAATTGTCACTACACATAGCAATTGAACATGACGGCATCTTCCACAGGGTTTTTCATATGGAAAGTGCACTAAAAATCAATCTACTCTCCTAGCGGACTTCCAGTGTACAGTGCAATACAATAGTATTAATGTGGGTTCTCCTGCTGTGCACTCTGACCCTTTCAAAGCACATGTCAGATCACATCACTCCTAAACACTGCCCAAGCCTCCCGTTTCCCACCTGTAGAAGCCAGAGTCTTTCCAATGACCACAGGGCTGCTATGATTGGCAGCTCTGACCACGCGGTCTCTCCTCACTCTCTCACCCAACACAGTGGTCGCTCTGGCCCTGTTGCCAACACAGTGGTTGCTCTCACATCTTCCCCTTTATCCACTTGTTTCCCCTGCCTGAAATTTCTTACAATGAGTTCCCTTACCACCTTCAAATCTTTGCCATGAGGTCTACTTTGATTATCCTATTAGAAATCCCAACCCCTGACCCCAGCTCTCCCAATTTTCTTATTTCTGCCCTAGTTTTCCTTTCCTGTCTTAGAGTGCACCACCTTTTATTCCATCTAAAGTTCATTCAGCTTGTTGTCTTCCTCGGTCATTGCTCTCAAAGTCCTAGAATGGAGATTCAGAGAGATCAGAAAATCTGTGTCTTTCATTGTTTTATTGTGATGTATCCCAAGCACTTAGAAGAACAAGTGGCACATAGTAGGTGTTTTAATGAATATTTTAAAACTAAACTGATTGATCTCATTATTGAACAGGGTAATTTATAATGATGATATTATATATAACCTTTATAGACTTATTTTTCAAGTTACTTTGTATGTTTGGTATCATGGGGAAACAATAAAAAGAGCTCTTTCCAATAAAACAACAACAACAATAAAACTATCTGTTTTCTCACTTCCAATAAATGCTCTGACCCACTCCAATCTAATTCCTTCCCCATCATGAACTGAACTATCAAGGTCACCAGTGACCTTCGGATTGCTAAATATAATAAGCATCTTAAAGTTATCATCCTAATTAGGCATATTGTTTATAAATACATGGGAGGTACCCGGGATTGAACCCAGGGGTGGTTATCCACTGAGCCACATACCCTGGTCTATTTTATTTTTAATTATGAGTCAGGGTCCTCCAGTGTGAGTGTCCCACCGTCTGGCCCATGCTCTGAGACCAAGGAGGGAGTTTGACACACACACACTACTCCCTCATCTCCATTCCTACCCCAACAGGCCCCTTTTCCCCACTCAACCCAGAATTGCCTCCCCATTCTAATTTTTGCATCTATAAGATTTAAAAACAAAAATAAAACAAAACAAAAAACCACTTCAACATCTGACCCTATCTTTTTGATTTAAAAGTCTTCAAGGTCTCCCCTTTGGTTTTTGGATTGAGATCGAGATCCCTGATTGGGCCTATAAGGCCTGTGGGCTTGGGTCCTAGTGACTCACATCCCCACCCTCACATAGGCCGCCTCTCGCTCACTCCCTGCCCGCCAGGACTCTCGGAGAGCTCCTGGTATTCTGTGCTCCCTGCCTCCTCAGGACTGTGCACCAGCTGTTCCTGCCTCCTTCACAGAGTAGCTTCAGGGAGGTTTTTTGGCCAGGAAGAGGTGTTCCACACCCCTACTGTGTGCCCTAACACACACTTATGTCTGGGTGTACTTAGACACATTGGGGCTGTTATTAATGTCCTGCTTGACTTTTTGGCTTCTAAGCCCCCTTCGGACATGAGCCATACATGTTTTGCTGATCACTGTGTTATAGGGCTGGGGCTTTCTGGGAAACTGAGGCAGTGAAAAGACCTTCCCCTTCAAACTCTGATCTTTGCAATCAACATCAATTTATTCTCCCTGGTCCCTCACGTCAGAAGACCAACCATCTTCTTTGGTCTTTGTGATCTTTGCAATTGTGTTAGGAAGATTCCAGACATGTTGCTCAGAAGAATTGGCATGAGTTTATTAGAAGGGATAGGAAAGTGGAAAAAGGGTTCTTTTAGAGAGAACACTCCTGCCCTCCAGTTTTACTAGGATGGGGGGGGGATGCCAGGGAAGATTCCAGAGAGTCCTACAGGACTGCAGGTAAATTGCTTTTAAAAAGTGAAAGCACATGGTGGTCAGCACAGGGGCCCGTTTATAGAATTATCCCCTTAACCTCATGTTCCCACCTCTCAGGTCTACCTGCCCAATTCATTGCATTGCTGGCACTAACCTAGTACATGACCATGTGGGGATGAATAGATATCTCTAAAATAAATAAAGAGAAAGGAAATAAGAAAGGCAGCTGGAGGGCCAGGTACCCTGGCACATGCTGTGATCCCAGAGGCTCAGGAGGCTGAGGCAGGAGGATCGATAATGCAAAGCCAACCTTGGCAAAAGAGAGGCTCTAAGCAACTCAGTGAGAGCCTGTCTCTAAATAAAATTCATAACAGGACTGGGGATGTGGATCAGGGGTTGAGTGCCCCTGAGTTCAATCCCCAGTACAGAAAGAAAGAAAGAAAGAAAGAAAGAAAGAAAGAAAGAAAGAAAGAAAGAAAAGTGGAAAAAGAAGCTGATAATCTCAACCAGTTACTGCGGTGAGTCAGGAGGGGCACAGCAGTATTTCCTTACATCAAATCTTGGGCACTTGATTATCATACTAAATCTAAGTTGTAGGAGTGCAGGACTGACCAGCAGCTGTAGAACAAGATGTGCACACACAGCACGGGAATGATTTAGGCATGGATTTGCTTGAGAAACTGTAACATCCTATTTAGAATTAACTCTATCCTATCCTCCAATGTGTAACAAATGTGCAAATCAAAATATTTAGAGATACAGCTACCGATTGCTGAATTTAGATAATTTAATCCATCCTAAACAGAACACTCAAGAATGCAAGAAAAGATCAGCAGTCAAGAAAGACAAAAACGGGGCTGGGGATGTGGCTCAAGCGGTAGCGCGCTCGCCTGGTATGCGTGTGGCCCGGGTTCGATCCTCAGCACCACATACCAACAAAGATGTTGTGTCTGCCGAGAACTAAAAAATAAATAAATATTAAAAATTCTCTCTCTCTCTCTCTCTCTCTCTCTCTCTCTCTCTCTCTCCCCTCTCTCACTCTCTTTAAAAAAAAAAAAAGAAAGACAAAAACTGAGCTTTCCAGAATTCATGTTCTTCCTTTCATCCCACAAAAGGAAATGGTTACACACGTTGATCAGGAGGCGGCTGGGGAGTACACAGGTAGAGCCGTGACGTCCATGCTGCAGACTAAATGGGATTCTATTTTCGGGAGAGCTTCCATTTAAAAATTTAAAAATGTAGTCTCCCCACCCAAAAGAAGTAGAATATAATCTCTGTGTGGGCAGGAGGCGAGATGCAGGAACATCTGGTGGAGGAACATTCAGATGAGATTGCTCCCGTAAGTCAGAAGACCAACACGGGTCTCCCTGGCTGGAAACCAAGGTGTCAGCTGGTGGGTCCCTCTTGGTGGCTCTAGGGGAAGTTCCATTTACTGATAATTCAGGTTGCTGGCAGGATCCACGGGCCTGGCACTGGTCAGCTGAGGGCCCTTCCCAGCTTTGAGTGGCCATTTCATCCCGTGGCCGGTGGTCCTTTCCATCACCAAAGCCTACAATGGTGGGTGGAGTCCCTCTCAAGTTCTGAACCTCCGTTCTTCTCTCACATCTTTCTAGCAGCAGCTGAGAAAGATTTTCTACCATTTATGGACATGTGTGATTAGATCGGTGTGCCTGAATAATCTCCCTGTCTCGAGGTCCTTAAACCATCAGCAAGTGGTCCCTTTGTCACGTAAGGTATCATATTCCAGGGGTTAGAGGTAGCCACCTGTTATGGTTTAGATATTAGCTGTCCCCAAACGCTCATATGTGAGACAATGCAAGACCATTCAGTGGTGAGATGATTGGGTTAGAAGTGCCTTAGCCCAATCAGTGAATTAATCCACTGATGGCAATAACTGAGTGGTATCTGAAGGTGTGGCCGGAGGAGGTGGGTCATTGGAGACATGCCTGTGGCAAGTGGAGTCTCTATCCCTGCTGCATGATCATCATGTGAGGTGCCTTCCTACAACATCACACTCTTCCGCCATGATGTTCTGCCTCACCTCCAGCCCTTAGGAATGAAGCCAGCTGCCTATGGACTGAGACCTCTGAAACCGTGAGCCTTCAAATAAATTTTTCCTCCTCTACAATGGTTCTGATCAGGTCTGTTAGTCACAGCAGTGAAAAAGCTGACTAAAATAGCACCTTTGGGGTGCCATTAATCTGCCTACCCTAAAAATTTCCATTTGATTTAGGTGGGGTGAAGGCTGAAAAGATTTTCTTTAGAATGTTGAATAAGCTCCTCTGTGAACCAAAAAGATGCAAAATATAAAATAAGTCTCTGGATCTGCTGACTTCTGGTATGTCAGAGCTTCAGCGACTGGCATTTCTTGGAGAACTCCTGTAGGTTTTAGTCAACTCTCAGAGAACATTATGACCATTCCCCATTGAGCTTTATGCATCTCCTCAGTATAATTATCATATTCTTTGTGCTCACTCTCTCTTTTTGTCCTTAGAGTCAATTATAGTGTAGTTTTCACCCCCACTGTCTCTGGACATGCTTGTGTGTGTCCATAATGTCCAAACTTACTGAACAATAGTAAATTCACAAGTTTCATCACTTTCATCAACTTTGATTGACCTAGTGCTTTAGTTTACT